>NC_137190.1:22019565-22269565 GCF_960531495.2 Zeus faber | reverse complement strand
GGGTTAAGGCACGACTAATGGCGACTGGACTGAATGCCTTGAGATGTTTGCTGTGTGAAGCTTTGTAGAATAATTACTCGAGCATTCCTAAGGTAGAAATATGTATATTAAGACCCTCCCACACGTCTCACTACTATTAAAAAACAGCCACAGCAGATCACTGCGTCCCACTTGCAAGGTCAAAAAGATTTAACTGCAGCAATCACTCTCATACAATAAAATTGAACGAACCCACATAAACATCACAGAGTTTAATTATGATTTGCCCGCACCAATTGACACTGTTTTCCCCCTAGACACAGTTGTTTTTATCTTGCAAAATCCCCATCACAACTGATCCGAAGTCACTGGTGTTACTGTAAAAAGCATCGCCCCGCATCCATCCGCACACGTCTACCGGTTCACACCTGACTGCTAGATACGACAATTACAGCTGATTTGTATTTGCATATAGACAGCCATTAGAATCCTGTTGCGTACAAAAACCTAATTTGATGGCCAACATTTTTGCTGGGTCGCTCTGGATTGCCGTGCTGTGTCTTTAACGTCTGGTTGTGTTTTACCCAACCTGCTTCTCGGCTTCGTCTCCTGACGGAGCAGCAGCTTTTTAAAATCCCCCAACCGGTAAGAAAAACATCCACCCCCATTGATTTCTTTTTTTTAATGGTCTGTGCATGCTGAGCGCTGCAAATTTAGAAAATTTGCCTTACGTCGCTTGCTTGTCGAAGAACTGGATGAAACAAGGTCTCGGTCACTGAGTCCATTTGGTCCAAACTGTGCCAGAGTGACCCAGGTGAACACGGGGCCCGAGGTAGACGTCTGGGATATCCTGCAGAAGGCTCCGGCCACCGAATACGAGAAGATCGCCTTCCAGTACGGCATCACCGACCTGCGGGGGATGCTGAAGAGACTGAAGAAGATGAAGAAGGAGGAGAAGAAGAGTGCAGGTGCTGCAGAACCCCTACTGGGTTCCAAAATGACACACGGCCTGAATTACAAGAGTGATTTTGCATATATTCAGAATCAGGCTTTATAGTTTGCTGCTATAAACATACAAGGAACTTGACTCTGGTCATACAGCCTATGATTAAAAAAAAATGTAAAGCTCATTTTAAGAAGAAAAAAAAAGCACTAAGTAAGATTTATAATATACAGAATCTAAGAGATTCCAATTTTTTTTGCACTCTTGAATTTATTTTAGAATTTCAAAATTATTTTTTTTATCCCTCTGGTAATAATAAATAAGTTCCTATTCGCACTCTCTATGGTGATTAAGAAGTGTATTGGGCATACACAGTGTGTTTGGTGTGTGTGTGTGTGTGTGTGTGTGTGTGTGTGTGTGTGTGTGTGTGTGTGTGTGTGTGTGTGTGAATATTAGTTCAAAATCTGATTCGTCTATATTGTGCCTATACCTCAGCTTTCCTAAAAAAGCTGGATCCCGCCTACCAAGTGGAGAAGGGGCACAAAATTAAAATCGCCATTGAAGTGGCCAATCCAGACGCAGCGGTGAAATGGCTGAAAAACGGACAGGAAATTCAACCCACAGGAAGGTTTGATCCTCTCTGTCCTTAAAAAACAATTGGCCTGCATGTCACTAACTAAACCGCAGTAATGATGACTAAACAATAATGAAATTATGACTTCTATGATGATCAACATTTTCTTTATTTCTTCTTACCGCCGCTTCCGCTCCGTGATGTGGATGGACTCGCTACATTATCATTTCATTGCATCACCAGCAAGTAAGTGTCCCGAGAGCGGTGAAAAGGTGGCGGTGAGAGTGATAATCATGTTTTATACCATTAGCAGACAATGCAATTTATTTGGAGGATTAACACCTTTGATTGTCCTCTCTCCAGGTACATCTTTGAGAGTACGGGCAACATGCGCTACCTGACCATCAACCACTGCTCCCTGGCCGACGACGCCGCCTACTGCTGCGTGGTGGGGGAGGAGAAGTGCACCACCGAGCTCTTCGTCAAGGGTACCGATAAATCACGCGGCAACATGGAAATCCAAAGAACGCAGAGTTGTTTCTGTCGGTCGAACTGACTATCGTCGCTGCTACTGCATGGCTTTGTCCCCGTGGTTTCCAGAACCTCCCGTGACGATCGTGAAAAACCTGGAGGATCAGATGGTGATGAAGGGCGACCGGGTGGAGCTGGAGTGCGAGGTGTCGGAGGAGGGAGCGCACGTCAAATGGTGAAGGGCGTTTGCGAATAGTCAGACTTTTTATTTTCAAGGTCAGCATCATGTGTTCAACCTTCACATTTTGGGATGCAACTCAGAATTCTGACTTCATACTCAGAAATCTCCGGGTTCTGAGATAAAATTTAGAATTCTGACTATTCGCAGAATCCAGATTTTCTTTTCTCATAATTTTCATAATTTTTTTATAATCTTCTCCAGATTCTGATTTTAGTCTCAGAACACATCAACACAAACACGTTTTCTCAGAATTCTGAAATCAATCTCTGAGCTCAGATGTTTTTGAATTGCTCTAATGCTCTTGTACTGAGAGCTCAAAGGTATTTTCTCTATTAATGTAGAATAACGTTACTATGAGCTTTTATTTTGAGTTGTACATGAATAACTTTAAAGATTTCAACATATTATTGATGAACATGTCTGCCCTGTTGCCAAAAATTTCGGTTGAAATCTGTAAACGTGAGAAGGTTAAAGGTTAAATCTGTTTAAATCGAAATCTGTTTAGGGAAAAAGACGGCGTGGAGCTGACGAGAGATGAGTCGTTTAAATACCGCTTCAAGAAGGACGGCTGCAAACACGTACTGATCATCAATGAGGCCTCGAAGGATGACTGTGGCCACTACAAGGTTAAAACCAACGGGGGCGAGTCGATGGCAGAACTTATGGTGCAGGGTAAGGAGTGAACTGAGAACATAGTTCGTATAAGCATGTCTATATAGAATAAATATTATATCTATAAATAATATAAATAAATAAAATAAAATTAAAATTAAAATTAAATTAAATTAAATTAAATTAAATTAAATTAAATTAAATTAAATTAAATTAAATTAAATTAAATTAAATTAAATTATGTTTTGCTAAGGATTAACGCTCGGTGAGCATCAACAGCATTTTGACAAATGAAGCGAAACATCTAAATCCGCATCCCCTTGCCCTATAAAGAGTTATGTGGCCTTGTCACTCTGCCGACTCTTCTTTCTGTCTAACCTTGGATGTGGCGGCTCTTGCTGTTACTCACATCACTTCGCCAAGGTGACAATGCAGACCTAATTCCACATGCCAGCTAAAGTTAGAAGACATATCCCATATTTTATTTAAAGGGTACAAGTCTGTACCATCGACACTATTTAGCTCTGCTCTTCCTCTCCTCTCATCTCTCTAGTCAAGTGTTTGTTGACCTGCTGGTTATTTACAGTGCTGTGTTGCACTGTGCATATTTGTTTTGTTCAGCAAACAGTATATCACAGAAATGTCTGCATATGTCAAGCAATAGCTAAAAGATCCTCAAATATTTGCTCTTCTTTTTCTAAGTTTTCAAGTTTCATTACTTTGGAATGGTTGCATGGTGCATTTATATGTTCCTTTCAAAACCAGATAGGTTCCTGCCTTTATGATCTCTTCTAAAATCAGTAATCTGTCTTTTATTAAAAACAGTTTTCTGTAATCTCACACTTAGTAATCTCACTGCAATTACTTATGAACCAAATTACCTTAACCTCATTGGAGATCCCATGCGTATCTATAACATAAATTGTATATATATATATATATATATATATATATATATAATTGTATCCATTTTCATATATTATATGAAAATGGACACTAGAGACACGAATGGAGAGATGACTTTGCACTGGATATTACCATGGAAACCTGTGCGTTGATAACAGAGCCAAAAGCAGAATAAATTTTGATGTGGCCTTTACAAGGTGGAGAGGTGTACGTAGCTGTCTTTCTGCTGAAGCGATGGGCAAATTTCACTTTTCCATAATGAGGAAGACATTTTTCCTAATTGCACCTTTAAAGGTCATGCAGATGCATGATACCCGTTAGAGAGTATAGTACACAGAGTGAGTATACTGTATTTATCGTCATTTTAAAATACTTATCATGTATTTCAATTTTTACACAGCTGGAGGATGTTTGTCTAGGTAGGTTTGATTAGGAGTTTCACACTCAAGGCCACAAGTAATCATTTAGGAACAGAGGCCGATTGGGACAGTTCATACTCTGCCCACATGTTTTTTAGCATTTCATCCTTTTGTGACTTGTAGCTAGTAACGGCATAGTCATTGGCCTAATAGAGAATCATCACACACAAACCATACAAGTAGAGCTGCATTATGAGTTTTGGAAATCAATAATTGAATTGTATGTGGAGCGAGCGAGAGAGACAGAGAGAGAGAGAGAGAGAGAGAGAGAGAGAGCGAGAGCGAGAGCCATAACCTCCACTAGGAGTGCCGTGCTCGTTTCCTAGTATAGATCTCTCCATCAACAATGTTTTCCATTTGATTTAATAGAGTGCAGGAGCCCGATCATGGTGACGTTGCTTTTTTTCCTCTTTTTTTATATTCCACTTTTTTTTCCCCCATCGTAAATCTTATTAAGTGTCTGTTGCTAAGATACGCCGCGGCGCAACAATGGCTGGAACCAAAGATAATAAACACTTCTCATTCTTACTTATTACCATATTACCCTCACACAGGAATCCCATTTGGTCTTCATATATACTCCACTAGTGTTATATTACACCGCACATAATCTAGCCCTCCTTCACGCAGTATGAGAAACAGAATGAGGTTTTTTTTTTTATTATTTTGTAATCATCTGCAGCTACTAAAACATTGTTTTGTGGCCGTGCAGAGAAAGAGCTGGAGGTGTACCAGAGCATCGCTGACCTCACCGTGAAGGCGAAGGATGAGGCCGTGTTCAAGTGCGAGGTGTCTGATGAGAACGTGAAGGGAACGTGGTTCAAGAACGGGGTGGAAGTGAAAGCCGACGCCAGGACGCATATTACGCACATCGGCAGGTGTGTATGGTATATATATTTCTGGGGTTGGAAAAAAAAAAAAAATCTAAATTAGTGTAGTTCTATACTTTCTGACACGAGACGCACCACATTTTTCTTAACCTTTTTAAAGGATTCATAAACTGACAATTGATGCTGTCAAGCCTGAGGATGAGGGGGACTACACCTTTGTGCCAGAGGGCTATGCTTTTAACCTCGCCGCCAAACTTAATTTCTTGGGTAAATACATAAAAAAAACACCTAAGCAAGCACCTCAAAATATCATATATGCTGAGTTTGATTGTACTTACTATTAATTATTTTCAATTTCATTTTTTGTTTTCTCTGGAAGAGGTGAAGATCGACTACGTTCCACGTCAAGGTACGTCAAATTTCCGGTTCTGGCGTTGCGCAAGATTCCGCCTCATAGTCAAAATGTTATGTCAGTAGGAAGGAAATTATCGTATTCTTTTTTAATCTATCGGCTGATGTCCATAGATCCTCCAAAGATCCACCTGGACTGCACAGGTCGCACGGCTGAGTCCACCATTGTAGTGGTGGCTGGAAATAAGCTGCGTCTGGACGTCCCCATCACTGGAGACCCTGCTCCAACCGTGGTCTGGACCAAAGGAGAGAAGGTACCAGAGCCGGAGAGGGAGTCTCAAATTGGTTGTATACTGTGGCCCAATTGCCTCTAACACAGTTGTTTTAAAGAGTTACGTAATCTGTATGAAACTCCTATGGTTCCTTGAAGTGACAAAAACCAAAACACATTATATCATAAATGAGCAACGCAAGGTCGGTGAGAAAACAGCTCAGTGGTTTGGTAGGTTAGAGGTACCTGCAACTCCAACTTGGAAAAACAAGTTTTGGGCAATTGGATCTCCAGCAAACATCAACGTGACAGTAGAGTACTAGGCACAACATTACATCCACGCAATCTATGACGAGTGTCTTGTATATTACTCGGCAGCGCCTCATTGGCCAACAAAACTTGAACAAAGCTTGCCAAAACTGCTACTGCTGCCCTTTAAACCACCCTAGCTCCACCTCCATAGATCTGCTTTATGCACATGTTCGGGATGTATGTACTCGTGCTCGAGTATGCATGCATAGTCTTAAGGAGTACATAAGAGCAGGTCTACTGCTGCTCAAAGCAAAGTCATGCATAATGTATGTGAATCAATTAAAGCTTAAAATGTATTGTTGAGAGTGCTTTCGATTCAACAAATGCTGTAGTTCCTCCCCACTAACCCAGCCAGCAGACATACCGTTGTCCGTCTGAACAAGTAGGGTGCCACTAACATCATCATCAACATGGCTGTGAAAGCTGGCGCTTCGGGCATGGGGCAATCCCTTGGCGTTGTCTTTGTCTTTTACCGCTTTGCTCTGCTCAAACGTAGGATAGTTCTGTAAAGCCGGAGGCAGAGGGGAAAGGGAAGCCTGGTATCTCTTGGACCGCGAAGGACGGGGAAGTAAGTGGAGCCAAACGTCCGCAGTCGTCAAGGCCTTGTGCATGTGTCCTCGGGATCTTTCTCTCCGTGCATCTCAGTGGCATCGGGGTTCAAGGAACGGATGTTTCACTTTGAATATCGCTTGAATTTCCTGTTGCTGTATCTTATCAGGCACGGTCTTTGCAATTGACATCCATGTCTTAATTAACGGGATCCATGGACTGTTACACCTTTGTCTTTTATTAATGTTTTGTGTATTACTTTGGCACTAAAATTGATCTGTCAAGCTTATGAAATAGGGAACAAAATATATACAATATGCTGACGATTGCATTCTATATCTATGCACCTTTTACAGCAGTGTGAATGGAAGATAGTTGCAGACATGCATAACTGTGAGCCTCTACATTGGCTTTCATTGTTAATGTTTAGACTTATTGTTAGTGTCGCCTGGATTCATGTTTGTAATATCACAGAGCTCAGTGGAAGGTAAAGGGGGCCACTTTGTCCGTCAGGTCAGGTAAGAGCATGTTCTGAATCAGACAAACCCAGAGGAAAACTCAGAGCTGGAGAGTAAGTAAGTCGTAGCTGCTGGGCCTGTAGTGCTAAGAGTAAAACATTGTGATTAACTCATTTAATAACATTTTCATCCAGTTACATAAATATCAGACCTACTACTTTATACTTCTAAGGTACCCCTATGGCATAATCCATTTGTGTTACTTTAAAAAAAAATTATAACTGTACTATATAGTGTCTTTATTATTTTAGTTGATGAAATGACAGAGTGAAAATTAAAAGTAAGTCAAAGGATTCTTGGTCAAGTTTGTGAAAATGCATCAAAATGATGAATTCATCAATTCGTCGATTGCATTTTAGTCCCCAATCTTAGTTGTATTTTGTCAAGAATTTTTGCTGCTTTTACATTTGTGTCAATGTCTTGGAATTTACGGCACTCGTTCAGTTATGAGTAAATAAATTGTTTAGTTACTCTATACCTGGAATGTTGACATCTTCATCCTCAGATTCACAGTGGAAGTGAAATAGTAGTGTACATACGACCATGTGCTCCTGTTTTATGTGTAGAAGACCCCTTGATACTAACTAACAAACAAGCCATTGATTTTGTGGGAAACAGTGCAAGCTGTAGTATCGATTTTTTTTTTTTCGATTTAAGAGTTACATTAGAGGTTTGCCGGTCGTTGTCAACCAACTGTATCAGCTGAATGAAATATCCAAGTACTGTATAAATGGCATGCGGGTGCGGAAACACTAACTCATGGAGCTGTTGCAGTGTGAAGCACGGCCTAGTGCTCGTCCTGCACGACCACATCTCAAGTCCTACGCCAATTTAACATTTGTGCTTGTCTTGCAGGAAATTGCACATCCATACCATTGTGTGTTTAATGCAAATGTATTTGCAAATTGCCAAGAAGTAGCACAAGGCTAAACAAGATCAGCTCACAAAACTCATGGTGCATTATGAACTGCACCACTGTGTCAATTATTATGAATTGAACAGTTACCTTCTCTACTGTATATCCCATCAATGAATGTGTTATTGGAAATAATCTCCTCTCATTCCATGACGGTCCAGATGGTTACGGAGGGAGATGGAAGGGTCCATGTGGAGAGCTCGATGGGCCACTGTGTCTTCACCATCGAGGGGGCAGAGCGGCAGGACGAAGGCATCTACTCAGTTATTGTTCGCAACCCTGCTGGGGAGGACACCGCAGACATTAACGTGAAAGTAGTCGGTGAGATGTAAATTTGATTAATTTGTATACTAATATACACATTAAAACATTTCTTTTCTGTTTTATTTTTTATGTACATGGTCATGTAATATGAAGTATTTTAATTATAATATTTATACCCTATCCCAGATGTTCCGGATCCACCTCAGGCTCCCAGGATCCTCAGCCTTGGAGAGGACTCCTGCATTGTCCAATGGGATCCTCCCGCTTTCGATGGCGGACAGCCCATCATCGGTAAAACATACAATACAGACCGAGTTTGCGTGGTTCAATAGCTGAGTCATTGCATATTACACACTCACTTTTGAAAGGACTTTCTCAAAGGTCTTGTTTGGACATTTGAATCCCAGAACCCCAGAAGACATTGTGCCACTGACCCCGTGGGAGTCTTGGCCCCCCCGGCTTGAGAAACACTAAGCTCTAACCCTAACATCGAAATAGGAAAAAGTGAAAGAGCATGCACCTGAGAAGAGATTTGTAAAAAAAACAAAAAAAAAACAGTACACAATCAAAATGACACAGAATAATTTTTTTGTGCTCAGGGTATGTGCTGGAGCGGAAGAAGAAGAAGAGCTACAGGTGGATGAGGCTGAACTTCGACCCTTACCCCGAGACCACCCACGAGGCGAAGAGGATGATCGAGGGCGTGGAATACGAGATGCGAGTCTACGCCGTCAATGCTATCGGCATGTCACGCCACAGCCCCGCCTCGCTGCCTTTTGTACCCGTCGGTGAGTGTCCGCCCCGCGGCCTTTCACTTCCCACTCTGCCACATTTGTGCTTTTCAGTCATCGTCAACCCAGGACCCGTTCCCGACACGGATAAGCTCTTTGGCCGAGGATATGTGGACGCCAAAGTCGTTACCTCAAACTGTGGCGTGGGCCTTTCCTCGGGGCTGCAGATCTCACATCAATCATCGAAATCATAAATCATAAGCCGTAAATTATATGATGCTAGCAATTACTGTCACTCCATAAAGCAAAGGCATTGACTGATGGATTGGGTGTGAGGGTGAGGTTAGGGTGTCGTATTTACTATTGTTGTTGTCAGGGGTGGTTGATGTGGAGTAGTAGGGTCAAGCCTGGATTGCCTGACCTGGTGACAGTTTCACTTGAGGGTCAGGCGTGGTTGACCTGTGGTCGGGCTTTTCCTCTCTCAGAGAGATTTAAAGTGCACACAGCAATAACTGTGTTCACATGTTGTCGCCCTTTCTGTTTGTGGGTTTTGTCCATTCCAGATGTAAATGGGGCAAATCCGGAAAGAACTGTGAAGAACCTTTTTTCTTTTTTTTTAAATCACTGCAGTCCAGAAGAAGACTTTACCTCTTGGAGAGCAGTACATATTTGTTATTCATACAATCCAAACAAACTCGTTTTTTTTTTTCTTTTTTACTTCTGAAAGAAATTAACATGAGCAAACACCTGCAAGGTAGATTTCTGCAAACTCTGAAAAATCTGGTAAAATTACGTTTCAGATGAAGACAGCCTAAACTGCTTTATTCTGCATTATGACTTATATACTGTTAAGTAAAATAAACTATATTAGATATTGAATAACAACTGAAATATTTATTTCTCAATTAGTCTGTTCCCCTCAAATATATCCCCAAATCGCAACATTCAGGAAGAGCCTACTGGACACATCTCATGGCCAAACTTGGTCTGCTATGCCACTGTGGGCACCTGTAACAGCTCAGTAACATATGTCTGTTCTGTCCGTTCTGACATGTGGCTCGCATGGCACGTGGGCTAACACGGCCTAAAGCACAGAAGGAGGGAAAAAAAAAAAGAAAAGCAAAGTAGGCGGCCAAAATAAAACAGCCTTCACATTCGAATCCTCAACAGGGTTGACCCGGGCAAGCGGGGTTGAGGTTTGACTTGTTTCACAGTTTACTACTTTTTATTTTTACCTGGGGATGTTAAGTGCAATCATCAACGTATCCGGCGGCCTCGTCTCTCGTAAGACTGATGATTAGGGAAACAATCCGTGGCATCCTTATCTATAAATACTGGCATGTTAGCACTTGGCTCGGCTCGGACCAGCTGTACATGGGACCACATTACTACCGCGGAGGCTGCTCAACAATAATAGCTGCAGCAGAGACAATAGATTGTGAGAAAGAGAGAGAGGCAGGGGGGGCAAAGACAATCGACAACAAAAGGTGTGCGGCAGTAAGAAGAGGGCAAGAACGACCAACAGCTTGAAGCGGTGGTAGGTCTGCCGAACGTTTGACGGGGGAGAATGACGAAGCCAAAGCTCCCAAAGACGGCGGAGAAGAAGGCGGCGGCCGACGACGCTCCGGCGAAGACACAAGATGAAGGTGGAACCAAGGAGCCGGAGATAGAAGCATCCTCACCTCCAGCAGAGGAACTAACCCCAGAGGCTTTAGCGACGGCTGCGGTCCCCAATGGGGAACAGGGAGCCACGGTTGAGAATGGGGCACCGTCAGCAGACGCTGCTCCCCCGGAAGAGGATTTCCCCCGAGCAGAGAACGCTTCCCCAACAGAGGAGCAGGCTGCAGCTCCGGCTGAGGGAGGATCCCCATCAGAGCCCGGTGCAGCTCCTGAACCAGAGCCACAGCCCGTCTGCAGTAGGCTTCTTTGGTTTTTGCTTCTGTAGTGACATGAAGACTTGTAGGATGGGTTGTGTGCCTGATGAAAAGAAAAATGGGGTTCCCATGGTATAGTTTGCCTTTAAGTTTGATGGGGTTTTTTTCTCTTCTAATGTTTGAGATGGTTATGGTTGGTAGTCATTGCTTTGAGTTTACTACTTTGAGCTTACTAGCAGTCACACATTCTTTCCTGTCGTAACAATGTGCACACATGGAAACCCATGACCCCTGACAGACGTGCGCATCATTTACTCCTACGCTTCACCTGTGACATGGAGCCGGGAGCTTAGCGGGGACAAGGCTGGAGGTGAAATCCAACACCAAGTTGTCCCCTTTAGAGTGGGCTTATTACTGGCTGCCTGCATTGACCGCAATGTGCTGTCCTGTCAGCAAGCAATTGGACTAAGCATTTGAAACACTGTTTTAATAAAGGGCGCGGTAAGAGTAGTGGCGTCAGTCATTTTTGGGGGGATATTTAGCAGACCCTCTGCCAATGAAAGACCAGAATATACTACTGTGAGTTTTACTGTAACTACAATATGGGCCAATCCAGACCAGATTCCTGCAGCAGGCCATGATTTTGATTAGCGTAAATAAAACCATTTGTGTGATAATATTGCATGTAAAACTATTTTTGGAAAAACGTAACAGGTTAAAACTGTTTATTTTTGTTTTTATATAATACCAACCAGACCATGACCATACCTAGACATGCAGTTATTTATTTTCTATTTCACAGTAGGTGGAGATATCCAAGGCAGATTCATGTTTTGCTATTTTCAATGATATATAGTGTCAATCAAAAACATCCAAATAATAATAGTAAGTAAAGTTTTTGCTGCAACAATACCATATGTCACCTATACTGCACCGGGCCAAATGAGTGTCCAAAACTTTTGTTGGATGTAGCTTGTCCTTTATGTATGAGAACAAATACACAACATAAATACACAAGTATCAGTTTGCAGTAATGTTGTATTATTAAAAATATTGAAACCTTCCTGGAATTTCCATGGTTTGTCAGTATATACAAGTAATCCCAATATTAATGAGATATTTTGGACTAATATTAATTTGCATTGAATGTATTACTTGACTGTACGTGGTCAACAACATATATAGCTAATATATTATCTAGTAACCTAGATAACCACAGCGATGTTACCATTGCGTCACAGGGTTTGAACATCTGGTGATAGGTCATGCTATTTTTACACCTATCTAAATCAAAATGACCGATTAACTCCACTTATTTATCTTTATTTCAGATTAATCCTCCAACTCATTAAGTGCAACCCACTCATGGTACTAATCTCCTTCCGTACCTCCTCCAGCCCCGACCAGCGAGCCCATTGGACTGTGCGTGGATGACATAAGCGACACTTCCATCTCGCTGAAGTGGAGGGCACCGGAGAGGCTCGGCTCGGCTGAACTGGAAGGTTATGGGGTCGACTACTGCAAGGAAGGAAGTAAGTACTGGGATGAACGCAGGGACCAGCAAAGGGGATAACGTGCATATAATTTCATTTCTACTACATAAGATAGATTTGAAGTATATCCAATGTGAGAATGACCTCACTTGGTACAAACCCCCCTTGCAGTGGAGCGAGCCTTAAAGGATAACTGTAAAGCCCCCAAACAAAATTTTAAACAGTTCAGATAACAGTGAAGAAAGTATGGAAGTAAGGGTCGATTTCTTCTTGAGTCCAGTCCTTTTAAAGATCCCAGGAATGAGTTGGATAAACAACCTTAAATGATCACTTCAGTTTCTTCGGTCTGCATGGGAAATTCAGCTTGCCGCACGACTAAACATAAACAGGAATAGCAAAACATACAGACGGACTAGACAACAACAATTCAACAGAAACAGTTTGAAAGCAATGCCATAAAAAAGTAAACAATAAATAAATATTAGGTAGTAAATACCAAAAATAGCTGGGACTCTAAAAAGAACAAAAAAGTTATATTTGGATAATATGTTATAATAATAATAATAATAATAATAATAATAATAATAATAAAAAACAAGAACAATAATAACAATAATAACATTATTATTGTTAGTAGTATTATTATTATTATTATTATTAATAATAATAATAATAATAATAATAATAATAATAATAATAAAATTAATACATTTACTAACACTAAAATAATAAAATCATTATACAATTATTACATAATTTACACTCTGGTGTAACTTTTTCACATTGGCATTAAAATTGCAGTTTACTATGGCCTCATAGAGGTTTACAAGGATAAAATGTGGGTACACTTATCTGAACTTTAGTTTGCAGCTGCCTTGCAATCTATCTACAGCGGGCTGGAGGATTATCTACTATCCATTAGCACAGAGCACTTATGATAATAGTAGTTTCCCTAGGGTACACCAATCAGTATTTTGGATGATACATACATCTGTTGATGTTGAAAAAAATAACTCATTACTTCCTGTCAAAATTCAATGGGTTCAAATAAACCATACATTTATTGGCTCATATTTTGCAAGTTTATAAATACCCTGCAATATAATGTAAATTTACCACCACATTCGTTGGTATTTTTGATTTTAAATGCACATTTTATTAGATGATAGTGAATCTAATTGTCCCCCGATTTTAGCTGATGAATGGCTGCCAGCCTTCGAGGGTCTGACAGAGCGGACATCCATGGTCATCAAGGACCTTTCCACCGGAGACAAGCTGCAGTTCCGGGTTCGGGCCTTCAACATGGCAGGGCCGAGTGCACCCGCCACACTGGCCCAAGCTGTGACCATCCGGGAGATCATGCGTGGGCATCTATTTTTTTTTTTAATTGATTTTTCCTTTCAGTTTCTATTGATATCACATTCTACTATTCGGGGTCTGTCCCATGCGGCATAAAGCCGATATCCCAAATGTTATTGTGAACTTTATCCGTCTTATTGTTAGTAAATATATTATTCTGTGTTTGTGTGTTTCCTTGCGTTCGTCGTTTCCATGTTTGTCCTGCACAGAGAGGCCAAAGATTTGGGTGCCCAGGTATCTCCGTCAGACTCTGGTCAAGAAAGTTGGAGAAACAGTCAACCTGGTGATTCCTTTCCAGGTGAATTTTGCTTTCAGTCAGTCATTCAATAGGTCAAATTCATACCCCCGAGACGTGTACTGTATGACTGCTCCTCTGTGATTCAGGGTAAGCCCAGGCCCAAGGTGACATGGAGCAGAGGTGGAGAGCCTCTGAAGCCCACAGAGGTCAGTGTGAGGAACAGCGACACCGACTCGATCCTCTTCATCCGCAAGGCTGACAGAAGCCACTCCGGGAGGTACGACCTCCAGGTGCAGATTGAGAATGTGGAGGACACGGCCTGCATCGCCATACAGATTGTGGGTGAGGAAAGCACAGATAACAGGGATAATGGAAAATGGGATTCAAAGAGGTACAAAGACTGACGCACCGACAGTTTTTTTCAAAGTATTGTCTCTTCCCTGCAGACCTCCCAGGACCCCCCATGGCCCTGAAGATCGTAGATGTTTGGGGTTTCAATGTGGCCCTGGAGTGGAAGCCACCTAAAGACAATGGAAACTGTGACATAATTGGCTACACTGTTCAAAAAGCAGAGAAAAAGACCATGGTAAGACCCAATACGGGTTGAGGGAGTCCAATAACACCTTAACTTACAAACCTTACATATGTAACCTTGATAAGTTACATATCCTCATTTGCCAATTCATACCAGATTTATACTATAGAAATCAGTCCTATAGAGCTCATACCATATAGTCCCATCTTGTAGCTCAAAGTGTCCTGGCTCTCGGCCCCTGGGCCAAGCAAAGTTGTTTGTTCCGACTTGACGTCAAACCGCCGCCAAGGTTGCACGCCGTGACGCTGCACAGACTAAAATGAGTAACGTATGAACACTATGTGAGAGAGAGAACGCTGCACAGCCACGGAGGGATATTTTAGCCTCCCTTGTGACAAATAATCGTCGGTGCTGGGAACAGAGCCTCGTTTTGTGGGCCAGGATTGTTGCGTTCTGGGGCTCTTTTGTGAGAGCTCCAACCGGCCCCCTTCTAGTGCTCCAAGGTCCCGGGGCAGGCCCAGGAATGCCCTAATCTTAGCCTTGTAGCCGTGACCCGACGAGGATTGTGTCTAGTGTGACGGAGGTCCATTGTTCCCCTCCTCCTCGACAACAGCCCGGCTTGAGTTTCACTAGAGTCATTATTAGACCGACTTAATTTGTGTAGCATCGCATAATAACAAGTGAAGGGTCAGAGATTATCATGTTACATAGAACAATATCTCTGATGAATGTCAGACATGTCCCGAAGAGCTATATATAAAAGTGTTGGGGCCGGCGGCTTTTTTGGCGCAAATCGACAGTATACTCTTGCATGTGCTCTTAAGTCACACTGTTGAGCGAACATGTGTGGCTCTTGTTTCTAACTTCCTACGTATTTATGATACGATTTATTTTTAGCAACGTGACTTTGTCCCGTTAAATGGAAGATCATGAATGTATTTTAGACATTCATTAATAAATAAAGTGCCACTTGCGGTGCTACTTCATCAATTATTAAGATGAGACTGATGACATAATAAAAACACATGAAACGTATGAAAATAGATGTGTGTAATGTGTTGCATTCTGATTCAGGAGTGGTACACAGTCTTTGAGCAGTACAGGCGTACCCACTGCGTGACCTCTGACCTGATCATGGGAAATGATTACGTTTTCCGGGTCTTTGCCATTAACATGGTTGGCCTCAGCCCCGAACCATGCAACACAAAGGACAGTGCCTACATCCAGAAAACAGGTAGCTGCTCAGCTTGCACAATAATCTATATTGAATATCACACAAATAATCCAACTGAAACCATTTCTATGCTTTATTAATAACCACCTAACAAAGAGAGCGGTAAATCAGACATCAATCTGAGCTTCGTCTTTCCTCAGGTATCGACTACAAGCCTCCAACCTACAATGAGCATGACTTCTCAGAGGCTCCCAAGTTCACTCACCCTCTGGTTAACCGCTCCATCATAGCAGGCTACAACGCCACCCTCAGCTGCTCCGTCAGAGGGATACCAAAGGTAAGTGGAAGACAATGAAGACGCATTGATGTTTGGAGGTGGAGATCTTAATGAGGATCGCTGATGACGTGGTGCCTTTGGAGTCTGCCTTGGGACAATGAGCGCCTCTAGTACTTCCAAAAATTGGATCACTTTAGGCTTATTTCATCAGTCAGCGTCAATGGTTACATATAATTTAATTGAGGCTAACATGCATTCTTTCTGATATAGTTTGAAGCTACTCTAAGGGATTAGAAAACAAAGACAAAGTCTCATCGCCAACGTCACCGCAATTTTTAGTTGATAACCATCAATAGTGGTACAATTGGAGGATAGTCTGAGTCCCTGTGCGACAGTTTGAACACATTTAATCACCTTCTGATGGATTCATTCCTGCCATCATTTTAAAAGTGGGATGGCAACCTACATTGTGAAATACTTTAGCATGATTATCCCCATATTTGTTTGTGTCTGTTATGCACTTTAGGGCTAAATAATACCATAAATGAAAAGACAACCAGACGGCTACTTCAACACAGAAAACAACAATAAACAGTTGAAAAGATAATAATCATGTAAAATGGTGACGTAACTGTGTAATCTGACTTTTCTGTACTTCTTTAGCCCAAAGTCACTTGGTACAAAAACAAAATGGACATCTCAAATGAGGCCAAATACCGAATGTTCAGCAAGCAAGGGGTTCTGACGCTGGAGATCCGTAAGCCCTGTCCGTTCGACGGGGGGGTTTACACCTGCAAAGCGGTCAACGCCAGTGGAGAAGACCTGGTGGAGTGTAAACTGGAAGTTCGCCGTAAGTAGGGAACAGAGACAGGACTTTCAAATGCCCCCCGTCTGCAGCGTCGCCCAGTTCCAGCCTCCTTTTGCGACCCCATTTTACTAACTCTTTTTTTTTTTTGAGCTCACAAAAATCTCGGGGCTCGGGTGCAGCGCCCTGTGGTGCACCTAAACCGGTGTTAACCTGTTTCCCCAGACTGTAGTACAGGTATGATCTGACCCGACCTCAGTTTGTACTCCTTTGACTCAAATAACGCTACACTAGCATCTCTATCCATGCTCGTCCTTGACCAGCCTTAGAACAAAGCCCTTATAACCAGAGTTTTGTACAAAATAAGTCGAATAATCAGTCACTTCCATATTACTGCGCTGCTGTGCTGTGTGTGATTTTCCTAAATGGGTTCAAGGCAGTATCATCTAATCTCATCAAATCCAATTATGACAAATGAATAAGCAGCCTCAGAGGAGCCTCAATGTGCCTATTCACATCAAAGCAAGCCAGATTAAAATGGATGATTTTATTACGAACTTAAAAGCATTGTTTACTGTAATTAGTAATGTAGAGTGGCCTATTAAGAATGAATCGGGTTTCTGGTGTATCAGCATTCATAAGTTATAGTTAACAATTAAGCAATTGAGTCCACTTCTGCCACTGCATCATTAAACACATTCCTTTTTCTTTTTTACAGCTCAAGTCATCAAAGAGGAAAAGAAGTAAAAGGCGAAAAAACCTGGAGGATTTGAGAGAGAACAAGCTCACTGATACATTAATACATACCGTAGATATGTCTTCAGCTTTCATCACATCTTGTGTTTCGTATTCACTGATCCTATTGCAAAACCATCTTACATGAAGTCACCCGTGCTGTTCTACCGCTGTATGTGTATTATATACATGTAATGTCAGTTCTTCCCTTCTTCACTTCCCTAGTTTGTGGGTGTTTGTGTGTAATGAGAACTGCAATTGACTTGATGACACTTTGTTAGTTTTGATGGCGGCCAGAAAGAAATGGTTAAAAAAATTTAAAAATAACATTTACTATGGAAAGGAGTGATATGAGCAAAGGCCACGGATTCAGATACTGTATCGCTCAGTTGTCTGAGACCAAAGTGAAGGAAGCAAACAGGTGGAGAGCCGCCCTTCCATGACTCTGAACACAACCCACACAACAGATTTGAGGAAAACAAAGCACACAGCATACCAACAAGCCGAAAAGCATGTCGCCGCTGATCAGAGGCCCACTGGTATGAGCATCACTTCAGTCAAGGATTTAATATTATCGTGACAAAGGCCGACTAAATCCGAAGGAATGAGTTTAGCGCTTACAGAGCACCCCACACACACACACACACACACACACACACACACACACACACACACACACACACACACACACACACACACACACACACACACACACACACACACACACACACACACACACACACACACACACACACACACACACAGGGTTGTTTTAGAGCTTGGATTCCCTTTTCAATTAGGGAGATGGCACAGATGAGAATAATGCAATATGAACCGATATAAACTACAGTCTCATTGATCAATGTCAAAGTGATGCCGATGAAAACAAGCATAAATATTCAATAATGGATGGCTTTCACACATTTGGATATGTTTTTATGCTGCCGAATTAAACAAATTAATTTGTGGATTGCCTCATCAATTCCATAACCATGGAATTCTATATTGTAGAATAGAGGTGGTGGTAGAGTAGACAACCATATCCCTCTTTTCTGAAAGAACAACAAATATCACTTCCTCTCTGTGACATCATTGTGGATTGCCTTGGTTGATGTTACGGTTATACCAACCTAAGAATAACGAATGTTGACGAATGACAACGACAACTTGCACTTGCCTGTCTCGCAAGATAAGCCCAAACTGATGGACAAAACTTCTTCTGGTCAAGTGGCTTACAATTCCACATAAAAATTTGGGGGTTTTAAAATCTGTGACCATTGGCATTGTCAGACATATTTTAGGGGATTATAGCCCTTTGAAGCGTATTTTTAATACACTACTTTTATCTATTACCTATTCATGAAAAGCCACCATGCTTGAAAAGCTAATTCGCAATATAAGCAATCTGTCCGCTCTAAAAAACACTTAAAAAATCCAAGTTTAAAGTCAAAATGAAAGGCTATTTTCTTCCCCTTTTTGAGAAATTGATTCACATGAAAATGAGTGAACTGCAATTTCATTATTTACAAATGTGTTCTGAGGTGACAGGATAAAAATAACACAAAGCAAAATTACTTTTAATAGTTTATAGTTAAAAAAAGAAAAAAGAAAAAAAATCACAGTATATAGTACATGAATTCCTCCCACAAACATTTGCACTTAACTAACATGATGATGTACAAACAGAAACATCAACATAAAGCCAAGACTGCAAACAGAATATTAATAACAAAAGGAAACAGACTGGAAGAGGTAGCTTCCTCAGTTAACATCCCATTTTGATTATTAGTTTTCTTGAAAATAATTTACACAGGCAAACAAAACTACGCAGATATTTGAACAGATGAGACTCGATACACCTCAAAACAGTCAAGGAAACATTAATTGGCATTCCTGCGCACACCAAGTCAAAACGCGTACAACGTCTAGAATAATAAAAACAAATTAAATCCAAAAGGTCACCGTGATGCATAAGGACACAAAGATGATTTGTTGATAGGAGAAACTGTTTCCCTACTCTGCCTAAATTCCTGAGCGCTCATGTGACTTGCACTTGTGGATACATGCTTCGAGGGTGTATCCACCTCACTGTGTGCCGTCATGCTCCAGCACACCAAATATCAGCCGCAGAGCATCCACCGAGCACACCAAGAACCTCATTCAGGTTCTGAGAGCAAGTCAAGTCATTCACTCTGCCAACGTGTAGAGTATCACGGTCCTCCCAGGATAGCTTATGTTCATTTTACGAGCTGAAAACTAGTTTTTAGTCAATTGCTGACTACTAAATAGCAAAGGTTCTGTAAGCACAGACATATGTGCAACTTAAGACTAGAGAAAGATTTAAGCGAGCAATTAACTTACAGTACTAAAATAAAACGGGAGGGAAAAAAAAAAAAAAAAAAAAAAAGTGATTGAATTGAACCCTTTTCGACAGAGGTGCTCTAGTCTTAGTGCGGCTGGGGTTTTGCATTCATCATTCAAAGGCCACCATTCGTATACCTGAAGTTAGTGAGACCCAGACATTCCTCTTGCTCATAACAATAAATTACAACAGCAACACAACACGGACCCAGCACAGCTTTTGCTAACACAGTGATATTTGCTACGTTTATCACATTCGTTGTCATACGCTCTTACAGTGGAAAAACTGTTTATTATAAAAAATGACTAAATTCATATCACCGCCATGCTTTCACAAAACGTGAATACAGGACATTCTAAACATGTGACAGGCAGGGATAAAGTGGATTCAGGTCGCATAGGGATGGCCAGGCGTGTTGCATAATTTTCCTTGACATTAGAACAGTATTCCCCCTACATTTGTTTATGACCACCATCATACCAGTCGTTCACAATCATAACCTGAAAAATATTATACATTCACACCGAGAAGTCTACAAAACAATAATGAGGATGATTACATTTGCTACATTTACGACAAAAATCAAAAGTCAAAATCAACAAGTATTATAGAGAAATCTTTTTGAAAAACGCATGACATTTCAACAGGAGGAAAGCTAGCCCATGGGTGCAGGTCGAGCAGAGATGGCACAATGAGCTTGCTTTTGCAAGAGAAAAAGACAGAGTGAGGTCCGTGACATACATTTAGTCCAACCTAAAGCGAGAAGCAGGCACTGGTAGCAACAGTCTCTTTTGTGGCCTCCTTCTGATCCAGCTTATTTGATGCCTCAGTTAGGCTCTGGTAAACTGGCAGCGGGAAACCGGCTTAACAACAGCCCCGCGGTTCTGAACGGCGGCACCAAGTTCCCTTTAGGTGATTGAAAAGTTAAAAAAATAAGTGCTTTCTGAAGTCTTTTGCCAGGGCAGTCTGCGCATTATGCAGTTAAATGACAGACAATGTTTTTGATTTAATAGCATTGAAATTGAAATAACAGAGAGGCCTGCGGGGGCACGGCTCCGGAGGGGATTCTCAGTCTTTGATGCGAGGTATGTTGTAAGAGTAGTGCACGAGAGGAAGGCCTCGGCTCTGGCAGAAGCAGGCTCTGCCGCAGGCCTGCACCTGGTCCGAGCTGTCTGACACAAAGGAGTCTCCCTCGTCTGCATACTCAGACTGAGCGGAGGGCGTGCCGCTGTCTGCCCAGTATCCTTCTGAGCGCTGGCACACTTCAGCGCCTGCCAACAGTGTGGGACAGCTATGAGACTTGACCAAGTGTCTGCAGACGGGGGAGGAAGCGGGAGAGGAGCAGGTCCTGGCGTGCAGCGCTGCCTCGCACTGCTCGCACACCACCGCCTCCTCGCAGAGCTGCGAGTAGACCCCGTAGTTGTAGCCGAGCTGCGCGGAGGAGTCCCCGTCGCTGATCCCCGACCCACCTCTGGCGTGGTCCCCCTGACCTCCCGGCCCGGCCTTCACCCCCCTGGCCACGCCCCTGCGGCCCCGGAGTCGCAGCCAGTCTTCCCTGAAGGCGGGGCTGAAGAACACGTAGAGGACTGGGTTCAGGCACGCCGGCAGGGGAAAGAAGATGAGGGTGACCGACTTGCCGATCTCCGGACCGGCAGCAGTCGCGCCTGACCCGGCCAAGAGAGGGGCGAAAGAGAAGGCCGCCACGGGGCAGAAGAAGATGCAGTTGGTGAAGATGAGCCACGCCACATGTCGCAGGGCGCCCGTCTGGTCTGGATCCGCCAGCTCCACCCTGCCCAGGTGGCAGTAAAGCTGCGTGTACACGGCCGCTGTGAACAAGTACGCCAGGGCGTTCAGCAGCACCAGGACAAGGGTGACGCTTAGCGCGGGGCCCTCACTTCCGGCGAAGGGCAGGCAGAGAGGGGAGGCAGACGGCTCGCTGGTACCGATGAGAGGAAGACAGGCTGCGGCGGCGGCCAGGAGCGCGAGCAGTCCAGCGGCGAGGCCGAAGCGACGCTCTTTCCTCCAGCGTCCCTGATGGGCGACTCCGCTTCTCCTGGGCGACACCATCACCTTCCCCAGGAGTGTCTGCACCGCCACGCTGCGCTCCACGGCGGCGAGCGACAACAGCAGCACCGCCCACTCTGAGGAGAACATTGCGAGAGCTCCCGTGATCTGGCAGCCGGCGCCCATCTCCCACCACACCCCGAACTCGGCGAAAGAGCCCCAAGTGGCCACGTCGACCAGTGTCAGCACCCCGACGTAGAGGCCGGTGAGTAGGTTGGCCAGGGCCAGGAGCCCCATCAGCAACCTGGCCGGGGAAAGGGAAGGGCCCTGGGAGTGCGTCAGGGCGGCAGCACGGCGTGCGGGACAGAAGGTGGCGACCAGCACGAGGGAGTTGAAGGCCAAGGACACCAAGCAGATGAACCAGACAGTGAGCCGAATCATCCAGTTGCCTAAAAGATGCTCACACGGCTTGAACGCTCCTGAACATGACAACAATGGAGCTTCAATTAATAGTCAATATATTTATTGTGATGGAGTTATAAAAAACCTCTTCAAAATATTCATCATCAATTCTAATACAATTGCCAACCACATAAAGGGAAAGGTTGAAAGCTTGATCTCTACCTGGTGAAGGAGAGCAATGCATTATCATAGGGATCCTCTCCACATCGTCCCCATCTGCAGCAAAAAGAGGACATTTACAGGTGGAAGAAAGTATTTGTACACTAAGTCATGCACAACCCCCTTTAAAATGCTTACACACCTATCTCATAAGCATCACTGACAGGTCAAAAATCATGAGCCAGAAAAAGTGCCCAATTAAACCACATTATGACCATCAGGAAACTGCTAAAATGTGTTAAACCTGGACATAGGTGAATGGCCATAACTGAATGGAAAAATAAATGACATGTTTTTTTTGTTGTTTTTCAACATCAAAGATTCTCTGTCTGGATTTGGAATGCTGATTAGACAACTGGTCACAGTGGAATTTCAGTTTGTGTCCCATCTGACCACTTGGAAATACAATTATACAAATTTAGAAAATGGACTAATGGGCAATAAAGAAGGGGACATCTACATTCTATTTTTAACATATATCCATTTATCCATGTACTGGGCGCAGTGATCGCAGCACTGGACACATGGGGATGAAATTGGTAACGACCATGTCCAAATCTGGATAAGACAGACGAAAAAGACAATTTCCCAAAACACTTCTCCCTTTAAGAAGGAGAAGTGGAGTCAGCTAAAGTGCAGAGTGGCAATCATTGATAAAGGCAAGTATTCATTTACAGGTATTCCTCACTTAACGAACTACCTGTTTCACCACCATTCTGACTTACGACCAGCTCTCTGACCAGTCTGTATTGTACGCTGCATACAATACCGCAGCGTGCGTGCTGCGTGCACAGCGTCAAGAATCTCATCGCAGATCACCCCTTTTACACTATTTATACACTATATACGTCTCATCACCGTTCTCAGCCTCAGTCTCGTTCCTGCAGTCTATCAGTATTCACTACAGTAGCGTTGGCAATGGCCACGCCCCCTTACCGTGAAATAACACCTGTCCTCGCTTATCGACCGATTTGCTTATTCGCTTGTTTGTAGGAACGGAAATCGGTCGTTAAGGGAGGAGTACCTGTATTAGGCTTGCATTTTGGTGAGTTTGTCAAATTCAATTAATTACCCTGTAGTCCAAAAAGATCGTCAATAATAGTATAATATATCTGTATTGGGATTTCTTACCCGTAGATTTCTTCACGTCATTTTCTTCTGAACTGCTCATCATGCCGTCACATCCAACAAATGCACAGCACTGATAGGCATATGGGACAGACAGGGACCTACAAAAAAAAATTATGTATGTATATATATATATATATATATATATATATATATATGAACATCATTGTAAAAATAAATTAAATACAGTTCAATGTCTGGGGGGGGGGGGGGGGGGGGACTGCTCCCTCAGAGGACACACAAAGAACCCAAAACGTACTTGTGCTTTTGATCAACTAAATCATATTATTTTCGAGGGCTTTAATGTATGATCGGAATGACAGATCCGGGGGTATTTTTTTTTATTATTCTTATTTTTGTATAAAATACAAATAAATAAAAATCTCTTTTTTAGAGATGAACTAACCCTGTTTATCCTTTATTACTTTCCATATGTTAACAAATAACTGACAGTTTGTATGAACTGGACGTTCTCTGTAGGGAAAACTTTAACGACCCGCATCTTCCATGTGATTGGCCAAGCAACCTTGATGTGACACTGACGAGCGCTGCTGCTGTTTGGCTCTCGAACAGAAGTTAGAAAGTGAGTGGCACGGGGGAGGAAGGCGGTAGTGCGGCATACAATGAAATACGATTTGACCCATTTTAAATAGTGCAAAAAAAAAAAAAATAATAGAAAATCTAAATGTGGCGGTCAATGTTGATATTTTGATAAAAAAAAAAAAAAAAACAACCTTAAAAATACATAAAAAGACAAGATACTAATTGCCGATGCTGCTGAGGGTCAACTCAAGCAAGCTTGCAATACATTAAGGGGAAACCCTGATTAATTAATTTCATTAATTTCAAATGTTACAGATCTAAAGGTAATTGATTAGACAGTAATAGGAATAAATCCTCAGTGGTTCAGACAAATGAAGAACTAGGGCTTTCTCACCTTAGTTTTGGCAGGTTTTTCGCAATCAGCATATTTTTCATCTGCAGGTTCCCAGAGAGTTTGAGCTGATTGAGTGCAGTCAGGCCAGTCGTCGGCATCAGGTTGAGAGAGTTCATGCTAAGGTCTCTAAAATGGAAAAATAAATACAATAAAATCAACATATGCAAACAATTCGGAGCAAAATTATTAAGGAAACTCCAGGTGTGCAGTAGGAATGACATCCGGCTCATACTCACAGGTTTGTTAGTGACGTCAGGGAGAAGAAAGCGTCTTTGTGAATTACTCTGATTCCATTTCTACTCAGGTCTCTGTGTGGATCAAGAATGCAGTACATTTTGAATACTTGAATTTGTGCTTCACTATGGCTTCTACAGTACTGGTTTCCGTACAGACACGCATGGCGGGTGTGTTGGGGTAACTTACAACAAGCGCAGAGCAGAGAGTCCTTGGAAAGTGTCCCTTTCGATTTGTTGAATTTGATTGTGTTGCAGACTTCTATTGAATGGACACATGATTTGTACAGGTTTGAATGACTTCCATTCGATTCAGTCCATCTTGAAATGCCATATGACCATATGCCAGTACATGTCTTGTACTTACATTTCTTGCAGTCTGAGACACCCCTGGAAAGATGGCAGCTCTTTAATGTCGTTGTAGGACAGGTCTCTGATGGAAGAAAACAGAGAAACAAAAAACAAAAAACAAAACAAAACTCAGAAAAGAAGAGATGCACTACAATAATGTATTCTAATAAGAACATTGAGGTCACAGGCCAAGGCCTACCCACCCATTATTTATCACAGTCTTCCTGTTCATCTCAGTTCTGGGTTATATCGAGAGCCATCGCCCATTAAACTAGGTAGGTTGTTAAAGCCACATTGTCCAAAATTTCTGTCTCTAAGTAGTATACGGACATGTCCTTCAACTGGAAAATAAATCAGCAAATCAGTCCTTGCTGCTACAACACTCTTGTCCATAAAATACTGCAGTTCCATTACAGTACAGTAGTGGGTATGGCAGGTTTTTTTTTATACAAAAATAAAATAAAAAAAAATCTTGGGATAATCAAGGAGTCGGAGCCCATGTTATTACATGGGCTTTTATCAACATGGTTTACAAATGAGGTAATATCAGCAAATACCTGAACGTAGGGAGCTGACAGCTGTAGGCAACACAGTCCTTTCCCACGGGACATAGTGTTTTCATGCCAAATTATGTACGTAAACATAGTTCTGCTATAAAACCCCCATGCATTTAATCTTTATTTTTATAGACTAGGTTGGCTATGAACGCCCTGTTTCACATTCATAATTGTACACAGGCGGCACTTACATAAAATAAATACTACAATCTGTTTAAAATAAAGCCATCTTAAAAATAATAGCAAATAGGATTCAATTTAAATTCTCCTCTAGCGACCAAGATAGTCAGCTGAAGTTGACTCTGTTGGCTGTTTCAAGTAGAGGGAGTAAAGAACTTGAAAGGCTTTTTTCCCCACCACAGAAGTGGGAGCAACCTTCATTATGACCACATCTTGCGACCGTAAGTGATATGAGCCACATTTCTCTGGGAAGTAACACTAAATATCAACGATAACTAAGCTTGCCTTAAAACATGGCGGTGGCTCAGTTACTGCATGGATAAAGCAGGCCAGCAACCATTGAGTAATAAAACAATAAGCAATGGTGAGCGAGTCTTCCACAATATAATACCACTCATGGCTCCACAATACCCAGGACCAATCATATGAAGACAGTGAGTGGGTGCATTCATGTATAACACATCACCCTAAACAAGAATTGGCACAAAAGTGGCTTCCATCAATCTAGGCCCGACATTGGAAGAAAAACAAGATTTGTTTCCAATAGTCACTTACAAAGTCCGAAGCAACTTCAGATCATCACACAGTTGAGTTGGGATTGAAGATATCTTGGTACCCGTTAAGGTTCTGGGGGAGGAAGGAAAAACAAAAAAAAAAAAAAAAAAAAAAAAAAAGTTAAGTCAGAACATGGCTATAAAGTGATGGTCAAAGCAAGAACTAATGTTTCCCGATGAATGGTGCGTATAGGTTACTCACAGGCTCTCAAGGTTGTTCGTCCACGTCAGAATCGGGAAGTCCTGCATCATACTGGCCCCCCGCAACATCCTGACAGAACAGCAAGAAACAGCTACAACTGAACTTGGCACCATTTAATTGAATGCAATTTCTGAAAGCTATTTGCAGTAACAAAAATGATGTACTTTAGTGACAATCCTGATAAAGCGCAGCTGAACTAATTGGCAGATTCCTATCTGTCAGAATAAATCCTGACGGTGGGACTTACAGGGAGTGCAGGTCAGACAAATTCTGGAAGGCTGAAGCACCGACAAGGGACAGAGGGTTGTCGTACAGGTGGCTTTAAGTAAAACAAAACAAGAGCAAATTCTAATGAAAAACAATTACTATGCGAAAATGGCACCATCTTCTGGACATTCAACTTTAAGGGCCTGAAGATCATATTGCAAGATGGTTTATGTAGTCGTTACTATAATAATAATAACAATGAAAACAACAACAACAACAAAAAACAACCTTCACAAAACAAAGGAGAACATCAAATACAAGCAAACATAATTAAAAGGTTAACGGCACAAGGAGTAAATATACAGAAAAGTCTACGAGCATACAGGTAAGACAGTAAATTATATATGAATATATATACCTTTACATATAGTGGTATATTTTATATTGTTTATATATTTGAAAAACAACAAGACAACTAAATTATCAGAATATGCTCTAAGAAGAGATTTAAAATATGGTGTATGCGGTGGGCAGCTCGTCTGCGTGCATGGATGTCTATCGTTTTCCCATATTTGTGCAGGTTTCGGGTATAATCACACTACAGTGAGTGAAAACAGTATCAGTGGGGTGTGTTTGACCTTACATAGTTCGCAGGAGAGGGTTGTTATGGAAGGCTCCTTCAGGTATAGATGTTATATCATTGCTGTGGAACCCACTGCAGATAGAACACAAAAGACACAATATTTAAGCGTTCCAATCTGAAGATTTCGATTGCTGTAGGACACACTGGTCAATCATAAACTAGGGCGGCCTCTTGAAAGTCGACGATTCCAATCAGCAGTCGGACACCCGACAGTCAACTGAGATTCTTCAAGTCGAGCAGCTGTTTTTTTTTGTCCACCCCCCCCCCCCCCCCCGTAAGTGTGCTTTACAGTAACAGATAACATTTTAATTAATAATTTGCATTGAACAGCCAAATCCGATTAGACCGACAAAATTCTGAGTCGGGTACAGCCCTATCAGAAACTTACCAAAACAAACCAAGAATGCAAACTCTTAAAGGGGACCTATTATGAAAAACTCACTTTTTCAGTGCTTGAGCACATACATTTGGCTCTCTGAAACTCGAACTGTGAAATAAGACAACTCAAGCTGCTTTCACACATGAACTACGGACAACATCTGGCTAATCAGGTCCGGACATTATCCCCAGTTGCTCTTTCACGCATGTAGTACACAACCGAAGATTGCCCGTGTCAGACGCGTTTACACCTACTGGAAATACTCCCTTTGGTTTGGGCGAGGGGCGAAGCCTTGGTAGAGCCTGCAGGAGGCAGGATGTGACGCAATGACGCTGCAGAGATTAAAGCACACACAAGATGGTGGACGAGGCTACCAACCTATCTTTTTGATACACCATGTATTTGGAGGTATCCGCAATATAAACGAAAGAGTCAAAAGGAATATAAAGGAAACCGGAAAGGAGTACGATGCAGCTACGCTCTGTGCACAAAGATCCGCACAAAGGTAAATGACTGCCGCATGATAGACGTCATCAACACGCGACACGCACGCTCGTCGCTGTGAATGCTCCAGACAACTACCTGCTCTGTTCAGACATACCACTCAATCAGACATTACACAGACTATGTACGAAGGTTCTGGCTGGGTAAAGTCTGGTTAATGTCCGTTCCAACCGATTCGATATTTGCATTCACACATATAGCTCCCCCAGGTCATGTCCGGATAATTTCAGGGTTGCAGTGCACGTGTGAAAGTGGCTTTAGTCCGTTTTTGTGAGCCGTCTATTTCATAAATATGGTGAAAAAAGACGTTCAGATTTGAGGCCCATATCCATGTTATTTTGGGCTTCAGTAGCAGCATCTCAGAGTAACTCCACCGACGGCTGGAGAAATAACACAGAGAATAACAAGCGCCGCTGGGAAGACCAGCACAAATCTTTAAAAAGAAAGAGGAATTAATACCAACTGACTGAATAAACTGCAGATGATGAAAATGTATGTATTTAAAAAAATAATTATGCTGTGTTTCTTCCTTAAAAGAAAAAGTATCTAGATAGACCGTAGGCTGTGGTGCATGATAAGCTGTGCGTTTCTCCAAACAAAACCAATAAAAATAGTGTTTTTTTTGTAGATGCATTTATTTTCTTTTCTTTACATGAAAGAAAAAAATCCCTGCGCGCAGTCTCCTGGTGCATCAGGGCGCCGTGTCCCCCCACAAGCTTGCAGAACAGCAACGAAAGCGGGAGCAAACTTTTAAATTACGCTTTGTTGATCTAATATGAGTGAAGATTCAGCAATTGGATTGCATATTTCTTGCCTAAATTTGTTCAGATTTTGGTGGATTGTTAAGGTGAAATCAGTGAACGCTACAGAGTAAATACAACGGAAGCCGGAAGTGAAGCTGAAACCCCATTAGCTCACAGAACTCATGGCCTCGAGAGGGTGGCTCCTCCCACTTAAACAGAGCATCAGGAACAATATGGATTTAGAGGCATGTTAAAATGGATAGAATGCGTAATCTGAGTTGTATTTTCCGCAAAAAACAAAAAACAAAAACACAACATAACATGTCGAACTCAGAGACCTCGTATTAACTTGTGTAAAAAGGAGCATAATAGGTCCACTTTAATCCAATGCCACGTCTTCTCCATGAGGGCACTCCGCATTGTAACTGCTAGACCAATGTTGAATACAATTCTCTGTATTTTAACAGCTAGACCAATATTAAATTCAGTTTTAGCCCTTTCTCTGTTGGACAATTTCTACAAAAATGGGGCTTATTTGTTCAAAAAACTTCAAAGTTCATGCAGCGCGTTTTACGATGGAGTCGTTAAATATTTAGTGTCGGAGAGAGATAGACATCTTTGTCAGAGTAAAGAGCCTGCAATTGCAAAAGACTAGAAGAGATTTTCACTATAAAGCTATGGCAGGTAATTAAGGCCAAAAGTAATCCTGTGATACCATTTGAAATTTCATTGTTTGGCTCAGACAAAGCAGGGTTTGAGATTGCAAAAATAAATGTTACAGAGAACACAAGCCTGTCCCGATACAAATCTGACAGACAGGATTAAGAGATGCTTCAATACCAAAAACACCATTAACAGTGAATCCTTCTTGAACATTTTGTTCTAGATAAGGCATGACCTTAAGGCAAACAGCAACAAGGCGACAGTGGTGTGAAAGTGTTTGCCCCCTTCCTGATTTCTTATTTTTTTGCATGTTTGTCACACTTAAATGTTTTAGATCAAACAAATTTAAATATTAGACAAAGATAACGCAAGTAAACACAAAATGCAGTTTTTAAATGAAGGTGTTTATTATTGAGGGGGGAAAAAATCCAAACCTACATGGCCCTGTGTGGAAAAAGTGATTGCCCCCTGAACCTAATAACTGGTTGGGCCACCTTTAGCAGCAACAACTGCAATCAAGCGTTTGCGATAACTCGCAATGAGTCTTTTACAGCGCTGTGGAGGAATTTTGGCCCACTCCTCTTTGCATGATTGTTGTTATTCAGCCACACTGGAGGGTTTGAGCATGAATCGCCTTTTTAAGGTCTTGCCACAGCATCTCAATCGGATTCAGGTCAGGACTTTGACTAGGCCACTCAGAAGTCTTCATTTTGTTTTTCTTAAGCCATTCAGAGGTTGACTTGCTGGTGTGTTTTGGATCATTGTCCTGCTGCAGAACCCAAGTGCGCTTCAGCTTGAGGTCACGGACAGATGGCCGGACATTCTCTTTCGTAGACAGCAGAATTCATGGTTGCATTTACCACAGCAAGTCTTTCAGGTCCTGAAGCAGTAAAACAGCCCCAGACCATCACACTACTACCACCATATTTTACTGTTGGTATGATGTTCCTTTGCTGAAATGCTGCGTTACTTTTACACCAGATGTAATGGGACACACAGCTTCCAAAAAGTTCAACTTTTGTCTCGTCAGTCCACAGAGTATTTTCCCAAAAGTCTTGGGGATCATCAAGATGTTTTCTGGCAAAACTGAGACAAGCCTTTGTTTTTTGTGCTCAGCAGTGGTTTTCGTCTTGGAACTCTGCCATGCAGGCCATTTTTGCCCAGTCTCTTTCTTATGGTGGAATGATGAACACTGACCCTTAACTGGGGCAAGTGAGGCCTGCAGTTCTTTGGATGAGTCGTCGCTGCGCCCTTGGGGTAATTCTGGTCGGCCGGCCACTCCTGGGAAGGTTCACCACTGTTCCATGTTTTCTGCCATTTGTGGACAATGGCTCTCACAGTGGTTCGCTGGAGTCCCAAACCTTTAGAAATGGCTTTATCACCTTTTACAGACTGATAGATCTCAATTACTTTGTTTCTCATTTGTTCCTGAATTTCTTTGGATCGCAGCATGATGTCTAGCTTTTGAGGATCTTTTGGTTGACTTCACTTTGTAAGGCAGGTCCGATTTAAGTGATTTCTTGATTGAGAACAAGTGTGGCAGTAATCAGGCCTGGGTGTGGCTAGAGAAATTGAACTCAGCTTTACAAAGATGTGATGAACCACAGTTAATTTATGTTTTAACGGGGGGGGGGGCAATCACTTTTTCACACAGGGCCATGTAGGTTTGGATTTTTTCTCCCCTCAATAATAAACACCTTCATTTGAAAAACTGCATTTTGTGTTTACTTGTGTTATCTTTGCCTATATTTAATATTTAAATGTGTTTGATGATCTGAAACATGTAAGTATGACATGCAAAACAATCAGAAATCAGGAAGGGGGCAAACACTTTTTTACAACACTGTATATACTGAACTGTCTGAGTACTGATTCTAAACAGCCTACATTTTAATGCTTCACCTTGTGTGAAAGCACTGAGGCACAGGAAAGCAATTCCACAACTGAGCGGCAAACATAAACAGATTGAGGGCAAGGGAGAGAGGAAAAAGGAAAAATTTACTTACAGCTCCTTGAGTTTAGGCAGGGCCTCTATTGCTTCAGGAAAAACCATCAGGTTGTTGAAGTTGAGATCTCTGAGAAGGAAAAACATGACATGAGGCAAGAGCAGCAGGAAGCTGGTGGCATCCACTGAATTATCAGAGTTGAACATACACAACTCAAGGGGAAGGTTAACTGCAAGGCAAGATAATCTATGAAAATTTAATCATTACAACATTTGTTTGATGGTTTGATCGAAAATAAACATCGACGTACAGTAGATTCTGTTTAATATGCAATATTTTTGGAACGCCATGAGATTCTTTACATGCAGTAACAGTCACAATTAAAATCATACGTCATCAATCTTACTAACAAGATAGCAGAAACTGCTTTCCCTTGTTTGGATTTACAAATGATGTTCAACTAGCCATATACTGATTATATGTAAAATAGGGGTATAAAACAAGGCTTTGCTCTTGCCTCTCATATTGTACTGTAAAAAATCATTTGCTAAACTAACAGGTCAGAATGCCACCAAAAGATGTTTGTCTGGCAACAATGGCCGTTGGAAGTTAACAATGGAAGGGCAGAAATGATAAGAATCGTGGACTTTGCTCTATTTATCCTGGAGCAATTAAAGGAGGAAGTGCACACTCTGACGTCCGCAGGGCTCGGGTGGAGGCGGGTGAACTCCCCAACCCTCTTACACAAACCGAGACACACACGTAGAGACAAACGTATCAACTACAACTATGTACTTACAATGTTTCTAAATTTACCAGACCATTGAAGCAGTTCAGCCCTATCTCCTTAATCCTGTTGTTATGGAGATGCCTGGAAAATAAAGCCAGTAGGACACACATGAGTATTCACAATGCCTATTGCAGATTTCCAGCCAAAGAAAAGCCATAAAACAAGGCAACAGCTAAACTTTCACAAGCGTTTTACAAGCAGGCTGACCATGTTTGATGCATGGACTGTGCTGTTCTTGGAAGGCATCTTTTATTTTATAAATGACTCAATCTATATAGAAGTAAGTTGTATCCTCTGGCAAAGTGGGTGTGTGGTACTATAAGTTTTATTTGCAGTGGGAAATGCCCACCAGATTGATTTAGATATTTTCTTCCTGTTTATTCGGATGTGTTTATTCTTGCCCTGCAGATTTACCAAGTGTGTGTGTGTGAGAGTGTGTGTGCGTGTGTGTGTGTGTGTGTGTGTGTGTGTGTGTGTGTGTGTGTGTGTGTGTGTGTATAACAGCAGTCAATAGCCACAACACAATGTAACCTTTTGGTACAAAATACACATTTATGCAAGGCCAATCATGAAAAACCTCGAATTCAAATTAAGTTAAATTTGTTTGTAAGCATTACTTCAGATGTAACAAATACTGTGAACAATAGTTCAGTTGAACACTCAATTTATCAAAATTCCCTATGAAACAGGCTGAAAATAAATGAATTGCAATAAAATGTAATGTTTTCTTACAGCACGACCAGACTGGTAAGGTTGGAGAAGGCGTTGTCTGGGATGTTGGAGATGCTGTTTAGGGCCAGCGTTAGGGCCTGTAGGTTGGCCTGGTGTCTCAAAGGACCAATGGGAACTTCTGTTAGGTTGTTGTCATCCAACCAGAGGTGGCGTAGCTGCTGCAGACCTTCAAAACTGTCTTCTGGCACGGTCGTGATATGATTGGCATCTAGTCGACTGCAAGGCAAAAAGGTTAAAAGGTATAATTCAAAGTCACATTCAGGTGGTGGTTGTGGCACTTTCGTCTGCTACACACACCACCCAATTAGCGTTTTCAGGGCCCTCCGGCACAGAGACACAGACAATGAGGTAGAAAACACATCTGTTTTTATTGTATAGAGTGGGCTAGGTGGAACAAGCCCGGAGCAGATGGACAACATGTCTGAACAAGGGTTTATCTTCTGTGTGTGTGTGTGTGTTTGTGGGGGGGGTTTACCTGCTGTTTGTTGATTATTTTAAAGAGCAACAGGTATACAGCCACACGGATCCTGGGCCCAATTACCTAGACCCAAGACCGGTATTGCTGCTCAAAGCCACACCACCCCCGCACCACAGTGGTGTTTCTATAAAATGTGTTTTTCATTATAAAAGTACTCACTATGATGTTACCATTTTAATATTAAACATTTGTGTACAACATTTTCTTCTTAGAAAAAGGTTTGACTCAAAAGGTCAAAGGAGAGCAATTATTCATTGCTCTCAATTCCAGTAAAAAGGTTGTACAAAGTTCTCCAAGTCCCTGACTATTTTTTTCCAAGCTCTACGGTCATATTTCACAGGTTGGTGCGATTGGGGTTGGCCATCAATGCCGCCGACTTTCAGTTCCTTGGTTTTATTAGCATTTAGGACCTGAGTCAGTCCTTCCTTTTGCTAGGAAGACTTGTTTATTCTAAATATTTTCCAAATACATAACGTAATCATTTCACCAAAGATAATTTCACTTTCAGCAGAACCTTAGTTTCTGGACAATGCTTTACTGTCGGTTTAAGCACTCCACATTGCATCTCCTTTGTTAAAGTGCTCTCCTGCATCCCTTAACCTAGTGTTAACAGTTAAAGTCCAGGGTCTTAGCTGACCTTCAAGGATGTGTCAGAAAAAATACAGCAACTTAATGTAGAAGTTGTGCAGAAGACATCATTTACATAGTCAAATTCATGTGGGTACAAACTATGCTAACTTTTGTATTTACATATTTTATTAATTAACAAAGAGGGTACATTATTTAATATTGATACGTTCATATACTGTATAATGATAATGTATTTTCCTGTCCCAATTCTATAAATTTGTACTTGAAGTGTTTCTTTGAAGTGCTGAATGCTCATGTTTTTGCAGTATTTGTCTTTCTTCCTACCCACTCCTGCTCTCACTCGCTTGCAAAATTCCCAGAGTGTCTCTGCTCGAAGCAAAACAGTCAACTGATTGACATTTAGCTCTCTAAGCTCTATGCAAACCCTGCCACAGTTCTGACAAAACATATTACTTCAGCTCCAGAACTAAAGCCCTGCACATAGAGACATCTGCTAAAGAGAAAAACGAGAGAAAAGAGAAGAGGGGGAGCAGGGGACAAGAGGAAGGGATGTGGAAGGGTGATAATAGCTGAAAGCTGGATTTTCAGCACGTTTTTCCAGCTGGAGCTTTTCCCCCTGTCCTACTCTGAGGCACAGGGGCAGGGGGAGGGCGGGGAATGGAGTCATGTACAGTTATGGTTCCAATAAGACTGACATTCAGTAGTCGGTGAAACGCTTCCAAGACACAAAAATAAATGTGGAGTAGGAAAATTGGAGGGAGACAAAATAACGTATTAACAAATACATTAATGGGAGATAAGACTTAGTAGATACGTGGTTCAGAAGTGCAGCATATGTTGGCAATGCAGAGTATGCAAAAGTAAAGAGGTACATGGAACGTATGCAAACCGGGGATACAGGCTTGATTATTAAATGTCATGTTATTTATTTCCTGAGCATCTGATTTTTGGGGGGTAAATCATTTCAACTGTCAACTGTTTCATGGCTGGCAAATGAAAAATCCCTCTTCAGATTGAATTACATACACTAAATTATTGGTATAATGGAACAGTCACAAGAAATGATCGACTGTTTCACGTTTGTTTTTAGGACTGTAAGTCGTTGATTTTGTTTTAGTGCTTTAAGCAGTGAATGAAGCTTGGCCCGTTTAGTTCCTGACTGGAATAAACGTGACAGAACTAGTTTTTTTCCAATAGTATCTGTAGTAGCGAACCGCGCTGTTGTCTGACTGAGCACAGGCAGTGACTACTAACCAAGCTGCACAACTCAGGAATGGCTACCAACAGAACGGAACAACATGTGAACATGCTGTAGCGACAGCTCTGCCAAGAATGTCGGAAAGAAAGGCTGCAAAAGTCAGATTATTTGCCTTCAAGATACATGGTCAAGGGAGGATCATAGACGCTTAAAAACAAGGATGCAAATGGTGCCATGAAGCATTTCAAATGAAAGGAAAAAGATAATGAAACCTAAACAAGAACCTGAAAGACCGTTCAAGCAGGTGAGTGAGTTCCACCTCATGTAACGTTAAGGATACATAAACAACCAGTGTTATACAGTATTACATATAACACTGTACATATATTACATAGAGTGTACATATTTTCAAAGCACACTCACCCTGAAATGCATGCTATCATCAATTTAGTTCAAGACAGCTGGCATTTCCGTGTCGAAAAGTATATTTCTGTCTGCAACGGGTAAGTACTTGATTACCTCGCTTGTGCTACAAGATAAACATTTAGACTGAACGGTAAAGACATCGGTCTACAGCAAGTGTCCAACCAAAAATAATGTGAGCCTTAAAATGTATATTTCTACTGAAATATCAGGACAGCATATTGAAGAGCCTGTGCATTTGCCTGTTGATTTTACCGGTAAATCTAGTTTTCTTAAATACTTGAAGGGTAAACATATTATACTACCATTTTAAATCTATTGTAGCAGTTATTATATATTCCTCATAGTACTTAGATTTACTAGGATTAAAATTGTTAATTGTGCTGTAACGTGTACAGACAACGGACATCTATGCGGTTGAAAGGAGATGTCAAGTGAGCGAAGTGAGATGTGGCGTATGAGTTTGGCTTCTGCCAAATGACTTATGCTGCATTAGGAGCAAATAAAAGTAAGTACAGGAGGAAACAGTATTTGCAGTAAGACTCATGCGCTGTATGTATTGTATGCTGTTTCCTGTTATGCTGAGCATGCAGCCATTACGGCTCACACCGAAAATGGGGTCAGAGCCACATTCCACGGCTGCACACACATCGTTTTGGCATAGTTTCTTCGCCAATAAATAGAGCACCACATTTTTTTTTTTTTTTTTTATTCACACTCTACATATAGTGTCTGTTATTCTACAATGGTTTTGTAACCATTTCTACTCATTATTTTCAGTCTGCCAAAGCTAATGTCAAGAGCAGAGCTTTACACGATTCTGAATTGCCCCACCGACATGACCAATGTAAGCTAGAATGTAGAATATACCAACTTCACTATGTCAGGAGTTTGTTCAGAGCTCCCAGTGTCACCTCTTATTTTTATAGTAAAATACTACCAAAAACTGGAAACCTCAGTTTGGCTTTGGTTAGAGATTGTGCACGCCAGCGTCAAACTGAGTTCTGATTTCAAAATGAAAGTTATGCTTGCAGTTGGACCCGTCTACAACTTGTAGAGCGTGCATGAAAATGTCAAGTGAATGTGTGAGTTCAAGTTCAACTTTATTCCCCAGAGGGAGATTGACGGAAGGATACAGTATGATTGCGCAATAAAGACAGGATTGCATAGTCCATTCAAGACTCACAGTAAGGGCTCTATAAGAAGACAGTGCAAACCTTGAACAGCTCAACGGAAGGTCTCCTTTCTCCGGGGGCATCAAAAGTAATGCTACACAGAGTTTGTATGCGTGTCGGTTATACTATACATTGCACAAAGGAGGATCACTTACAGAGACTGTAGAGAATGAAGGTTCTTCAGTGCTGCACTGGGCACAGTCTTTAACTGATTATTCTGGAGCATCCTTAAGGGGGAAAAAAACTTTTAAAAAAGGGTCACATATTATGAAAAGCTCACTTTTTCAGTGGTTGTGCACATACATTTGGGTCCCTGATGGGCCTACTAACACACAAACTGTGAAGCCGTTAAGCCCCTTCCTACATCAAGCGGGGCTTCAGTACAGTTAGAACCGCCCTCCATCTGAGAGTAACTCCACCCACGGCTGGAGAATAACAAGCGCCGCTGGGAAGACCAGCACAAATCTTTTAAAATAAAGAGGAATTAATACCTACTGTCCGTGAAGAAAGGATGGAAATGTAAGTATTAAAAAAATAATTCTGCTGCATGTTTCTTTCTCTGTTAAAGAAAAGAAAGTAAAGTGGTACCTCGACTTACGACTGCATCTACTTACAACTAATCCAAGATACGAGTAGCGATAGTTGCGAAAATTTGTATCTATTGTATATATTTTTTTCATATTTACTGTGTTTATGCTGTGTATTTTGTTTATTTTCACCCTTCATGATTTCAGAATTCATATGGGAAAAATTGCTTTGACATACGACTGTTTGAACATACGACCATTCTTATAGAACGAATTACAGTCGTAAGTCGAGGTACCACTGTATGTGGTACATGGACTGTAGGCTGCGGCAATCAATCCGCTGTAAGTTTCTCCAAACAAAACCAATAAAAAATTGTGTATTTTTTATTGTAGATGTAATTATTTTATTTATTTGCTTATTTTTCCGACGTTTACATGAAACAAATAATCCTCGCGTGCGGTGTGCCCAACAAGCTTGGAGCACCTCAGAACAAACTTTTAAATTAGGCATTGTAAATCTAATACGAGTGAAGATTCAGCAACTGGTTTGCTTATTTCTCGCCTCAAATTTGTTCAGAAACAGATTTTGGTGGACTGATAAGTTGAAATCAGTGAGTTTAGGGACCAAATACAACGGTACCCGGAAGTAAAGCTCAAACCCCATTGGCTAACAGAACCCAGAACTTGTGCTAAAACCCCATTGGCTCACGGAAATAAGGCCCTGGCAGCTTACTCACATTTAAAGCGGCACACAAAGAAACTGTCTTGAGCAGGAGGGTTATAGTGGCATGTTAGAATTGCTAGAATGCATAATCTGAGTGGCATTTTCAGCAAAAGAAAACAAACAAAAAAAAACAAAAAAATGTTTTGCGGACCCCAGAGATCTATATTAACTTGTTGAAAAGGAGCATAATAGGTCCCCTTTAAATGTGAATTGTTATTTTTTACCTCTGCTTGCTCTCACTCAAACTATGAATCCAATTTTCACGAAAATGTGATACCAGGGCCGCCTTCAAAACCAACCATTGTAAAAAGCTTCCATTTAGTATACCGGGGTCTTTCAAAACATGATTTTAATAATCTCAATCCTATGGTTGCTTCCTTTTTGCAATATAGTGTCAGTGGGTCTTCGCTGAGTGTCTGGTCTGTTGCGTGCAACAGACAACCAAATTAAAACACACAAAATATTTCCAAGTATTGCTTACAGGACTTTAAGCTGATGCAGCCCAGACAGAGCTTCAGGGTGGATGAATGTCAGGTCATTTCCAGCAAGTCGTCTGAGAAAGAAAGAGAGGTAAAGAGACGAGAAAGAAATAGATTGAGACAAGCAGACACAGAAAAACATGATATTTGATCAAAAAGGAGGACATTTCACCCCTTGCTGAACACTGACAGGGGATTTTGCATAAACTCACAGTAGCTATGATTGTGTTCACATCTAGGAAATGAGACACTGCATTTCTGAGAAGTTCTTCACAGCCATGCCTTAGTGAAGGAGGTCCCTGCTATCAGGCACGACGACGACGCCTGGGGTGTCACGGACATGAGTCTCTGCCATGGCCTGTTCTCACTTCGTCCGACACCCAAGACAGATTAGGGCAGTATTGGCTATCGTGTCCGGGATCCATTCTGGGGAATTCCAGCCATGCCTCTTTAGTGTCTTTAATCCAAGGGCTCATTAAAAATGTAATGTAAACATCCGACTGAGAATTTTGTATTAATCTGACAGAAAAGGATGTGCTAGGCAGAGACCAACTAGCCACATTTTACACCTTTACAAGACCCTGACAATTCTATGATCTTTTATAACTCATCTAGTTAATTGAGTGTACAACAGTGTGACCCATTCCGGTCAGGGCGCTCCTCCCTTTCCTTGTTGAAGTCGGGAAAGTAGATAGGAAGTAGAGGTGTAAATAAGCATGGGGATGGCTGACAGGGTGCATGGCTCCAGTACACTATCCGGCCTTTAGAGATTAGCAACAGATTTATCACTCTGCAACTTGAGTTGGGGCAGGCTGAATTCCCTTGCACCAAGGGCTGCTGGCTGTCAGCTTGAGAACCATGCAGTCTATGTCAGAGGCCCACTGGTCCTTCTGAGTAGAGTTTAGGCTGTCGTTGGCTAACAGATAATAAATTAGGTAATTTAGGTTAATAATAGTTAAAAATTTGGTAAATAGGTTATTAGGTGTGTCAGCCATAGCTGCACGTAATGCATGTGTTGTGGTGTGTGTGTGACAATAAAGATGAGCTAAGCTTGTCACAATCACAATGAAATTGGGATGTAACATTAGTAATGTAACATTAATTAACAATGTTAGTTATCAAATATTAAAGGGGCGGTAATGTGGATGAGATGCTATCAGCCATAAGTCTCTTCATCTTTAAGGATTATTTCATAAACATTCAAACTGTATAGATCTTCGATGTGAGAATCAAACGAAAAAGCAATTTTGCAAATGCAGTATTTGTAAGATAAACTGAAAGTCTATATTACACCTAAGGCCAAGGGACAATGTGCTGGCTTTTCTGACTTATTGCATCACAAAAGTAAAAGTAAAAAAAAAAAAAAAAAAGCATGATTCAAAACATGGGTAAACTATGTAACCCATATGTCCCTAAAGTAGGGGTTTCAACAACTAGTCAACTAGTTGACGAGTCTACTGCTATAACCACTGGTTGGCGATGTTGGAAGCAGTCGACTAGTCGTCGACCAGATTTACAATAATTATTGTATTAGTAAAATAACTTACGTCAGGGTGAAAAATGACGTTTTTGAATATAAATGAAGGGAGACGGATTCCTGACATCACCAGCCTGTGCCTCCCCGCTCGTGGTATTACCAATCGAAGACTGTTTAATCCAGCGCTTACATATGTATTGACATTTATATCTTAATTCAGCTACGTATGTTGAACCGGCTCCACGGACACACCTCCACCCGCGGAACAGACCGGCGGTCGCGAGTAAAGATCCCAGACATAGGACAACGGATATGTGAATGTGTGTCGTAAAGACTGTCAGTGCACTTAAACAACGTTACTGTACCGAGTTGAAAAGCTGGCTATAATGTTTTAATTTCCAGTTTTGCGTGGACAACGGACATTTGAGTGCTGCTTGTGTTATTGTTTTTTTTTACGTTGTGATTCATGCTATTACAATGGAATATGACAGCCAGTGCGCGCAGGCCAGGTGCAAGCAGTGACTTTAACCCTGATGGGTCCACTGTTCATTGTTACCTAGAAAGTCTCCCTCTGCTTCTAATAGGTAAGAGACAACTAGTCGACTACTAAAAAAGAAATCAGTAAAAATCAGTAGTGGTGAAACCCCTACCCTAAAATATAAGGTTTTGAATCAACTATAATCTTAAATGGGCATACAATTAAAATTCATTAAAAGTTCAAGTTATGATATATTATTTCAAGAATTTTTCATGCTAAATTTGTCCCCAAACTTTGTAGAGGACAACAGAAAGTCTATTCTCTGCTATTCATTTTGACAATCATACTTTTTGACATTTTGAGAAAAGTCCAAGTCAAAGACTAGGTTGGGAAGGTCATGGGTTATGAAAACTGCAATGTGGTAAATGCTTTGCCAAGCTGAACAGGGTCCCAGTAACCCACACGTTGCCAGAACCATGGAGTGCTGTTGATTTATCATCAGAGGATTCTGACAAGAGCAATACCCAGATCAACTACTCCAAATACAGAGCGTGGTTGTAGACTCCGTCCAATCCCAGGCCCTTTTTGCAAGCTTTCATTTGTTGTGGTTGACCACAATCGTCAAATTAGGATTTGGAATGTTTACACGTTTCACTAAAAAGCTGTGTCTGAGTCACTTGGATATGGGACAAACCCAGCGACTCCCTTCTAGGATGGATTCCACATGTACATAATTTACCACCAAACCATCCAATCAATGAAACTGCCTCTGTGTCTTGCAATTTGTCAAGATGTTGTGCGACGGCTTTTTGTAAATATATTAAAAAAAAAAAAAAAAACAACTTCAAACTGCAGTCAGATTTCAACACAAAGTCAATATATTTCCAGCTACATGTCCAAAATGACATCTGGTCGGCTACCTACGATTCATTTTTCTGAGCGTCTGTGGTTTCTTTTTCGGATGTGACCAATTCAATATGACAGAGCCATTTAAAAGATAAAGAACAAAGTCATATAATATAAGAGCTAAAGCTAAGCAACGTCTCAAGCCATTAACTACAAAACACAAACCGAGCCTGGCAACAAATCGCTTAGATATTCGTCAAGTTTCACCACATGCTGTCTATGTCTTTTACTTTCTTTCAGTGAATTCTGAAAATCTCCCTCCGGGCTTCAATGAAGACGGAAGAATGTGCAAAGTGTTTTGTAAGGAAAATCCTTCCGTAGACACCGCTCCCACAAGTCGACCTTTTTTTTTTTTGTTAGTTTTTTTTACACAAAGAAATTCAAGAGGTCTGATTGCACCAAAGCTTTACCAATAATTAACACAAATAAAAATATGAGTTTATATATAATGAATCTTGTAATGAAAAACCAAATTGAATGTTCTATTTGAGAAACTTTTGAATTTGTTATGTCCACACAGACGCAGAGTAAAACACACATCCAAAGATGCAAAATATATTATTATCTTAATATAACATCTTTATCATGAGGGATAAGCCTCATGTCTCTCATTTTAATTTCAAGTTGATATTGAAAGCACAAGAATAAAAGGTGGAATAAGTTCCACAGAGAGACCTTTGAGAGAAGATCCTCTCAAAGATTAATGACTGCGAAATTCATCGGAGGCTGCCTCACGAAGACGCGAGCAGGCTCGGCTTGTATAATGAACATAAAAAAAAACAAAAAACTTTTTTTTTTCTTCCTCTAACTGACTCATAAGTTTCTCATTAGAAGGGGCTGGGAAGGCAAAATAATTGTATTAACAAGGAGCTAACAGATTCAAATACATGCAGCTTGGCTAGAGAAAAGCAAACAGCAAGTCATTCAACACAGTGCGTGAGATAAAAATCCAACACAAGTGACTTTAGAGGATATAAAGATACTAGGGAGGAAGGCAGCGCATAACTGTCATCATGACTGCTGAGCTGTGTTATGCCTAAGGCAGTATAGGGGGGAAAAAAGAATGGAGGGTTGCGTGACTATTAGGGAGAGAATGTTTATTCCTTCTCTCCTTTTCTGTCCTGTTTGGGTATGTCCCTCTGTCTTTTCTTCCATTCCTCTTTCTAATTCTCTTCTCTCTGTTTACACTCAGGCGCCCTTGTTCGTCGACCCCGTTGCAGCGCTAAAGCTACAAGCCTGCTGACTTGTTCCCTGGAAAAAGGTTAAGCAAGCACAGAATAAACTTAGGGTGCGTGTCAATCAAAGGGCTTTCTTCACCGCCGCTACCAAAATGACGATCGCTGCCTTTTTGACGATACGAGTATGTGTCTGACTTGGACGCACGAGCTTCACTGTATTTAACCGACATGAAACCCCAGCGTGAGGCGCCGTGCACTTTGCACAGCGGTAAAAAGGTAATGTAAAGAAAGGAGGAGCGGCAAGACAGGGGGAGAAGCAGCCCCCCCCCCCCACCCTTTTTCTAAGCTGTGTTGCCATGGAAACCATTGTTTTGCCCTCTTCCTTCCTGCCTTGAATTCCTCTAAACAATGTGCTGAAAAGTAAATTGCCCTTCAACAAAGCACATTTAAGTAGTGTTTGGGGAAAAAAGGGGGGCACAGAATGGTCTGATTGAAACTCACATAGCGATCTTATAAAAACATCCACTGAGACAAGTGGAGCAAGAAGCACTAGATTCTGCCAGAGCTTTTTGACCAAATAAATAAACACAAAACAACCTAATAATAATCATAGTATATTGATGTTGTTTTGCCAAATATCCTGTACTGCACTCTGATAACTTGGAGAACCTAAAATGTTTTTACTAAGGGTGCTGAAGTGTGAGATGAGGGGGTGGGAGGGGAGGAGGCACGTCGACCACACACGTTGCAATATTATAGCATTGAATGTTATAATACATGTGAAATTGTGATTATCACACTTATAATAACATTTATAAGTGTGAGTTTTTTCTCTCCTCTACAGAAGTGCCCCGCACAAATCACGGATCACTCCCTCAGCGGAGAGGATCCACTAAATCCACTCTGGACAGCGGTGTATAGATGTATTTATTTCCGTTTGTTTCCTACGTGTACAAAACAATTTTTTATTTTCTTAAAAACACAGCTGAGTTAAGGGACTGTCCCGATCACTGTGTAATGGAATGAAGGAAACAAAAAAATCTGTGTGTCCTGTGCCACGTCACGCACGTCTGTCCGTTGCTATGGGATTTAATTGAATAAAAACTGGATGTTTTCCGTGTAAATACTTTACTTGTAAATAATAAATCCTGCACTTCTCTAACAGAGAGATTTTCCCGACCAGACTTTAATATGACGCTGTTGGCACACGAATGAGTACATCAGTTCAGTAGGCGGTCTTTTGATTTGCGTTTACAATGCAAAAAGAATGTGGATATGTGCAGCCCAGATCACCTCCGACTGTGGTCTGAGCGATCGGATCTCAAACAGCACCGAGTGCGTTTACATCTGGCATTAGAGTGATCCACTTGTGATTATCACCAAAGACACATGTTAATGCCAGGTGTAAACAGGCTCTAAATACAAAGCTTTGCTTCTCATGCTTAAGAGAGAGAATGGCAATGAATAAACAGTTGTCAATTCATAATACTTTCCCATCTGTTAATTGTATTACTTAATATACAATGTTGTTAGGAATAGTTAAATAAATAAATACATAAATAATGCTACAGGATAAATAGAAGGCTTCCAATAGACCCTCTATTTGGTGATCATATCAGCCGATACCGCTTCCAGCGATCATCCCAAAAACCCAGATTGGAGCACCCTTAGTTTTTACCCATATGACAGTCATATACCTAACCCTAACGTTTATTTTAGAAAATTAAATCATTCCTTGCCTGTGCTTGCCATTTGGGACATGAATGCCCTATTATATCTTTGGCAAATTATGTTTTTTCTGTATTGAAATAAGAGCCTAACATCACAAATTGTAAGCGTTTTCCAGAAAAAAATTTAATTAAAAAACACTGAAAGCTTGTTTCATTATTAAAATTGTGGAACACACACACACCGGTGCTAGACTCCTTTTCACTCGCTTCTCATTTTGTACTTTGACTGCACGTTACCTGATATCAGGTAGACAGATTGTTATCTGGGACTTCCAGCTCTGAGCCAGACAGAGGGGTATTTAAAGAGTAAAGAAATAACAAACACTCAGAAGAGATTAGATATGACCACGAACAAAGTCCCAGAGCTAAAATGGTCTCGTAATCCCGTATACAAAAAAAAATAAAAAATAAAAAAAATACATCCAGAACAAAATGTATTCTGATTGCAGCTGCCCTTTTGATCATGTGCTTTTACAACTGCCCCTAGGACTGGGTGATGTGCAAGACTTTATTATCACTTGAATCACTCAAGGAATTTTACATATATGTCATTGTATCTGCTTCTAAATTTGAAATAGCATATTTAAGAAAATCACAACTTAAAGCAATAAGACCAAAACTCTACTTTCTTCAGAAAAACTATACAATATAATTTCAGACGTCATCGTGAGAAATTTTAGACCACTCCTTCTCACCACCATTTATCTAGACAACATTTTGCATCACAATATCAACATATCTTGTCACACTGATAAGACACTGCCAAAAGACAGTCAATTATAATATTGTCTAGTCATTGGATATTTCAAAGGGACTGAATGATTTTAACAATGCTTTACTGTGTGAACACCTGAAACTCAACTGAGGAAAAGGCATCGTTGCAACTTTGTTTCTCACAAGTACAAATACCAAGTGTATTTAAATACAAAGACAGAGTTGTCTACTTACAGTTCTTCAAGGTAGGGGAAGTTTTTGAAAACATATGCCGGCAGTTCAGTGATGTTGTTCATGCTGAGGTCACTGTGGAAACATTGAAATGCAGCGTCAAACACTGTAGAAACAAAGTAAAAAGGTTTAAGCTTATTGTTTTTACAACTTTCAAATTCTAAATAATCCTACATCTATAGGCCATAAATTGCATATTAGAAAATACACACACACACACACACACACACACACACACACACACACACACACACACACACACACACACACACACACACACACACACACACACACACACACACACACACACACACACACACACTTAAACTTCCATATAAACCTATAAAAATCAATTGAAATGATCAAAACTAAAACTGCAATTATATTATATTAATAGGTCACTTCTGTTAATCTTACAGTGATATCATGTGATTGGGGCAACATTACTTAAGAAAAGAAAATCCAAGCCAAAAAAAGAAGCCCTCATTTTTTACGCCCAGGGGATCATCACTTTAAAAACTCGCATCAAGGAGTGATGGGCATGTAGTAACTTGAAAAATATGCACACACTGCTTGATTTTCCTCCCTAGCAAGCATATGTGAATATAGATTAAAATGTGCTTAAAGTCGCTAAATCTCACCCATCTAACAAGGGAGAGTAAGATAATCTGTATACTGGTTAGCGTAGTATACAGTATACAGAAATTACTTAGACAAACTAATGCAATGGTTTTGTACCGGCAAAAATGTTGTCACTCTTAAAAGAGAGGTAAAAATGACCACACAGATACACCAAACAATTCTACAATCCCCAACTACAGACCCCTGATTTGGATGTGTGTCCAAAGAGAAGCCCGCAGACACCAGAAGTGGAGAGACGACACACGATGAAAATTTAAAAAAATTAATAAAAACATCCAAAATAAGAAAACCCTCAGTAAACCATCACTAATTGCTCCACAACTGGCCATCTTGGATTTCACTGGCACATCTCTCCAGAACTTGTGTGTGGGCCCCTCAAATCCTCAGAGGATCATATTGCTTTCCTCTGCAGTGCCTCTGAGTACACACACACACACACACACACACACGAGGCTCAAAAGGGTGGGCCCCAAAAGAAAACCCTTCATGATCCCTGTCACCCCTGTGCCATCTCTATTTACCTGGCTATCCAGTTACCATATTAACTCTGAACTTACAATGGAGCTTTCCAAAAGAACCAGCATACCCTCATTTCTTATTCTCCTTTCCCTGCCAGCTCCGTCGATGGTGATCTTGCAACCGCTACTGCAACCGCTGCTGTATGCATGTGACCACTGCTGGTGGTCACATGCATACATCTCTACCCACATTCTAAAACCATCTCCCACAGACTGTTGACGGCTTGGAAACCACATGCAGGGCATGAGAAAACAGGAGGCCTTCACATTTCTATCACACTTCCTCCCTCGATGTTCTGTCTGCTTTGCTCATCAAGGCCCCGGCTTGTCCCTTGATGCCGCCGTGACAAACAAACAGTAAAAAAGTATAATTGCTTCTAAAGCAATACACTTCCATTCTGCGTGTGGTTGAGATGGGTTTACCAAAAAATAAATTGTGTTTTCCATAATAAGCTTTTTGAAAGCTTGTTTCTTTTGTAGTGCAAATGCTTTTCAGTTATTTATTGTAATACCATAATGTTAACACCGCTTTAAAGTAAAAATAAATATGTGCTCTGACTTTGTCACACCACAGAAAAATGTGTTATTAACCACCTAGCAACACTTTAATGATAAAAAAAAATAAATCGCCAATAATATAAAATTTGGTTTCAAAATCCTGAAAAAAGCCAGTACTCTGCTTTGAAACGCTGGGGGCGTGTCCGCAGAAGACCCTGAAACCACGCCCAATCGTGTTAAACGTTTACATTGGGGTAAATTCCATGTTTAAATGTTGTGTTGTGAACCCAGTCCTGTGTCTCTAGTTGTTCTCAAGGCGGGGCCGTCCAGAAGCGGTGCCCCTTACTGGCTCCTCCAGTCGCGGCTCGGCGGCCCGCTAGAATGCAGCTAGCGCTAACTTAACCGAACCCCGCGAGATCAAAAACAACGGGATGGTTGCTTTTTGTTCCGGGCGCAGAGGCGGCGATTTATGTTTTTGCCGGTGGGGGACACATAGCGGAGATCCCTTTTACTCCATGTGTTTATTCCCTAAACAACGATTTATCCCAAACTCCGGGCTGTTAGCTTAGCTCCGATTTGACCTGGTGTTTATATAGTGTGAGGGGAGGCGCCATGCCAAGTATGACCGCTCCATGTCATCGGGTCATGATTTAGGCCCAAAAAGATCCCGACCACAAAAATGGTGAGGCACAGTTTAACTGTCTAACTCCACAATTCAGTACTACATTGTTTGTTATGTTTTACAAAATACATTTCAAATCTGTTAGATGCAGATTACTGTACTGTAGTTACTGCAGTTACTGTACTAAGAGAAAGGTTTATCCATTAGAAAGCATTTTGACTGACAGCTGACAGCCCGATAGATACATTCAGCTTGTTTCACACACATCAGTTTGGAATGGGTCCATTTGAAAAATGATTACCCCTGGTTTTCAGATAACTGGATCAATTGTTTCCTTTGGAGAACTTTGGGGGGTGGGGGGGGGGGGGGGGGGTGAAGGTGTAACAGCCAAGACTTTGGACAGCATTCACTATCATTGCACAAAACGTTAGCAATTATTTGATCATTTGCTGCCTCCCTTGCTTAGAATCAAATTCATGTGGACAAATCCTTCTTCAATTTCCTCATAAGAAATGCTTCTAAAGAGGAAATTGTCATTATATACAGTATATGGTGGGAATCATGCATTTACAGGACTACTTTCTGCCTCTGCTACCTGTAGTAGTCACTTTGGACAAAAGTGTCTGCTAAAATGATGATGCAGTTAACAAACTTTTGGTACTGGAGAGCTCTGGGAGTGGCAGGAGACCACAGGGAGCGGTTCTAGGAATGACTGATGGCCGAAAGCTGATTAGATTACCTCAGTCACATCCATTAGTGATGAACATTCTTGAATCGTTTGCAAATGGAGACTTCTCATCTTGGTGTAAGGGAAGGAAACAAGCCAAATGTAGGTAATCATTTGGCTTGACCCAATAGACCCACATTTGAGTCTATTCTAAAACAAATAGTTGCAGAGTTACGAGTCCAACACTGGCCAAATGTCAAGGGAGCCAGAAGGTGTCAAAAGTCCGGCAGCTCACAACTCACCTAATTTCCCTTCACAAGGCTGCTTGTGTTTGCCCTCAGACTACTTCAGGTACAATCCAAAGCCACAGCACAGCCACAGTCATTCATACAACAGACTCACAAAGAATATGACATGCAGAGTGGAACAGTGGTCTGTGCAGAAAATCGATTTCCAAACGTTGGGTGTGCAGCTCAGACACTGCTGCTAGTGTGAGTGCGCTCAGAAAACAAAAAAAAAAAAAAAAAGAAAGGCAGGGGTTGTTGTAGGGGCGGTGACTATAAATTAGGGGTGTCAAAGATAATGTATGTGATTCATTTAAAAAACATAAACACATTACATTAATCGCATTGATCTGGCTAAACACCAATCCTGCCTTTTGACAGAAAGCTCCGCCTACTGCAAACCGCACCCACTGACTGAAACAACTCGCTTCAACATTTTATCTCAACTTTTGGAGTTTATAATGCCGTAGCCGAGAGACAAACAACATGCAGTTTTTTTTGGAAGTCGAGTCTACTTATTTGAATTGAATCGCACATGAAGCACAACACAATGAACATCTACATGAGTTTAAAGTCTGAATAAAATAAATGACTGTTGGGAAAGTATTGGCTTGACGTCAAGGGCAAGTGACTGTTGTATTTATTGTCAGGAGTGAGCAACTTCCTTTGGCTGTCATCCTCGAAACAACATGCATGTTTCCCATCTTGTTTTGTTTCTTCCAAAACGGGAATGCCACTTGGACAACTGGCTACGTGGGTTAATCCAATCATTTGACAGCTACATTTTAAACGCAGAAGCAATTCAGTTGGCAGAGACTCAACAGATAAATCATATATTAGGAAAAAGTTCCAAAACTGCCCTCTCAAAGCTGACACCTTTGTCCTGAGGAAAACCCACAACCACTCCTTTGTGGAGAGCATACCCACTCCATAAGTATAGCAGAGAGAAGCCAATGGTTAATGTTTGAGACACACAATTTTCTAAATTCTAAATTCTGGTCACACAAGTTGTTCGGAAGTTAATGAGTCAGCAAATGTAACATTATTTAACATAAAAGAAAATGTTTCCCAGTGACCTTAAAAAAAATAAAATAAAAAAAAAATAAAAAAAAAATAAAAAAGACACCACCCCCTACCAGAAGAGATACTATTCACTGTTGTTGATACCACAATGTTAAACATTTTGTATTAATTAAATTTGTAATTTAAGGGAGAATAGACACAACGTAATTTTATTTTAGGCACAAAGCTGCCATTATTGATCGGAGTATGTCAATGAAATGGACATGGAGTAAAAGAAAAGCAGTAATCAAGGTGCACCACTGTACCTTCAAAAAGGTATATTTTCTTTATCAGTTATCTAATACATTCTGTGCATGTACATTAGGTAAAAAAAAATAAAAATAATAATAATAATAATAATAAATAGGCCTCTGTTCAAATTTGTAATGCCATAGATATGATTCTCTTCCTTAAGATTAATCAAATCAAATTCAGGGATTGTGAAGAATTCCACATAAAAAACTAAAGAGGTATGATGATGTCTTAAAATAATATATGTATTAAGAGAAGTATCAATAAAACATTTTGGTTGGATTGGTAGATACTGATATGATAACCAGTAAGAAAGTAAGTAAGTTACCATTAACATAAAATAATGAAAAGTGACCCCTTTTTAAAATTGTAGTTTTTTTCCTGTAAGCATAAAAGGTTCCCATTATCTTACAAACAACAGTTACGTGTTCCCATGTATCAGTGAAAAATACATTGGCACCCTTCAGTTTATTAATTACAGAGTTAAAGGCAGGTGACTGCTTAGTTCTTAGGCTAATGCAGTTAGGGAAATAAGGGCAGTCTGTGTTGAAAGTTAAGGCTTACTCCTCAAGGCCGGGATTAAAAATGAGGTGAGTTCCCCCCTTAGCATTACAATAATCTTACAGTAGAATTTAAAGAACTAGATTTGAGGATCCAAATAACAAAGACTAGATTGTCTGAAAACAGCCTGCATCATTGTCATAGGAAATGACGAAACAAAACTGAGAGTAAAGTGAATACATTTATTTACATAGAGTGTACAGTGCATATATTTTATATATTCATTTTTATGAGATGTTTTTGTTTGAAGGAATGTGTGGGAGAGCAGTCTTGGAATAGGTATATCAGAGTCTAGGAGGAAGTGTGGGAGCCAGAGAGGGGGAGAAGTAAACATTCTCCCATCCATAAGTCATCCTGTTTGGGTGCGGGAACCACTAACTGGCTCCTTTCACCTCTGCTGACCATGAACAAAAGTATCATTCAGTCAAAGATGGATTGAAAGGACCAATAGTGAGTAAGTAAGGAAGCTCAACCCATTGAGCGCGAGACCCCTGATTCTAACCCTCTTCTCGCTATTCGTTTCTACTTGCCCTCATTCAGGCTATGAAGGAACATAGCTCAACAAAGACGTGAGCTATAACAACACAACTTGTGCTACTCCATTCAAAGGCAAAAGAACAAACAAGCACCGACAGATACATGATCATATGTAGACATTCAATTAGGGGCCGATTTGTCCAGCTGGTGGTTAGATTCTCCATTTTTCCTAATCATTAGAATTTTCATTTTGACTCATATAGTAATAAAAGTCCCTTTTATTGTGAGGCATGCGCTTCTCTAACGCAGCCACCACTCTCTGAAAGGTATAGTTTTGTTGTCTGGCTGTCTGTGGTCTGTGCCAAATAATATTATGGGACTGGCTAAAATGGGACCGATGAAGAGTAAATGGCCAATTATCAATCTTTTCAAGCCAAGAAGCTTTCCATGCTACAAGGAGCGTGCCAATCTTGTGTTGCTTTATTAATATATGTTCTTTTTTATTTTTGAGCTATAGACATAAATATCTTTTGGCCCTAAAATAAACTCTGTTACTATAATTTTGGAAACTAAAATTTTTATATTAACTACAAATTAATATCAGCCCCAAATATCGGCTGTCTCCCAAATTAGTAATAATCATATTGGCTATCAAAAGAAATTAATAAAAAATTAATTAATCAGTCCATCTCTGAAAGGAGCTGAAGATACACCACCATACATGTAACTGGACAATGCAAACAGTTGTTCTACATTTTCCACAGATTCCAATAATTATGTATGCCTGTATACAGTACCACTGGGCTGGAGGCTACACTAGGCTTGTCATAAGATTATTTATTTTAAAGGCTTAATTATTTACTGTTAGGACATCCATTGTCAAATCTGTCAAATCTGCTATTCTTTCTACAGTAAAGACTGATTTCGATTTGAACAACTCACAGAAGATGCATCTGGAATAATACAGAAACTGACAATAAATCAGTTTCTGAATTCTTGGGGCAGTGAAACCCGCCTAAGACCTGAAGCCATTTGATGCATTAAAACCTGTCTGTTTCTGTAATTATTTGTGTGTGTGTGTGTGTGCGTGTATGTGTGTGTGTGTGTGTGTGTGTGTGTGTCAGTCAGTCCCCATGTTGTTATTTGTCCGCTTTCCACCTGTTTTTAATGCATTAAGCAGAAAAACCAAATGTAATGGACTGACTAGTCTGGTATCTTGCTTTCCCTCAACAGGCTGCGATGCTCAGCTCTTCTTCAAAAAGTTTAAGAACAGTTAAAATATTGATGTTGACATTTTTTCTGGGATCGGAGAGTAAAACACACCTTTTCTTTACTCATTGGGATATTTGTCTGTGCATTAGCTCTGAGAGGGACGGAGCGCTACAGCTGCAATACGTCTCACTAATCCATCATGATGTCTTGCCCTTGTGCTCCACGCACAAAAGACAGGGGGAGTGGAAGAGGACAACTGGAGTTCAAGGGACAGAGTGAAAGAACAAACGGAGGAGGAGAACCAACCTTTGACACATTTTCAGAGCTTGAACTGGATATATTACATAGTTACCTTATTAATAGACGTCACAAAGGATTTATTCCTGTGTAATTATAATTATAATAGAACCAGTACTAGAGTACTGCCAAATCACAAAGTTCAACCATACTTGCGTTTAAGCCAAACCAGGAATATGTAATATATTATTGTTGGCTGTCAAATAACACAATAATAACTTCAACAAGGCTTTAGGTTTGCGATTACAATTTAAAACTGTTTCCTAAGTAAAAGAGAGATACTGAGTTCCAAGGGCAAGCTGAAGCTGTGAACAGAAGATAGCATGACAAGTCTTGACAGACTGGTATATGACGGTGATAACCTTTTTTACCCATCACATCACATCACATCTGGTGGTTTTAGGAGTTGGTGGAAAACGCATCAACAAGCTAGTGGTGTACTGACAGCTCCAAAGCACTGCACATAGCAAGGGCTGGGACAGCTTTCTTATCAAAAGATAGAAAAATACCAATGAAGTTTGCAAAGTATAAACTTAATATAATTTGTAACAAACTGTGCAACAGTGTAAATACTTTAGCTCCTGCATTAGATGAATATGAATACATCAGAGGAATCACACCCAAGGTCACATTTTGCTTTTCTTTTTTCAAGTAGTACAAGGACTTCACCAACCCGCAAAGGAGTACTACACCGTCAGGTGCCCACGCAGTTTATGATTAACAGCATCAACTGCAAAACATGTTGGCCTTTTCAATAGATATATAACCTAGGAGAATCATCCAGCTGCTATGGAGAAATCATCAACAAAGTCTTCTCGAGCTCCAATAATTTCTAACCAACTTAGATGAGTTTGAATATACTGCCTTGATAGCAGGGGGCAGAGGGATCCAAGGGCCTGCTGCCACAGCTGGCACAGTATTTAGCCCAAATTGAATATATGGTTTATAGTACTGGCAAAAAAAAATGCACAAAAGACTTGTAAATTATTTGGAAATATTTGTTGCATTAGTTAACCAAACTTCCAAGTGTCTGTGCATATTCTTGTTTCAAACATGATAACGTTAGAAACAGCTTTGGTTTCAGAATCAGAATCAGAAATACTTTAATAATCCCAGAGGGAAATTACTGTACCCTTACCCTTAATTACTTCACCCATACTTCATGGAACTTATGTGTGTGTTCATTAGACTCAAATAACGACAGATCATCATCAGATACCTGCACAGTATCAACTACTCAGTCTGTCACAATTGACCCCACATTTAATATATAGTTCATAAAAGTACAAAGAGTGTTTGCAAATATTTCTTGCAGAAGTTAACCAACTTTAAAAACTAAACTGCATAATGTTGTGGCAAACATGATGAGGTTAGAACACAGGTCTGATTTCACCATAACTTAGTACGTGCTGAAATTATTGGAAACCCTGACTCATGGTAGTCTTCAGAGGAAAATAAAAAATTAAAACCTGAGGAAAATATCTTCTGAGCAGTGAGGGGCACAGAGTTGTATATGCTTCAATCCTTGCAAAAATAAAAGAAAAGAAAAATAAAGTACGAATGGACTCTTTACCTTGTCCATATATTTGTTGCAGAAATCGAGAGAGAGCGATGTATGTACTATTAGAACTTGTAGGTGTGTGTTCATCAAGGTGCATTCAAACCCTGGCCTGGAGAACCCCCAACAACATGTGTAAATCTCTTCTAGGGGAGTCGGTGGCATAAAGTCTCCCTCCAGTATCAGTGTCCGTGGGTGACATGTTGACATATGGAGCCTGGGAGCAGCACATGTGCGGGCACGGGCCCTGGTACACACTGTTTATTCCGTACTCACAGATAGTAGGTGAAGGCGCTCAGACCGGCTGGCATGGCAGTGAGTCCTTTCCCGGAGCAGTCTACACCCCCGTCTTCATCGCAGCTGCATGAGGGCGAGCAGGCGTCCGGGGTGGACTGCCCTTGGCCGGAGGCGCCGAAACCCAGCAAACAGCCCCACAAAAGCACCGGGACGACGGTCCGAAAGACGCGCATTTTTCCCCTTCACCCTTCGGGGGTCAGGTGGAAGCGAGGAAAGCGCCTTCAACAGTGAACCTCCCGACGGAGACTCCTCATGTGGCTGCTCGCTGGTGGTGTCGGTGGCATGGGATAAAGATAAAGCCTTCTACTCCCCCACCCACCCACCCCGCCCCGCGCCGCGCCGCGCCGCGCCGCGAAACCGAACAGAATAGAAATGGACTTAAAACAGCGTGGAGCCCAAATTAAATGTCGGCGTGGGTGTCCCGGTGGTGGTCTCGCCGTTTCCACCCAGTCCTGGCGGCGCACTGCTTTACCCCGCGGAGGAACATCGCTCCGCGGCGTCGTGTGGAGACAAGTAGCACCAAACAGCGACGAGGGGCTCGACTCTCCCTTTCGGAATCGGTTCTCAACGAGCGACTCGGCAAAGGAGCCGTTCGTTCGATTCGGATGGTGTAACGCAGGGCGAGGCGGGGGGGGGGGGTTGAGTCCGGCGAGAAGGCAGAAGATTCGGTTGGCCCCGTTGAGTTATGGACGGAATTCGGGAACTGTGGATCCCAGAAAACCACAAGATATTTTCGGCGAATTCTCGCTGAAATACAAATACAAAATACTATCGAAAAAAAAAAAAAAACCTACCACCTTATCTTAAATAATAATTTTTGCAGGTAGAGTCAGTGTGAGTTATTTAGTCCCAAGTCAGTATTTTCAGATTGCGAAGCGACGATTTCACGCTTTTATCGGAGTGACTCCCGACGCCCGGGACGTTTCGAGGATTCGACCGCTGCCAACGAATCGTTCGCGAATCTCGCGTCACACAAACGGCCACCTCTACCTTGCGGTTTGCCCCCCCACCCCCACCCCGCGCGTCCCTGTCCCGTAAACAGTCGAAGCGTTCCTTCTTCCAGAAAAGAAAAAAAAGTACGTCCTTTGGTCGTGTCACGGTTATGATCGCGATATTGTTTCCGCAGTTTTCTTGCCCCGGGCCCCGCAGCACGGCGCTCCGTTTAAGCACCCTGCCGGACAACCTGCCGCCCCGGGCCTCGTTGAGCAGGATCGCTCCCCAGGAGCCACCGCGTCACAGCGCGTCTCTAAAAGCACTCGGCGTCCACACGAGGACCCGCAAAGTCATTCAGATATCTCCATCTGGCACGTATTTAAAAACAACAACAACCATAACATTTTCATGTTCCATATTCACGCTGAAATTCTGTGATTTGAATTCTACGAGGGTTTGGCATTCCAGCCGCTAGGCCTGTTAATATTATACTCGAGCAGTGGTTCCCAATGTGGGGTCCGGGGACCCGCCCACGGGTCCTTCGAGGGGTTCCAGGTGGGTCCCTCAGCAAAATGATCCACAGTTAAAAAATGTGTTCACGTTAGAGAATGTACAATAATTACTTTGATCAGTTTCAGGGTTACCTCCCTAACTATAGTAAAGGAGTGTTGTATAGTTGGTGCTGGAAGAATTACTGAGACCTTTTTTTACTTCAGTAAAAGTACAAAAACCCTCACATAAAATGACTTGCATAAAGGTACCGCATTGACATTTCTACAAGTACTTGTTCTTAAATGTAGTATGCTAAAGTACAATATTTGGGTCTTTGCAAGGTAATTTAAATTAAATCATTATTTTATTAAGATAGTAAACCTGTGAACAAAACATATTAGACAGGGAAAAGGTTTGTGTATAGTTTGTGTGTGGAAATGCTGTAAAGACTACATAAAGAGAGTGTTGATAGAGTGTTTGATTGTATTTCCCTGAATTAATGAAGTTTATCATAACGAAACATTATTATTATTATTATTAGTAGTAGTAATAGTAGTAATTTATCTTTTTAATACCGTCATTGATACATACATATGTATGCATTATTTTAACAGTTCATTATGTCACACAGACATGGTAATGCAAACAATCACATCAAGGGGTCATTTGGACAGGGTTCTTACCAGGTCCTTGAGGTGTGTGGAGTGCTTGAATTCCATCCTGAGAAATTTAAGTACAGTAATACCTTGAACATAGCCCCTTTTGTTTGTTGAAATGCTGAAAGGGTCCTTGAAAAAATGCGATAATTTAAAACCTGTGATAAATGTAAATTTAATCCAGCATGTTTGGAAATAGACACTAGTAGATGCTGATGAGATGAATTTTATATATATATATATATATACAGTATACTGTACAAATATAATATATAATATATAATATATAATGCTATAAATAAAAGACAGTGAGACTCGGATTATATTATATTTTAAATAATAAAGGTCACATTTAAAATTGATCATATTTGTTTTGAGCCTAAAAACATGAAAAAATGTATTTAAAAAGTACTTGAAAGTCCTTGAATTTCATATTGTAATGCCAGAATGAACCCTGTTCAGATTCTCCATTCAGCCAAGCACACAAAACACCACAGACTGAACAGTGTGAAAATAGAGATGGGGAAAAGGACAGCAAGGCCCTTCCAGAAACGGAGCACCTTCATTTATTTCAGTGCATCCGCTTGTTTGGCCCCTCATCCATCTTGATGACATTTGCGAGAGACCTTGGGACCTGGCCTCTTCAAATCAATCAATTACCAGTTTCTGCATGGCTCTCTGAAATGCCAGTGATTGAGGGGCTGGTCAAGGTCAACTGTTGTGTGAGCTACAGCATATTATTCCAGATAAATATAAACCAATTACCCACGTCTCGTTCTGTTACCTCTCCTGTCTGTCTGTCAATCAATCCATCAACTAGGTGGATTACATCTTGCCTTATAATGTACAGTATGTACGTATGTTATAATACTTTTCCTTAACAGCGTGAGCGAAGACAAAGTCTTTATGAAGGGAAATACTACCCCTCAGTGGTTAGAGTTTCTCAGTGCTCCAGACTAACTTCTTACTGACTGTACACACTCTGTGGCAGGGAATTTGAAAAAAAAACAGAATTCATCTGAAAATATACAGCACACCAAATCATAGACCATAGACTAGGTAATGGTTTATACATTGTGGTCAATACACCCAAAAATAGATTGAAGATGTGTGATAGGCTGCCCATGTATGTCCCACACCTGTATCTGAATTCACCAGCCTGCACATTTTGGAAACTGTTGTCCTTGCTTTGCATGTGTAGATCAGGCCTGACCTGTGTACCGCCAGTCCATGGTTTTGTACCAGCTTTTGCTCTTTTGTACATCTAAATGGCGCGTGTGTTTCTTTAGTTGGTTGGTTGGTGTGCCCTTGGCACATAGCCAGTCATTTATTTATTTATTCATTTAATTATTATTTTTGCTAAATTTTATTGATTTTGTTGCTTCATTTTTCATTTTGTGGTTCTGTCTTTGTTTTATGGATGTTGTATTGCTTGGATGAGAGCAGCAGTCCTTTGTTTATAATCTAAGCAAATCTAGAATTAATGGTTAAAATCTAGGAAAATATAATCTAGAATTAAACTGTCTATATAACTACAAGGACCCAAGGCTGCATATTTTGTTTAAACTATTTAATAATTATAGCGTAAACAAGACCTAGTACCAGCAATGCCTTCAAAAAAGTAAATTCAGTATTTAAAGAGTATTCAAAGCATGTTCAAAAAGTAAATATTATATAATTACTTCTTTGTTTATTCAAGAGATACATTCTCAAAAAGGAATAATATTTGTACAATTTTCACTAAATGGCTGCCAGCCTTTTAATATATTTAGAAAATGGGGTTTAAAATAACTTCAAAAATATTTGAACAAAGTATAATAAATTCCTACTCAATAACTAACAGTTAAAATAGCACAAAAGAAAAAGTGCTGTGCAAAAAAATTGTGAGAAACTGTTGGTTTGGTACAATTGTCCCTTTGTAAAACACATTGACAAGAGCTGTTTGTTCTTCTCCAGATTCTGGACCTCCTTACCCAAATTAGATCACTTTAGTCAATCACTCAATTACTTTCTGAGATTCTGACAGTGACGTTTGCTGCCATGCTGATATACAGTATAATGCACTTCCTCCCGTGTCATATCGCACACACCCCTCATGTAACGTTCACTGGTACTGGCAGATTTCAACCCAAAAGCATGACAATGAGACAGACCAAGTTACAAGGAGAGTTCAGTTTATTTAAACTCAATCAATCATTTAGTCAAATAGGCAAGGTCAAAACTGGGAGATCAGTCACACAGTCAAACAATATGAAGGGAATGATGTTACCCCCCGCACCCCAGGATGGCTCCTGACATTCCACTAGGCTGGTCGGGGTGGGCGCAGTTGAAGTCAGTGATGAGGGACGGATGCTGCGAGCGAGAACCCAGGAGCACTCCTCAGGACTGTAGCCCTCCAAGTCCACCACGAACTGTAAACCCCTGCCCCATCACATGGACTTTATGATGTGACGGACCGTCACATCAGGCAGGTGCCCTGTTGATAAGTCAGGGGTGGGCCTGGAGGAGGGCTGAAGACTCTTATAGACCGACTTAATCTTGGAGACATGGAAAGTGGTATAAATCCTTATGGATTGCGGCAGCCGCAGGGTTGATGACCCTTGATATGGACAAGGACTCCACTCTGAGGAAAGACAGAGACACCCAAATGTGCTGCCCAGGGGTGTTGCAGGTTGCAGGGATGTGTTGTCGGTTTGGGGACTGTTGGAAACGGTCAGAGGAGCATAGGAGGGTGAAGCAGGCTTGCATCCAAGTGTGCCGACACTGCCGGATGAATGCCTGGACTGAGGGGACGCTGGCCTCAAGTTCCTGCTCAGGGAATGGTGGTGGTTGGTAACTCAGGGAGCATTGGAAGGGAGAGAGACTGGTGTCGGAACTGGGCAGGGTGTTGAGGACATTCTATCCAATCGTCTCCATCACCTGGTTCATGCGCTCGGCCTGACCATTGATAGGCTGATGGTGGACCCCAGAAGGCTGCAAATCTCAGACCAAAAATAAGGGGTAAACTGTAGCCCATGTCAGAAACAACGTCACTGGGGAGGCCATACAGGCGGAGCACATGTTGTAACATAATTTCAGCAGTTTCTCTGACAGTGGGTAATTTGGGTAATGGAATCAGCTGGGCAGTCTTAGAGAATCGATCCACAACTGTGAGGATGACGGATACTGTCTGAAGATGGCATGTCAGTAACAGTCCAAAATACAAAGAGATGTGGGACCAGGGGCGATGAGGAATCTGTGGGGGATGAAGAAGGCCAGAGGGAGCTTGGTGCTCTTATGCTAGGCACAGATCTGTCAGGCGGCGATGATTCCCTGATCCTTCTCCATGGAGGACCACTAGAAGAGTTGCACAAAAGTGCCAAGGTGTGTCTCACCCCAAGGTGACAAGCCAGGTGGGAGGAGTGACCCCACTGGAGAACCTTAGAGAGAAGACTGGCAGGGACAAACAAGAGGTCATTAGGACAGGCACTGGAGAAGGGTGCTCCACATGGGACCGTTTTACCTTGTTTTTCACCTTCCAGGTTACCACGCCGATGATGCATGGAGGATGGAACTGATGAGACAAAGCATCGGGTTTGACGTTCTTAGAGCCTGGTCGGTAAGAGAAAGCGAAATCAAAACAGTTAAAGAACAATGTAGGGCCCACCTGACTTGATAAGGATTCAGCAATTTAGCTGGAGGACATAATACAGATTTGTGTGATCTTTCCAGACCACAAATGGCTGCTCTGCCCCTTCCAACCAGTATCTGCACTCCTCTAGTTCAAGTTTAACCGCCAACAGTTCCCAGTTCCCAATTTCATGATTACTCTCTGCCGGATACAGCTTCTGGGAGAAGAAGGCACACAGGTGAACATTCTGATCCTCAGCTGACCACTGGGACAGGACTGCCCCCACTCCAATGTCCAAAGTGTCCACCTTCACAATGAACTACAATGGTGAGAGGGATCTGTGAAGATGAGAATGGGTGCAGAGGTGAAACGTGATTTTAATTCATCAAAAGCCCGACCAAAAGCCAGGGGACCTGCAGCCACGGAGTGCAGAAAGTGTTGAAGCTCCCTGCGACTGGGGGGCCAGTCTGTAATGCCCTGGTCTTGGCCAGGTCCATCCAGATATCCATCCAGGTCTTGTTAAATACCTCCTTTAGGTCCAGGTAATCTTTGGGGACTCCAGAAAGACCTGGAAACTCAGAGGAAACAGGCAAACTGGAGGCAGAAGACGGGGCAAATCTGAGACAGAAAGCACGACAGTGAGAACTCAGAATAGTTCCTGAAGCCCAGTCAGTGTGTGGGATCTCGGGCCACCAGTTCGTCCTTGTTGCAGTCAGAGAGTCCATTGTAGAAGGCGTCAAAGAGTGGAAGAGCACACAAATTTCTCTCTGCCGCCATGTTCAAAACTTGATGGAATAACCAGACACGGACCCTCCGCTCTGCACCAGGTTGAACATAACTCGAGCTGCCACTCTTCCAGGAGTAATGTGATTGAAAACCTCCAGAGATCAGCCGAGAACAACCTGACCGATGAGCATATGGACGATTGCTTCTCCAACTCAGCAGTTCCCCAGTCCTTGGTTTGGTCCGTAAGCAATGAGACAATAGACACTACCTGGAATCTCTCTGTGGGGAAAGCTGAAGGCTGGAGCTCAAAACCAAGTGAACACCGCAAAAGTAATGACCGGCAGAAACCAGGAGCACCGCAATAATATTCCGGTGGAGGTTAGCATGCGTCCGCTGGAGAAGATCGAACCAGAGAAGTAAGCAAATCCGAAATGGAGAGTCTCTGGAGATGTTCCCTGATGCTCACCATAACGATCTCGTGGTGAGCCACCATTTCCTGCAGTCCCTCCACCATGGAGGTAAGTTGCTGATTGTAGAGGTGTATAGAGGTGTGTGCCTGATCACCAGCAGCTGAGCAGCCCCGGGATGGGAGCCTGCACCACCTGTCTGCAGTCGCGGCTTGACCACGCCCCCTTGGCCCGCAACACTGATCCTTTTTTTTTTTTTTAACCTGTGCTGTCAGTACACTAGGCATTCAAGTTCTATACCTGCTTTTCTGTGTGGTACGGTGGCACAGTGCATTGCACTGCTGCCTCACTACAAGAAGGTACTGGGTTCAATTCCCGCCTGGGGTGCTGTTGGCACCGTGCTCCGGCGGGTTATCTCCCAAATAGGAGCCTTTCTGTATGGAGTTTACATGTTCTCCCAGTGCTCACATGGGGTTTCCTCCAGCTACCATCAGTAAGGAACCCCACCAAAACATGCACACACCATCGTCTAACCAGCGATGGTGTGTTGACGAATGCTGCCCACTGCTCCTAGCTGCCCCCCCGAACCAAACAACATTTACATAGAAACATAAACATTGGATGACAATGTCTTGAAAAACAGAATTAATCAGGTCCAAGAAAACTGGAACAGCAATTGGGCACGTGGCCTCTTCCTGTCATAGTTATGGCAGTAAATGAGGGAGGAAAGGAGAGGAATGCAACCAGGAAGGTGCTGTGTGTGTGTGTGGTTATCCCAACTTATAGCAATCTGGTGGCAAACAAAGGGAAGGGGACTGCTATAAATTGAGGGATTAATGAGGGAATGAGCTGCAGGTGAGGAGATGGGCGGAGAAACAAGGTGAAGGGGCTGAAGGGGGCTGTGAAGAATGATGGGACTGCGTGGCAAGAGCAAGTGCAAGGATCTGCAATGACAGGAGAGTTAGAGACATGACATAATACAAACACTGAGATGCAATAAACTAATCGATAGGGGAGTTTGTGACATCTATAAACAAGGTAATTTATCTAGATATTCTGAAACAACTCCCCCAGGATTCCATGAAGAGAGGAAACAGAAGTGCTGAGTAAAACAAAACAATTTCCACACTGCAAGTTATTTAGCTCCTGACACTGAACCTGTAATGTGCTGTTGTGTTCTATTTAAACACTCATGGAAATCCTCTCGTCCAGTCAAATGACTTCACCAGGACTAACTATAGTGAAATAATACTCCAGATCCCTTTCGCAGGAACTGCGATCTATTACTCATGGGACTGAGACAGATCATGTAATCCAATTGAACACTCTGCATTCGCGCCAAAAGGTAGAGTAAGTAACGACGCTGCGCTTCAGTCCCGCCCCTGCGTGGGACTATATATCTGCAGCCCACTTTCCTCTCTTCCTCTTTTCTTTCATTGTGTAAGAAGAATCCTACTCAAGACTCTCGAAATTCACACCGTTAACTGCTTCACGTTCGGGTTCCTAACCCCTGGGCCACACCAGAAGCGACACGTAAGCGATGCGAAAACAGCATGCCGTGAGGTTCCTAAACACCTTGCGTATTTTTAGAACAAGGCTCTTTTTTTCCGGGCACAAAGCATAAACTGGAGCATAGATTCCCATAGAGGTCCATTCAAAAGATGTATTTAGTGAAAATATTTAATTAATGTTTTGTATCAACCACATGTATAAAATCGCTTATGTGTGGTCCTAACGTGGCTTACTGACAAACTAATACATTTCCGCCTACAACAATTGAAATCTCACCGATGTTAAGAAAATATTATCATTCCAATAGGAAAAGAAATATCACACCCACGAATATAATTTAAATTTTAAATTTTACTTGGGAAGTACTTTTATAAACTTTATTTGACTGGTATACCATACCTGTCGACAACACAGAAGCGAGACAGTCACCTTGCTGCTTCGAGCCAACTACATGTGGACTCTGGTCAAACTGACTTGTCAAGAAATTGATTTGTGTAGGTAGATAAATTTGTCAATTTATTTACAAGGTATTATTAAGCTATTAACATGTTTTCATGAAATGTACAAGAATATATCCATTGCATGTTTTTCTTCATTTAATACAAAATAACTGATAACAAAAAAAGAATCAGAAAACACTTTATTACAGAAACAGCTCAATAAATACACATATCTAGATTGTGGAAATCTCCTGCATCCTCCTCTGGTTAATGGAATCAACCCACCGCTGCCGTCCCAGTGCCTTCTCCAACAGACCCACAGAGCAGAACTGGCACCGCCTTCCTCCTGTTAATAGCCGCAATGTATTTAAAGATTATTACTCATTCCAGCAATAAAACGCATTTTATTAATTCCAGCGATAAAACGCGTTGTATCCAAGTCAGAAGCTGCTGTGTGAAATATAAACAATAAGTGCTAAACTCACGAACTAATCCAACTATGTCTCAATAAACAAACAGACTCCAAATGCGAATAAGATGAAAAGTAAAAGGTTGAAACTGAAAGCAAAGAATCACTCAATTCACTTACCCATTGAAAGTTGAGAAAATTTGCCTGCTGCGCCCCTGCATCGATCTGGTTGCGATTCACCTATCTCTCCCAATGCCAAAACTCATACTCAGCACATACACCACACAATCGGCCTAGGGCTTGCGGGATGAGTGGGACGCAAGCAATGTGGGTGGGGATGCGGTGGGCAGCTGCCATCTTGCCCTGTCACGCTCCTGCCCCAGCGTGCTTCTCGTCCGCCCCGAAATGTTAAGCCCACTCATATTAGCTTAGAACACACCAATCCTACTCCAAACAACACTCCACCAGACCAGGGTCTGCGGGGCAGGAGGGGTGTGAATGATTCGGGTTCGACTTGCCTGAAGGACTCTCACCCCCAATCCTGAAATTTTAACTGCGATAGCCAACAGCACACACAGCACTGGGGATTTTCCGGGGTGGCGGGTCACTGGCGGGTCGTGTCGGGGCATGGTAGGCCGAGTGGGCCCCCCTGCCGGCTGTGCTGGAGTCCTGGCACCTTGCGCCTGGTGACTTAAGATGTGCTGTGACCTGGCAAGGCTGGGGAGAGCGCCGCCAGGTGCCTTCTGGGGCCCCTGGGAGGGCTGCTTGCTGTTGTGGGTGTGGGTTGGGGTGTTGATGCCGGCTGTCTGCCTTTTGCTCCTGCTGCGTGGATTCTCTGCGATGGGCGCCCCGGGTGCTGGGGGTGGTGAAGGCCCCGTATATCTCCCAGCTGACATCCAGGTGCCCCGAGCTGAGCACACTCTGCTACCGGGATGGGCACTGGGCGCTCACGCCGGGTGGGGCGTCTGGTCGGCTGTGGAGGGGCGGGCCTCGCCCTTTCACACGGCGTGGGTGGGCATGGGGGTCCCGCTGGCTCGTCTGCGGGGTGGGCGATTCAGGCAGGGTGTTGGTCTGGCGGCACGGGGCCAGGATCCGGGCCTGCGGATCTGTGCTGTGAGGCAGCAGTGCAATGCACTGCGCCAACGTGCCACAGTCTATCTCTCTTGCGAGAACCTGTTTGTCTGGGACTATGGACTCGACTTTTCCCTTGAAAGTGGGCGGAGGGCGGGCGAACTGAAGGACTTAGCCCCCGGTCACAGACCTGAGGACCCAGGGGTTTGTCGTGCATGCGCACCAGGCTGTTGCGTGTTGTGGCAGCAGCGGCCTGATGCGCACCAGGTTGGGCACGTGTCTGCTTATTCTGCGGACCCACGCGCACGCGATTTCTAGCCTCGGAGCCCTGAGGGCGCATAGGCACGGCGCACAACGCATCGGCCGTGTGCCCGCTCATAGCCAATTGTTGTCTCTGAGGTGATATATTTAGATAAATAACATGACACAATGGGATACTTGAGTTTGAGTTTATGAGTTTCTCATGTTTTATTGTCGAATATGTGATAGGACTCAAAAAGTGCTTTGTGGTACTAGGTGCAAACACTCAGTAGTGTTTATAACGGGGGTCTGCAGCACACTTAAAGTTGTAGGTATGGGGGAGGGGGGTATGTGATTGTTGTGCCAAAACAAGTTGTTTGGGCACGTGTCTGCGCGTGTGCATGCACGACGAACCCTTGGGTCCTCAGGTCTGTGACCAAGGGCTAAGTCCTTCAGTTCGCCGCCCTCCGCCCACTTTCAGGGGAAAAGTCGAGTCCAAAGTCCCAGACAAACAGGTTCTCGCAAGAGGGATCAACTCCTTGCTAGAAAAAGGGCCAGTGCAGATCATCCCAAGAGAGAGAGGCACACGGACACTACAGCAGATACTTCATGGTGCAGAGAAAAAAGACGGAAACTCTGGTACAGAAAACCCTAGTACAGAAAAAATCCTTGCTTTGCCTTCCAGGGAAAAGCTTATGAATCCCTCATGCTCCCCCCGGGCTATTTTTAGCTCATCGGGTGTTCACGAAATGTGTGGAGGCGGCGATAACATTGTTACCCCAGCAGGGGGTGAGAATGTACAACTATTTGGACAACTGGCTGCTAGAAGGAAATCAGTCAGTTGTCAAATTCAACCCTTTGCCACCTGTGGAGTCTAGGCTTCGCTATCAACATGGAGAAAAGTGTATAAACCTGAGACAGTGCACCTCCTTTCTAGGCTTGGATCTAGACTGAGTTTCAATGATGGCCCGTCTCTTTTCAGCCAGAGTTCACGGCATCAAGTCATGCATGTCACAGTTCGGACCCAGACTGACCTAGTGACTTAGTGATGGTTAGTCATAACTTCAGGCCAGAAACTGCTAGGCATGATGGCATCAGCGGCTGTGGCACTGCTCCTCAGCATGTTGCAAGCCAGGGCATTCCAGAGGTGGTATGCAGCCAGACCTTTTCACCCAGTAAAGGATCCAATAATGGTGTCATCGAGGTGCAAGAGGGCTTTATCAGTGTGGAAAAGCGCACAATTCCTTTGTGCGGGGTCTGCACTGGGCAACATATCAAAATGGCACACAGTGTTATTAGCTCTTCCGCGCTTCCTAAGAGCCCTCTATGGCCTGCGTGTTTTGGTGAGCTCAGACAACATGTCGACAATAGCATACATCAATTGCCAACTCCCCCTGTGCCACATGGCAAACTGCTTACTGCTGTATGTGGAGCGGAACCCCCACCCTCCTCTGGACGGTCTACATTCCTGGCAGACTCAACCACAGAGCGGGCCAATTGTCCAGGAGAAACCCACGGGCAGCAGACTGGCGCCTTCACCTCCAGGTGGTGGCGGAGATCTGGAGACAGTTTGGCCAGGCGGAGGTGGACCTGTTTGCATCACGTGAGAGGACACAGTGCCCCTTATGCTTCTCACTGGTGGGAGGCAGCCCCCATTGGAGTAGATGTGCTGGCCCACCCGTGGCCGGAGGTGCTGCTCTAAGCTTTTAACTCTGTGGCACTCATCTGGCAGTTGCCAAACAGAGTGCAGGAGGACAACCTCATGCGGGTGGTGGCTCTCTATTGGGTCAGCCACCCGTTGATCGGCAATCTGTGCGACATGAGTGTAGGTCCCTCGTGGCAGCTCCCTTTCTGACCTACTCACGCATGAGCACTGAGTGATATGGCACCCACGCCTGGACCTGTGGCACCTCCAGGCCTGGAACCTGTGAGGGAGATGCTCCCCGCACACGCTGAGGTGGCGTATTTTTGACCAGTGCTGTGAGCAACGGGGACATGGCCCTTCCGACTGCCCTATAGGACCAATTTTGGAGTTCCTACAGAGACTATTCACGGAGGGAAAAGTGGCCCCTCATTTTAAATCTATTTGGCAGCAATCTCAGCATGTCATGTAAGCTTGGCTTCATGGCAGGGAGTCCCTGCTTTTTGGAGCGCATGTGGTGCCCAGCCCAGCCCAAACATCCTTGATCCCTAATTGGGATTTATTGGTAGTCTTCCGGGCAACCTGTCAGGGCCCCCATTTCAGCCCCTGCACACTGCAGACATCAAGACTATTTCTTAGAAGAGGTCTTTAATTGCTGGCGCTCGCCTCGGCAAAACAAACAGGCGAGCTGCAGGCACCGTCAGTCCACCCGTCCTACATGCAGTTTGCGGGTATAGGAGAAAAAGTCGTCACGCATCCTAACACATTCTTCATTCCAAAAGTCATTACCACCCCGTTTCGGAGTCAGGTCTTTGAGTTAGCGACCTACTCCCCACCGCCTTTTGAGTTGGCAGAGCATGAGAGGCTTAACACTTTGTGCCCAGTTTAGGCTCAGCAGTGTCATATGGACCAAACTTAGGACTTTAGGTGCAGGAACCAGCTGTTTGTGTACTCCGGCACCCAGGAAAAGGGTAGTCCCCTTTTCAAGGAGCAATTGGCTCATTGGCTAGTGGAGGCCATAGACCTGCTTTACAGGAGCCTGTAAATTGGAGACCTGACAGGGTGTTCTCACACACTCCATCAGGGGAGTGTCTTCCTCATGGGCCCTCTTCAGGGAGGCCTCGGTGGAGGATATACTGTATGTCGGGCAGCTTCTTGGAGCCCCCCATGTACATTTGTGGTGTTTTACATGTTGGATGTTAATAGGTTTGCTCTGCCACATGCTGTGTTTGAAAAGTATTTTTTTTCTCACACATCCGCTGGCATGTCTGGAAAGTACGTTATTATGGTATATTATAATTTGGACCTCCCTCAGGTGATTACCATACTGTCGCATGATGGTATACGGTCCCATGAGTAATAGATCGCAGTTCCTGCGAAAGGGAATGTCTAGGTTGCGAAGGCAACCATGGTCCCCTGAGAAGGGACCAAATCTATTACTGCGCTGAGGTACGGTGCCCCTCTGAAGAACTCAGCAGTGAAAAAAGGAAGAGAGCAACGTGAGCTGCGGTTATATACCCCTACTCAGGATTGGGACGGAAGCGCAGCATCGTCACTTCCTCTGCCATTCGACGTGAATACAGTTCAGTTGGATTACATGATCTGTTGATCAGTCCCATGAGTTTAAATCTGGTCCCTTCTCAGGGAACCATGGTTGCCTTTGCCACCTAGACATTGCAATGTTGCTACTGAACAGATTTTCTTGGGTAAAGGTTGCTTATATTAATCCAGATTTTTCAAAAAAATTAAGGAGACAGAGACAGAGTTTTTAGAAAGGTAGTGCATTGATGCACTACATTGTAGCACAATGTAGGGCCTAATGTAGTCTCTGAAGCGGAACATGGCACGCTTAAGTAAGTACAGATACTTGAACAATATACAAAATTTTGTGGACAAAAACACAACTGTGAACAACATTTTCCGCTGTAGACCACTCTAGCTCCTGCTGCGCTTTGAAATATATCAATGTTTGTGTATAAATATTGAATGACAGCTGTCCCCTTTCAAGTGAAAGCAACATTTATGCCCAACAAGAGATTTGAATGCAGCTAAAAAATATATTTTATGAATGGAATGAGCACAATTCCATTCACATAGTGCATGTAGATGAGTTAACTCATTGACTTGCAGATCAGTATAATTTTAAATCCATTCTACTGACTGCACGTCACATGCAATTGTTGGTATTCAGAGTTAATTTTGATTTAAAAAAATATTAATATAATATTCAGTATAAGATATTAATATAATATATAATATTTTTTAATGATATTTTAACTTACAAATGTAAGGACTGTTGTTGATTCAACAATTCAACTATTTTCTAATGAAAACATTTTGTTAAATAAGTACATATACACCAAATAACCCAATATGTGGAGTATCCCCAGCACAAAGTTAATATTTATATAATATAAACATAACATTTAAAACAATTGTTAAGCATGAGCTATGCAGCAACTTCGCTCTATTATCATAACAGCACCACCTCATTTTATGTTCTCCGAAAATGTGTCAGCGGCTGTGTTTTGTCTCCCCTCGCGGACGTGCCTTTATGATTGTGATGCTAGAAAGGAAAAGCGCGGCCTGAGGGTCAGCAGACAGTCGGGTCGGAGCGAAGGGAGAGTGAGACCTTGACACCAGATGACGCTGTCTGTCTCTCCTGTGAGAAGCCGCTGTGGTCGCATCCTTAAAGGGCCTTGCCTGGCCAACGCTTCACCCTTCCACCGTTCCAGACCAAAATAAAGCTTCTTCTGGTCTCAAGACCCCACCCGGCAGGAGATAGTAGAATCCCGGGCTGAAAAGGAAAGACTCAGAATGAGTCGGAATGAACCATGGAAATGAACTCTTCAAATTGATGAGGTACTTGCTGTTTTCCATACACAGGGTTATAGAAACAAAACAAGGAGGAAAAATTACAATGATCTTTCATGACACATTAAAGTTATCACCTACGTCAAACGCGTGCCTTCTCCTGATACGATGGAATAGTAACTTCTGATGTTTTCTCCTCTTGGGATGTTGAACAATTTCCACCACCGCCTTTGCGATTACAGCGATTTACTGCACAACAGCTCCTCGTAAATGCCCCTCACCGCAACTTCTCTGCGATATTGCTTTCTGTGTCTTGTCCGCACGCGCATCTTAAAACCACGTTGCCCTGAAACCCCCTCTGCACCACTGACAGGGAAGTTAACAGAGACGGAGGCAGATACATATAAAAAGCCTTGTGGGGCTTTCAAGAATAATGGCCCCAAATAAACGCAAATTCCCAAAGCCACAAAGATCCATGTGCAGAACGTCTTATTGGCAAAAAAAAAAAGGGTGTCATAGTCCACTGTCATAAGAGGATGAAGACACTCAAGACAACGTATGTTTTGGCACATTTGATTTTCTTTTTGTTGCAGTCCATTCAATTAAATCACTGAAAGAAAGAAGAAGCAATTTTTCAGTATAACTGGTTTGAGAATTCATGTATTCTGTCGCAATAAATATTGGTATATTCATATCAATATTGAATGGCAATAAAAAAAAATGCAGTTGTTTTAAATAGATATTTATATCTTAATTTGTTAAATGAATTTGATTATTATTCTTTAATATTATTTTTGATATAAATATTTATATAGAATATTTCCCCATTAGTGCCTTATTAATTTACGGACTGTTAAGGGTTCAGTTTTCTTATACTGTAACAGATCAAAATTTGAAATATTGCATGATTCAGACAAATAACTTGTTATTTATGTCATTATTGTCTACATTATTAGTCATATTACCACAACATTATGTTTAGGCAACATAATTTCCCAGCATTGGTGTTAATATTATGAAGAATTCTTTGGTTATTTGTGCTTTTATTGCTTTGGGTGATGGCATCAAAAACGGAATAGTAATGTCATCAGGGGGGAAAAAAAACAGAGTACAAGCACAGTGAAAATGAAAAAGCCAAATTTATATCAAATGCAAATGCAGGTCTTTCTTGGTCACAAACACTATGTCTGGGTGAGATTCTGTCCTAATAGTCCCAAAACATCTTCCAATAATAATTGAAACCAGCAAAAGCTGTAGGAAAATAGCAACACATATGAGTCCCTGCGTGTCCCGTAGCTGCAGGGTCTCTTTTGAAAGCCCGCTGTCAGATTAATTTCAAGCCTCTCAATCTGAGCGTACTGCTGATGGCTGGCTTTGGCTTATCCTGCCCACTCATTGTGAGAGCGCATTTGTAATTGACGGCACACCAGAAAACCATGTCGCTCCCCCTTTGTATGCCCACAAAGTCCACTGTGTGTGGAAAGAGAAAAGAAACAATAGTGTAATTTGAACGGGGCAGTGTGTCGGGGGGCGGAGTAATAAGAATCTGTGAAAAGTTTCCAAGTTGATGAAAGAGAAATGCCTTTATTAAAAAAAAGCTAATCAGAATTCTGTATCTCTTATAGTCGATGAAAAACGAAAAGCTTAAACAAAATTATGAAGGAATCAAAACAGTGATAGAACGGTATCCTTGGTAAGCTCAAAGTTGTCGAGGTCACACACTTTGTTTTCTGTTCCAGGGTTGAACCGTCTTAATTTTTGCATTGTGATTCACCACACTTAAGGTCCGCAGATCAGGTGAGTCAGATGCTTTATAATGTTATTTTGTCCACATATTTTGCAGAAATGGAATAACAGCTTGTGTAGATTTGCGTCATCTCCGACGGGTGTTTAAAGCATTCTATGGGGCTATTGAGTTTGCAGTGTGACTCAATGTTGTGCGATGCCACCGGGAGACAGACGATTGGCTTTAGGTTCTAATGAAATCCTTGGGCAAACTTGAAGCAGATAGGGCCCGGAAAATGCATGTTTTTCTCCACTGGTTAAGTGGCTGATATTCGAGTATTGTATGAATTGAATGCTGAATCGCCGTCGAATAAAATTTAACTGAATTTTATTTGTATTATTTTAATAATCATGTGGATCAAAAAGGACTTGGTGGAATCGGAGCAGAGGCTGTTTTTCATTTAAAGCTTGAGTACATTTATGAGTGTATTGCACATACAGTACGTGTGAGCCTGTTTCACTATTCCATCTCTAGATGCAGAAGACTCGGCAAAAAGGTTCTCACATATGGCGAGGCAACCGCCCAAACATGAACTGCATAAACCATCCTCGCATTGTTCCCAATTCACCCAATATACCTTTTGTCCTTGCAGAGTTAGCCCACTCCCTAGTGAGAGACAACGATTTTCTATTAGTTCTCAAGATCCAAACAGTGAGTGTGACTCATTGGCTTATACAACACAAGCCCTCACAGTTCACCAAGTTCTCTACTTCTCTCCTCTCCTCGCTTCTGTCACTCCTTTTATGTTATATTTTTTATTTATTCAAAATAGTGAATAAATAAATAATTAAAAACTTCACCATTTCTATTCTGAGATCTAATAAAACAATTGTCATTTGACTAGAAATGACAAATTCTCACGTTACAGTCTGTATTTGACAAAAAAAAAAGCAAGACATAGATTAACAGGGACATTTCAACATTAATTAAAACATTCCAAGATAATAATGAAATATTATATATATATATATATATATATATATATATATATATATATATATATATATAAAACATTACATTTTTTAAAATAAAAAAACAACATTGAGATATTTACGGAAGACCTATAATAACAGCTAAAGATGTGCTGGTGGTCTGTGTAGCTACTGTTAAATCTACAACCACATCAGTAAAGTCCCACAGTTATTCCATGTACATTGTGAGAGAGCTTATTATGTGCAGTAAAGCCTCAATGCTGCACGTCGGCATGTACTTGCACTTCAGTGTTGCCAGGTCTGCGGTATTACTGCGGCATTGGGCTACACTTGAAGTGTTGCCGCGGGTTGAGTTTGTTGTCCGCTGGTTGGGTAGACCTACTGTATTTTGCGTGCAAATTACATGAATGATATGTATAAAAAATAACAATAATAAAAATGGGGCTGGGGACGTATGGAACAGTATGGAATGCAACCATGCATAATGGGGATATATATATAAACAATAAAGCACCCCCCCCCCACCTCGCCACTGGTTTTAGGCTGCTTTTGATCGGCCATTACGCTGGTTTTGTCCCACACCTGGCAACCCTGCTGCACTTCCATATCCATCCCTACGCCGATGGAGCCACAACTGTGAAGCAGAAACAACAAAACGGCCACTTTGGTTGGGTTGAGCATCTCCTCATTAGCTCTGTGAATACGTTGCTATCAGCTTTGCAAAGCGCCTTTGAGTGATGGGCACCTCTGACGAAACGTGGCGTTACAGGAATAAGATTTATGACAGAAATAAGATGCTCAATAAATGTCCTTTCCAGTCCTGCTGGCTTTGGTGGTTTCTTCCGGTTAACATTTCAGATCCAAAATAAAACAAAAAACCCTCCAACCAAGTGTCGTCTGAAGCCGCCACACTGGTTGTTCCTGGTCTCCACTATTAGTTTTACTGATCACATTACAGGGAAGCACTGGCCCATCAGATATTACGGGACATGGTGTCTTGCTCAAAGAACATTCCCCTGGAAGTCACAGGAGTAGATCAGATCCCCGAGCGGCTCCCGGTGTCGTACTGCGTGTGCAGGAGCCTTCCTCATGCAGCGAAGCCTGATTCCCATTTTTCCGCGAGGGTTTAAGCTCCTCGTCATTTTGTCATATTTGCACAGATAAAGAGATAAAGATGTGTAAAACGCTCAGCTCTCTCACTCACATTTTTTTTTTAATTTAAGAATCAGAGAGGAAAGACCTGATGACAAAATATTCTGCCCAGAATTCTTCAAAGTGGTTTTAGCCGATTGAGCAAAGCCAAATTCAAATCACAGATGATCTGCACATTATTTAAATTGTATCCCTAGTCTGGAGGGTCAAGACCCCGGGGCCGGGCCACGGCTCCCAGTCTAAGCCGGCGGAGATCAAGGGCCATGCCCCCACTTCACTGCCGGTCCCGACGGCCCCAAACTTTGCACGGGTCCCGTGGGGGGCCTGGGCCACCGCCCGCCCCTGGTCTGGAGTTTCATGGAAACAAAATTGAATCTGCGTCGGCCTAATAATCATGCTTTTGTTACACCATTATGTGCAGTAGCTCTAATCACATTTGGAAACACAGAAAATACACAGAACACTGTCATTCTGGGGAGGACAACTTCAAATAAAAACCCAACTCGACTCCAATATTTGTCAAACGGCAATAAATTACAGCACAATGCAGGTTTAGTTGTGTTACCTGAAAGTCAAGAAGACAGTTTTGAAACTACATGAAACTACTGTATTTACACAGACTAGTGCACAATGTGGTGACAGAGAGACGGGTGCAGCAGACAGGTATTGTATGCTCGATTCATTTATATCATTTGTTTTGTTTCTTTAACAATATTGTTTCTTATTTAATCTCATTTCTGACCTTTTGACCCAGTCACTCCAGTGTGAAGCCCGGGACGAATTCGGAACTGCACAAACACCCGTCAGCCCATCCGTCTCCGGGTGTTTCCAAGATCCTGATTTAAAGAGATATCCGTAGTGGCGAGCGATTCTTCAAGTAAGGATCATCCAAAATGGAGCTGCAGATGGGGGGGGGGTGACCTTTTATGGTCCTCAGTCATGGCTTGTACACGTTGCAACTATGATGAAGTTCTTATCTTCTCTTTTCATTTATTTTACTTAATGCACAATACGTCTCAGTAAATTAATACTCTGCTTCGTTTTATCAGTTTAGATGGATCTCGTTTCTATACACTGTAGTATATCCATAGTTTATGGCTTTGGTGCATCTTTAAAAATAAAATTAGTAACGATGGAAGCCCAGTGAGGAAAATATTTTTGCATTGATCCCATCATGAATTCCTTCATTTTGCAAGGGAAAACTACCAAATGTATTTATTATTCATAAAAATAATTTATAATGTGGCTAGAGTAAAGGTGTCCCCACCCCAAAAGACTAACATGCCAAATAAGAAATAAGATATGGCGAAATAAGAGTTAAATTAACTGTACAATATGATACGTTGAAAAAAAAGTACGAAAGCAATATACAAATGAACAAAGTGGAGGAGGATTCTTCCCGATCGACCTCCGTGTCCTGGCACAGAACATCATCTCTCTCCATCCACGGAGAATCTCTCACGAACGTCTTCGCTAAATCTCGGTCGCCACGTGTCCCAGAGACGACGATTTGAATTTTACCGCAGAACCATCGGTGAATCATCATTCCCGGACATGTTTGGGTGGGTACTATTCTTATGAAATGTCAAGAAAAATGAATCCATTCCGGGCCAAGAAAGAGTTGCATATGGTACTTATTTTGAGGGGGGAAAACTCATTTAGCAAAAGCACACACATCTATTGTCCAAAAAAAAAAGGGAAGAAAATAGGGCTCTGACGCATTGTCTTTCAATGTACAAATAGCAAGTTTAGAAATAGCGAGACGAGGAACATCCAGTCATGAAGAAAAGAGATAAAAATATCCAATATATAGCTATCTGAGCTTTACAAACCCCCCCACGCCACCACCCATCCCCTTCCGCCCCCTGGAGGAACCATCATGGTCTGTTAGAGCTCCAAAGTTCACGGTAGCCCTAAGTATAGCTGATATTTCCAGCCCAGCCTTCTTGTCTCAAACTAATGAATAATTTCTCAGCCAATGTGCTCCACCAGAACACATCAGAGGGCTGGATCACGTCACTGGACCTCTCTTACGCACACATTCCCGCCAAGGCGACTAATGAAGGCTTCCCCAAAGACGTCTCGGATTTCGTGTTATTGTTGAGCGTAATGAAGGTATTATCCGAGTCGTAATGGAGCAGAGAAATTCATAGAGCGGGAATTTGAAGATATATATATATATATATATATATATATATATAGTATATAGGTTGATATATCCAGCCCAGCCTTCTTGTCTCAAACTCTCTCTCTCTCTCTCTCTCTCTCTCTCTCTCTCTCTATATATATATATATATATATATATATATATATCAGTGCTGCGAGATGCGCAGTGATTAGACAAACATCTTGTATCATCCTACTTTAGTCTCACTCCCTTTTCTATTTCCAGCGACGCGTAGTAGGTTAACGTAGATATGAGCTAAGTGAAAGCTTTGCATGCTTCAGATCTTTATCGGCCTTGTTTTTACGGCAGCAGCTGTTATTGCGCGAGGACATGATCTCTCTCTCCCTCTCTCTTTTCTCTCTCTTTCTCTCCTTTCTCTCTGCCTGAGACGCGCTGATATGAAGGGGTTTAGACCATCACAGCTGATGGGCTCTGCCCCCCCCCCCACACACACACACACGCAGATGCGGGCGCAAATACACACAAACATTTGACATGAAAGTACAGCTAATGCTTCGGTGGAATCACATCCATCCCACATCTCATATCCATCAGAGAACAAACAAGCAAGCTCCCAGTGCAGATATTCAGGCAACATAGCTGCAAAAAGTCAATTAACTCACGTAGAATGATGAATTAGATCGACTCAAGTGAGCTTTGCATTGACAACAATTGTAGCATCAGCATATATAAACTTTGAATATTAATAGTGTGTGTGTGTGTGTGTGTGTGTGTGTGTGTGTGTGTGTGTGTGTGTGTGTGTGTGTGTGTGTGTGTGTGTGTGTGTGTGTGTGTGTGTGTGTGTGTGTGTGTGTGTGGTCTAGGAACGATGTAAAATACATGTTTTAGCTCAGCTCAAAGCATTTCTAGTGAGTTCTCGTCCCTGAGTTTCTAGCCCCTGTGTTTTTAAAAAGGTTAAATTAACAACATAAACAGTGGGATAAAAAACATCAACCTGTTGGAGACAGGTTGATATTTCAACAATTGATGGAAATTCAGAAATATCTGGGTCCATAGTTCCAGAAAGAACTATTTCATTTCCCGTCTGATCCTTACGGAAGCGCAATGCATTCACTTCGGAGAACTTTTTTTTTTTCCACGGTTTTTCCAAATTAACGAGGTAGGCATCTCGTTAATTCGGAAAAACAGAGCAATTATTTTTCTCAAGTGAATGCATTACGCTTCCGTAGATCATTTACTTCTTCTCACAAAGTGCAAATGGATGTGATTGATCCGAAGGGGCAGGAAAAAGAAGCATGGTTTGAAAAGAATTAAATGAAAAAGACAGACAGCTGTTTGTGTGATGCAAAGCAAGTTGTTAATGAATGACTCATTTTTGCTTTTAAAATAGATTATTCCGGTTTGTATGCCGTTGCTTCATCCAATTTTGCCCAGTGGTAAGCATACGGAACATTTGTGAACTTTACTGTCAATCTTATTGACGTTTTGATGATCATAATAAAATCGACACTGGCAGGGAGTCTTCCTAGAGGCTTAAAGCGTTATGAATGATGCTGAGATATGGGGAGAATTACCACCTGGTATGTGCAGTCACATCAACAATAAAAAACTAGAAAGCACCACTAGAGCTCAGACCTCAAAAGGTCAGAATTAATTTTAAAGTCTGTCAATCTAGCTTCCTTAAAGTGTTTTCTTCAGTCCATAGCCGGCGCTGGACCGCTCTGCTGCAGCTCTGGTGCAGCGCCGGTGATCTGGGAACTTCATGCACTCTCTATTTAGCATTTTCAGCTTGTTAGCACTCTGGTGTCCATTTTTAATACGGTCACATAACACTTTGGTATGAGGTAAATAAAGGACATAATATAGATAGTAACATACATAATGATGTAAAATATAATATCAAGGAGAGAAACTGAGACAAGCCTTTCTCGTACCTTCTGCAGAGCAGGTAGGGGATTATCTGTTCCTGATTCACTCAACACTTGTTTCAGTGTTTTGTTTAACCTTTCCAGTCGTAGACCATAGCTTGAGGATGCTACACAGATGCCATTATGTTTTACCTCCAGGAGTCAGCAAACCTCCATCACGAAAATGGACATGATAATAAAGATGGTTGATGAGTTTTTCTGGATCCTAGTGTGTGCTGAAGGTGTGATCATCATCAAAATTACCTGGAGTAGTGATCAGTTGAGGTGTATACCTCTTGGATACATGGTCTGAGATTTACTTTTCCAGACAGATGAAAGGTATCATCTTTTGTTCTTTGCCGTTGCTGCTCACTAGTCCACCATAAGCAACACACATTTCCCCCTTGCCGCTTTGGGTAGTGGGGCTCAATGTCCGAATCTTCAGCAAGGTACGATAGGGCCGTAGTACAGGAAATGTTCTCTATTTTTCAACCCAGGCCTCATCAAAATGTGGGTTCCTATCATTTATAAATGTTCATAACACAACCTCACCGACCGCTTCACTACTGAGAAAGTTACCAATCTGCTGCAGCCTCTCACTGTGCTCAAATGCAGTCCAATGGGGCTTCCAACATTTCTCCTGTCTAGAAATTGCAGCAGTACATACAAAGCGTAACACTGGCTTCAGCAGGTTGCCAGTAGGATTCACCACAACCATCGGTTTTTAGTCCCTTACATTGGCGCAGATGTAGCCAAAAGAGCTGCTTTTTGGAGGTGTAAAACCCTGAAAAACCTGATAAGGATTTAGGATAATGACCTGAGCTTCCCATGGGCCTACGACGGCCCAACATCGGTTTGAAGTATATGGTGTTGAAGTATATGTACCCTGTAATGGACCCGGAAAGGTACACATTAAATCCTTAAAATCAGAGTACACTTCAATGAACTTCTGCGTACCATTTAAAGATGAACGCCAAAATGAATCGTATACCTTCATCCACAGTTGATGTGTTGATGTCCACTAACTCCAGTAGTGGACTTGGTTACAGGCCATGGTGAGCAGGGAGCCGGAGCACACCAAGTCAGGATGAAACCCCTGAATTCAGAGCTTGTAGAGGTTGGTTCCAAGTTGGTTGTTGTTACGAACGCGGATGGTACCCAAATGCAGGACATGGACTCAGAACGTAAGGTGGGGGGGGGGGGTTATTTGAGGATGGTATCTGGGCACGGCGACAGAGCAGGGGGAAGTGGTCTGGGTGTACAGCAGGAGAAGGGAAGACAAGGCGCGGAGCTGGCGGGTAGCGCGGCGGTGACGGGGTGGCAGACAGGCAGGAAAACGATCCTGGGGCACGGAGACACGGGTTAGCGAAGGACAAAACAGGTCACCAGAATCACAAGCGCCTCGACGCCAGGTTGGCTAGCGCGCAGCACCACAGAGGTGAAACAACAATCTGGCAATGAGTGGGAGAAGAGCCCGGGTTTAAATACTGGAGCAGAGGAGCTGATGATTGCCTGCAGGTGGTGGACCAGGGAGCCGGGAGAGTGAGGATGGGAAACCACGCCCATGCCCACGCCCGCGCCGACATACACATACACACACACACACACACACACACACACACACACACACACACACACACACACACACACACACACACACACACACACACACACACACACACACACACACACACACACACACACAGACTGATGGGGGGAGACAGGAGACACAAGAGGAAAGGGAAACACATGAAAACAACAAGGAAAACAACTGGCCGGGCCCGTGACACTTCTGAGCTCGTTAATCTGTAGATAAGCGGATTTTTCTAATAGAGGACAGGCCCAAGGTGGCAAAGACAAAGAGAATCTAAGAGTGAAGATTAAATTTCCCCATTCTTAAACAATTGCCATAAACCTAGTAGAATCAAATGTTTTCCTTGATATGACTTGATATGTTGCGCTCACATAACTCTGTAAGCCTTCTTTTGAGGGTTTTCTACAATAGCTGATTTAGCCACGCTATGTACTGTATATGTCCTCTAAAAGTGCAGGTCAAACTTGACGTATCCATCCATTTAAGGATCACTTGACTTGTGCGTGTCAGAAAACATGTGAAGTCTTATGCTGATTATTTTCTCTTCCTTTCATCACAGAGAGACACGCCAGTGCGGTCCGCTAAGAGAAGCCGAGGAATAGAGACAACACATGTCAGCAGGGGTTAAATGTACACTCAGTATGGATCGTACATCTTGTATTTGAAGTACCACCACAGCACTGTAGACTTTAGCAATCTTCAGATCCTCAGTTCCTCAATCCACAGAGGTCAGCTCAAGCATACACGGGTGACATGGACTATACTTACAGAACATGCAAAGTCATCAGAAGCACCAAATAATACAGGAATCACAGATTCAGAGACAAGGTTTATAATGATTTCCAGGTAATGCTCATAGAATACACCAGAGGATTTGGGGAATTTCGAGTCCCAGAAAAATATCTATAAGCAAAATTGATTTGAAAAATCCTATAGTGTGTGCACTACTGAGATGAGAAAAAAAAAGCCTTTAAATATGTGATTTGGTGTATGCTGACCATAGAACACCATCTAACAATAAGGCACATAAATTTATATCAAAGTCGTATTGGGGAATTTCGGAAAGCGAAAACGAAACCCATCTGTTAGGAGAACCGTGTCGGCCTGTGTTTGGTGCCTGTAGAAAGTGGCTCCACATTACGGAGATGAATGGGTTAACTATGTAGATTAATGCTAATGCCTAAGATATTTATTTATTCATGAAAGCATTTCTATCTTCTATCTAGTCCCATCAAGGTTATTGTCCAATCATCTCTTGCAATGAACCCACCAGGTTATATACGTTTAGATATCACCTGTACTGTATCTTCATTTGCAATGTGCTCCAATACTCACTTACATCTCCATAGTCACCGCAATTTTACCTGCTTTGCCTCTTCCATGCATACTTCCAACTTGCACACTGAATCGCTCTCCTCTCTTCTTTTCATTAATTCTCTTGTGTTGCTGTCTGCTACACACCAACACCTTGGCTGATGCGTCATCCCATTTTTTTACTTTCAATGTCAGCTCACAGGCAATGCATTTCAGAATGACATTTCACATCCACATCTTTGATACAGGTAATTAGAGATCACATATTTTCACACTTCCATCATTTACTCACATGCCTGTGACATTTTACCAGTGGTGATTGTCTTGAGCATTGCATTCATACTACGTTTTCATAAGAAAAATAACTTAAGTATACAATAAGTTTTATGTTGTGCAATTGCTGTACAGTATACATTATACAAGCACAAACACACAAATACAGTATATATGTAATATACAGTATATACTGTATGCATAAATATGCATAACAAATATATGGCATGCTTTCAAGCCCCTTTGATGCAAATACACGTGGAATCCTTAAACATGTGGCAATGGAAATTTATGGTCAAGTGTGTTATTTGATTGTTTTTCGATTGCGACAAAACTCTAATTTATAATTTAAAATCAATCCTTGTTGATCAGGACCACAATAGCATTTTGACAGAGAGACACGACAAAATAATCATATCACTCAAAAAACAAAAATAAATACACTTACAGTTAGACATGAACCTCGGGTGAACCATATTGTACATCATTGCGCAAACAACAAAAACAACTTCTTGCTAAGAAATACTGTATAATGTCAGCTGTTAAGTCTAATTTATTTATATAGCCCTTAATCACAGGGCAGTCTCAAAGGGCTTGACAAGCTTCACATTTCACAACGAAATCAATGGCATCCTGAGCGAGTTTGAATGTGACACTTTGAATGTGATTTTTTGGCTGACTTATTTTGAGTAATGAAGAAATTCTGATAGTTCAAAGTGGGATGCTTAAAAAGGCCCAATAACCAGAATCTCCGTTTTATCAGAGTTAAGAAGCAGGACATTTAATGACGTCCACTGTTTCCTTTTAGAAACATATGCCTCCAGGTGTATGACAATTATAAGGGTTAGTTAGCTCGAATGGCACGTGTAGTGTGGTGTGTCATCAGCATGCAATGAAAGATAATGATGCCATATTAACATGTGATATCGCCTGGCGGTAGCATGTAAATACCAAATAATGGGGCCGAGTACAGACCCCTGTGGGACCCCATAATGGACATAACAATACTCAGAGGTCACGTACAACTCAAATTCAATAAATAAGACCTAAACCGGGAACCCTCTTATCCCAAGACGATCTGGGAGCAGGTTGTTTTCAACGGTATTAAAAATCTGTACTTAAGCCGAGTGTGGTTGGGGATGGTGTGGTGAGCAGCCACACCTGACCTGGATCAAGGTGATTGGGATCAGGGTGGCTGCATACCTGTTGCCAGTTGGGTTTGTCTAACGAGCAACAGGTTAAAGCACCCATTCCCACACACAGTCAGGATAGGAGCCCGTGTCATGACATCTTCAATCTGCTCCCAGGCTAATTCCAGCTAGCCAAAAATCTAAATCCCGTAATACTGAAATTGTTGACGTAAATCATAAAAAGACATATGGTCAATAATCTTTTGCGCTACTATTTTCCAGAATCTAGAGATAGAAGAGGGATTTGAGACGGGCTTGCAGTCTATTCTTCTGTGTTAACACTAGCACACCATTATGAGCTCACAAATATTTAGTAAACCAAACTTTTGAGGGACACAGCATATTTCCCTGTAAGATCACTTGACATTTATTATTAATCAACAATTTTACACTATACTGTATTGAGTAACCAAAACTCCAACTTGACTTCAGCATTGCATGCCCTTCTACAATACACATTTCTTTTAGCCTTTATAACCGTTTTCTCAAGCATTTCCCCCACTCTAGAAGGTACGGATGACACATAACACTCCAGCACATATTGCACCTTAAAATCAAATAACAAAATACATGGACATTCATTTTCTTACAACAGTTGCTTGGCTTTGCAGTCCCCTAGAATATCCTTCAGATTCAATAATCAGCTCATTAAAAGTCCCTGTGTCCATTGTGTCAAATTGGGTATCTAGTGGGTACTGTAGTGCAGCTCCAGGCTTTGATGAACAGTAAACAGTAATTGCTACGTCGTGGCTGAGGTCCTGTTAATCAGGTGGTGCCTACAACACCTAACTACCGACCCTGAAAGAGTACATGAAATATAAACACCATGTATCCTGAATACTGCCCATTAACTTACACTTAACCCCTTAATTTCATAGTTATTTTTAAACAAACTGATCAAATGCCATCGCTCTGAGATAATTAGAAAACATTCTCATGGGCTGTCCTGGTGGCTCAACCAGATTGTCTGCATACCATTTAGGTCAGATGCCTTGCAGAGACGAGTGTTCGATTTTGGCCTGTGACAGATTGCTGCTCTCTTTACCTGATGAATTCACCTCTTCACTGCACATAATATTGGCAAAAAAGGCAAACATTTGCGCAACAGATTACTCCCTCTCAATTTCTGATTTAAAAGTTCTATACCAAATGCATTTCCTAAGGTTCCTTTTTTAAGGTATTTATAGTGGCAATCTTGAAGATTTCAGTTTTGTTGTTTTTGGCGGCACCTATGGTGAAAAGCGATAAATGCAGGTGTGTTTTGGACCTCATTTCCCAGAGATCCAAACAGTGTCGCTTGTGGGATGTCAATCAATTGGTAGTTAGTACTGCTGGGTGATGGAAAATGCTTAACTGCGCCGCAGTTGCCACAGACACCTGGTTCCCTATACTCAGAATACTGCAAATGCAAGGGCTTTCATCAGTGAGCCATAGGCTCAATCACCTTTGTGTTACCTCATTTTGCGATGGGTGACTTAAAAGACATTTATTTAAAAGGAAATCTTCGAGATTGGTACTTATACCATGGTCAAAAAAAACATTTAAAAGAGATATTTTCTTGGTAAACGGAAACCAATACTGTCTGCTATTATATTATACATCAATGGTATTAATGTGGATCTTGGGTAACTTGGCTTTGGTAAAACAGGTTGAGTATGTTTGGCACCACAACACAGCAAGTTTGTATGCTGTTAAAGTCTCATTTGCTCCAAAACAACCTCCAATCAAGCCACCGTGCTTTTGTTTCATTACTTCCGACTGGAAGGCTCAGCGCAGGAATATACTGTACAGTATACAGATAGAATAGTCACTCACCAGCACAGTAAAAGAGTTTGGAAAAAGAGATGTAGTTTGTTCAATGGATGCCAATATGTTTCAGCGACAGGGCTGTGGCAAGGTAATTTTCTCCTCCTGGCTTTGACATAGTTGGCCAAACTGCCCATTCACACATGGTGAGATTAGTTTCTACAGTTTGAGAGTTTGCAATTTTCAATACAGCTTTTGGTCTAAAGGAAAGAGCCACCTTATGACTCACATTTTTCTGCGCTGCTCACTCAAATCACATGGTGAATTCTGTAAGCGCCGTTAGAGAACTAGGGAAGCATCTGACATGGGTCTTACAGGGGCAGGACTGACGTCAGGGCCTCCTGGACATTGCTATGCTAGTGGAATGGATGATGGATTACCTCTAAGTCATACCCATCTAGCTCGGGCTGCAGTTAGGTGTGTACGGTAAAAATATCTTCCCGCGGGTAGTGGTGGAAGTAGGAGGTGATTTCAACAACAGCTAACAGCTCAGCTCTCTCCAAGAAGTATAGTAATTCTGCTCCATGGACGATAACCATGTGCCAGCAAGCATTCATCACCATGGTGCATTTGGGAGAAGAAAACTCTGAAACCAGCATCGCCGATGTCTGTGTCAAAGAATAAATTGGCCTATATATATATATATATATATATATATACAGTATATGGTTAGGGTTAACTGTGTGCTGAAATATATTAGTACATAAGTGATTTCAGCCTGACCCTGCCCACCATATGTCTGGTATATTTGTATATATAGTGTATATATATATATACAGTGGGGCAAAAAAGTATTTAGTCAGCCACCAATTGTGCAAGTTCTCCCACTTAAAAAGATGAGAGAGGGCTGTAATTTTCATCATAGGTACACTTCGACTATGAGAGACAGAATGGGGGAAAAGAATCCAGGAAATCACATTGTAGGATTTTTAATGAATTCATTGGTAAATTCCTCTGTAAAATAAGTATTTGGTCACCTACAAACAAGCAAGATTTCTGGCTTTCACAGACCTGTAACTTTTTCTTTAAGAGGCTCCTCTGTCCTCCACTCGTTACCTGTATTAATGGCACCTGTTTGAACTCGTTATCAGTATAAAAGACACCTGTCCACAACCTCAAACAGTCACACTCCAAACTCCACTATGGCCAAGACCAAAGAGCTGTCAAAGGACACCAGAAACAAAACTGTAGACCTGCACCAGGCTGGGAAGACTGAATCTGCATAGGTAAGCAGCTTGTTGTGAAGAAATCAACTGTGGGAGCAATTTTTAGAAAATGGAAGACATACAAGACCACTGATAATCTCCCTCAATCTGGGGCTCCACGCAAGATCTCACCCCCTGGGGTCAAAATGATTACAAGAACGGTGAGCAAACATCCCAGAACCACACGGGGGGACCTAGTGAATGACCTGCAGAGAGCTGGGACCAAAGTAACAAAGGCTACCATCAGTAACACACTACGCCGCCAGGGACTCAAATCCTGCAGTGCCAGACGTGTCCCCCTGCTTAAGCCAGTACATGTCCAGACCCGTCTGAAGTTTGCTAGAGAGCATTTGAATGATCCAGAAGAGGATTGGGAGAATGTCATATGGTCAGATGAAACCAAAATATAACTTTTTGGTAAAAACTCAACTTGTCGTGTTTGGAGGAGAAAGAAAGCTGAGTTGCATCCAAAGAACACCATACCTACTGTGAAGCATGGGGGTGGAAACATCATGCTTTGGGGCTGTTTTTCTGCAAAGGGACCAGGACGACTGATCCATGTAAAGGAAAGAATGAATGGGGCCATGTATCGTGAGATATTGAGTGAAAACCTCCTTCCATCAGCAAGGGCATTGAAGATGAAACGTGGCTGGGTCTTTCAGCATGACAATGATCCCAAACACACCGCCTGGGCAACAAAGGAGTGGCTTCGTTAGAAGCATTTCAAGGTCTTGGAGTGGCCAAGCCAGTCTCCAGATCTCAACCCCATAGAAAATCTTTGGAGGGAGTTGAAGGTCTGTGTTGCCCAGCGACAGCCCCAAAACATCACTGCTCTCGAGGAGATCTGCATGGAGGAATGGGCCAAAATACCAGCAACAGTGTTTGAAAACCTTGTGAAGACTTACAGAAAACGTTTGACCTCTGTCATTGCAAACAAAGGGTATATAACAAAGTATTGAGATGAACTTTTGTTATAGACCAATTACTTATTTTCCATCATAATTTGCAAATAAATTCTTTAAAAATCAGACAATGTGATTTTCTGAATTTTTTTTTCTCATTTTGTCTCTCATAGTTGAGGTGAACCTATGATGAAAATAACAGGCCTCTCTCATCTTTTTAAGTGGGAGAACTTGCACAATTGGTGGCTGACTAAATACTTTTTTGCCCCACTGTATATATATATATATATATATATATATATATATATATATATATATATATATATATATATATATATATATATATATATATACCGATCAACCATAACATTAAAACCACTGACAGGTGAAGGGAATAACATTGATCATCTCGTTCCAATGGCATCTGTCAAGGGGTGGGAGATATTAGGCAGCAAGTGAACAGTCAGTTCTTGAAGTTGTGTATTAGAAAAACGCATAAGCATAAGCATAAGGAACTGAATGACTTTGACAAGTGCCAAATTGTGATAGCTAGATGACTGTGTCAGAGCATCTCCAAAACGGCAGGTCTTGTGGGGTTTCCCGGTATGCAGTGGTTAGTACCTACCAAAAGTGGTCCAAGGAAGGACAACCGGTGAACCGGCGACAGAGTCATGGGCGCCCAGGGCTCATTAATGTGCATGGGGAGCGAAGTCTAGCCCGTCTAGTCCTATCCCACAGAAGTGCTACTACACATAGTACTGAAAAAGTTTTGTCTGAACACACAGTGCATTGCAGCTTGCTGCGTATGGGGCTGCGTAGCCGCAGACCGGTCATGCTCATGCTGTCCACCGGCGTGGTGACAGGGGTCGCTCACAATGGCCACGTTAGAGTCAGAACTGGACCATGAACCAATGGAAGAAGATGGCCTGGTCTGATGAATCATGTTTTCTTTTACATCACATATGTGGATGGCCGGGTGCGTGTGTCGTTTACCTAGGGAAGAGATGGCACAACTATGGGAAGGAGGCAAGCCGATTGAGGAAGTGTGATGCTCTGGAAAATGTTCTGCCGGGAAACCTTGGGTCCTGGTATTCATTTGGATGTAACTTTGACATGTTCCAATTACAGTACCTAAACATTGTTTGGCGGATCAGAGCTGTTTTGGCGGCACGAGGAGGACCTGCATTTAGGCAGGTGGTTTTAATCTTATGGCTGATCAATATATATAACTAAGGTGCTTTCTTGTGATGATTATTGTATTGCGAGAAAAATAACTTTTGTAAAGAATAGTTTCCTTGGAGTTTTCCCCTAGGCATAGTTTTATGTTTAACATGAAGTTTTTGTGATTCACCTGCAATTCAATTATTCCTTATAAATCGAATGTGTTATGTATAATTCTATGACCTAAAAAAATTTACCATTGTGTATTCAGCAGAAGGTTGTACAGTAACTAACAAACAACTTAATTTTGTGAGTGATGCTCTATATGGTCGCTCATTTATTTAATATTGTGAAAAAATATTCTTTAACAAAATTAGCCATGGCACAATAATGATACATGCTATGTTTTCCTTGATTTTGTCGATGCCAACTCCAACCACAAACTAAGAGGCAATAACACATTCAGAAGCAAGTGATGAAGAAAATGAATGAATTTTAAATGTGATTAAATTCAATGTCACATATACAAGGCTCAGTATTTAACTGGTTGTGATATAGCCTATATTTTTTTTTTCATTTTGAAAAATGTGTCAGTCATACCACTTTTAACAACAATGACCATGAACAATGATGAAATCTCGCCTTGGATTTTTCTTAATAGTCATAATAATACCAATAATATTCTGAATAATATTTGTAATAATGTATTTAATAATGTATTTAACAATCCATAATAATAATAATTATAATAATAATTTTAATAATATTTGAAGAATATTTTTATTTAATAGCGTTTATAGTAGTCTGCGGCCTGCTGTTATGTAAATCTATGAGCAATTATTGCCAAAATTCCGAAACTTCAAAAAGGTTCCTCACCCCCTGGACTAAGTAATGGAGCCCTATGATAAACACACCATAGTTGCTAGTTGACATTGTTAATCCTCCCATTCAAACCTACAGCACCATGGTGTAACAAGGGATTCAACTATATTTCTATAAGTCATCTCTTTATTACGTGGTGTTGGTCCGCTTTGCACGGATGGTGTGTTGTTACACTTTTGTGAGGACACTCACACGGCACCAGCTGTAGTGTCTGCCTCGCCGTCTCAGACACGACGCACAAAGAGGCTGCAGTTGCATTAAGACGGTGAGTCGTCCTTCGGCAGTTCGGCAGGAGTCCATGGAGGGATGGCCGGAGCACATACACGGCACAATAGATGACTATTTTGCTTCCATCTTTTACAGAATGTCAGACAACGAATTAAATTGAAAAACCAATATCCCCATATATTTATTTAGTTATTGATTCTCACACAGTGCTGTTTCATACTGGGATTATAGGGCCTGAAAGCTGGCAGACTGGAATGTGTTGCTATTTTCCAGATTGTGGTATTATACCAGTTCAATTTCAAAAGTTTTCAAAGTTTTTCCTGAGATATAGCTAATGTAGAAATATCAAATATGTCCATTTTTAAATTGCTGTTGTTTGCTGTTGTTTTCTTTGGCATTTAACTGAGACATAACTATTTAGGGTTATGGCTAGGGTTAGAGTGAGGGTTAAGGTCAAGTTGAGAAAAATTGTATCCACAGAACCACCCAGACTATTTAATATTCTCTGCCGGGTCAGATTTGACCCGGAACACCACAGATGTAACATTTTTGACCTTTACAAATAAAATGATAACCATTGGATTTGTTGTGTTTATATAGCCGTTTTGAAACCTTGTTCCAATGAAATATTTTAGCTAAAAACAGGTCAAATTTGACCTGAACACAACAGCAAGGTGTTAACAGAGTATTGAACTGGGGAACAAAGGACCCTGGGAACATAGGACTTTGGGAACATAGGACTTTGGGAACATAGGACCCTGGGAACATAGGACTTTGGGAACATAGGACTTTGGGAACATAGGACCCTGGGAACATAGGACCTTGGGAACATAGGACCCTGGAAACATAGGACCTTGGGAACATAGGACCCTGGGAACATAGGACCTTGGGAACATAGGACCCTGGGAACATAGGACCCTGGGGACATAGGACCCTGGGGACATAGGACCCTGGAAACATAGTACCCTGGGAACATAGGACCCTGTGAACATTGGACCCTGGGAATATAAGACCCTGGGAACATAGAACTCTGGGAACATAGGACCCTTGGAACATAGGACCCTGGGAACATAGGACCCTGGAAACATAGGATGCTGGGAACACAGGACCTTGGGAACATAGAACTCTGTGAACACAGGACCCTGGGAACATAGGACCCTGGAAACATAGGACACTGGGAACATAGGACCCTGGGAACATAGGACCCTGGAGACAGAGGACACTGGGAACATAGGATCCTGGGAACATAGGACCCTGGAAACATATGTAGACATGTCATATACATTTATCTTTTGCGAATGGCGTTTGATTGATGATACAAATGACTTTCCTAAAGGTGGAGAACTGAGGATGGCTTTAGTCTCATGGTCGCATCACCCGTAATGGTGTAGCATTATGGGTTCTACAGTGATATAATAGTCCACTCATTCTATTGAGTTGTGAGTGAATCTTCAGTGCGTACACTCACCCTGGTGTATAGCACTGGAGCGATAGCATATTGTGTGTAGTGGTAATTGGCATCAGGATATAACAACTTACATTGTGTTCGGAATTGAGAGCAAATGAAGAACGTCTCGTCTTAAAAGGAAAGGTGTAAATAAAATGAGGCAATTATCTGAGTGAATAAAATAAATAGAATTCTAAACACGAATGTCCTTATTGCTTTGTAAAATATTATGCTGGCAGTTCCACACAGGAAACAAGCTGTGTATCTTTTGCTAAAAATGGCAGATTCTCACCGCATGAGTTAGAGCTCCACTTGTCTGATTCCAGTTCCTGTTTGAGGCCTGCTGAGAACAGGGCCATATTTTACCAGTTTGACAAATATTCACAACTATTTCTTGGCCCTTTTAGACTGTGCTAAATTATGAAGCAACATATGAAAGTAAAAACATGTTGCACTAGGCTTTTAAATATCATATCTTCATTGTGATATTAAGAGGGACAATTTATTTAAATTAGGATTTGCCAGTGCTAAATAAACAGTGGTAAATAAACACTGGTAAATAAACAGCCAGTCTTCGAAAGGACAGCTACTTAGGAGAAGAATCGAAAAAATGTCTCTCTTGTTATTATTTCATTACAACAAAACTCATTTTGACAGATGGAGCCAAACTGTATATTATACAGTTTGGCTCCATGAATGTCTCTAAACATATTATGTTTAGAGACATTTTTTTAAATGTTCATGTTGTGACACAGGAATATTATGAGGCTACGTCACCTACTAGATATTCATTCAGCTATTCTCAGGACATTCAAGATTTGATTAAATATAATACTACTACTACTACTACTACTACTACTACTACTACTACTACTACTAATAATAATAATAATAATAATAATATAATGTAGACATTTATTGTATACAGTATAATGCCTCTAATATGCAAAATGCTATCTTATGCCATTCTATGTATGAGTTACCAAGCATTTATAGACAAGTTTTGGTGTTCAAATCGAATCAATTTGTTGTGATTGCTCCATAAGTAACCTTCAGTTTTTCGTGATTATCACTGAGCGATGCTTCTGTCAAAAACATGTGTTTTATTTGGCTCTATTGTCAAGTGTTATGAACCAACATACTAAACAGTCCTAACCTGTGGCGTGTCATGGCCTAAAAATGTTGTCATGAGAGTCCTCTGGCTCTGAAGAAACAAGGCGACGACCAAATGGATGCAATAACTCTTAAAATTTTATGTTTGAAAATAAAACCCAGGGCCACTTACCAAACAAAGACATGGAAAACGATCATGCAGTAATGGTATTTGGTGGGATATGGCAGGAATGCCGGTGCTTAGGCTACGAGTCTGTCCCATCATTCACGCTGAGGCAGCGTGCGTGGAAGTCTTATATGGTTATAGAGGCAAACATTTACTCGACTATTTATGTGAATGTAATTCTAACGAGGCAGGGCTCTCAGGACACTGCTCCATGAATGAAGGCAGGCTCGGCCCACGTGCAGCACAGATCCGGGAAGGAGAACTTATAACTGGAACATGATGTAAGTCAGGAACAATTACTACCATTCCAATGGTTGTTTTGGCCCCGATTTTAAACAACGTCCATTCTGAAGTCTGAAATCTACAAGGTGCGTTGCAGGGCTGCTGTGTTTTAACAATTCATTAGCTGTGTTAACATTTCAGAACAACAACAACAACAACAACAACAACAACAACAACAACAGAAAATGTCTTTCTGCCAAATGCAGCATCATTTTACAGCGGTAACCCGCATTCAGCTCCATTTTCGGTATTTTTTCTCCCTCCCCTGTTCTTGCCATCTCACTAGTTTCAGTGTAATTCTCACCTTGGGCTCAACAACCAGACGGGCTGATTCATCACTGGTTCTGTCAGTGAGCAACTTGCCAAATCTCCCTGATTAAATCATAACGGAGGAGAGAAACGGATCAGCCGATTTGCCGAACATCCCGTGCTCCCTGCATGTTTAAGTGAATTTTTTTTTAAGGTAAACAGGATACTGAGGCCACGATTATCCATATGCACTGTATTAACATATAGCCATCTACCGCTGTCATTGTTATTATACATTGCCATACAGTGCACATTTCTGATCTTATAATATTTATTACATTTCTTTTGCATTTTGTTGAGAATAACCACATTGTATGTTTCTGAGTAGTTTATTATTTATGTGAATTACTTATTCCTTATTTTCATTGTGAATGTATATATTTTCTTAATGTAATGTATATATTTTTAGCATTTATCTTATCCTATCTTCACTTATAATTAACATCCAGTGTCGATATCTTTCTTCTCACTCGATTTGGACAGATGGGCGTAATGTGAGCGATGCCACTGGACGGTTGATGATGAAGTGGTCAGTGCACGGTGCCGTGTAGGCACAGGAGCTAGAAATAGGGATCAGTATTTCTTTGCCGTCACCCTCCCCTACCTCCTCTTACCGGGAATATGCGGACGTCAACGTGACGTCTCATTTATGTTGCAGGCGGAGAGGGCTTTTTTTTTTTCTTTTTTGCAAGAAGACATATAAGGGTGTGGAAGTTAACAGCTTCACTTGTGTTCTTTTATGAGTAACCATGGAGATGATGAGTTCCACACAAGAATAAGTATCTTCTGCTAAATCATATTTGGTTTTTGCTAATATCAGCGTTATCATCTGGCAACCTGTATATATAGATAGCTCTGTTATTAGTCATCCTCAGAAAAACATTGCAATCATTTGAAACACAGGGGAGAAGTATGCTTGTTGAATACATCATCCACAGAGATGTATTGTCTTGATTATATTCATACGTATGTGTGCCTGTGTGAATAAACTAATGTTGGAAGTTATATTGATTAAATGTCTATGTACATGTACAGTGTATACATGACAGAATGACCAGGATCTCTAACACATACACAATATGTTTCTGAAAAAAACAATTGGTCCATTATCGTCCTTTTTATCGACTATCTATAATTTAACTGACACCTGATCCTACCCAACGTGGTAACAGTAAGGTTTAATACTTTAAAACATCTCATCAGCCCATTTCATTTAAGTAAAAATAATATATATTTTACAATATAATATACAATATACAATTTTAAATGTTATTTATTTGAAATATATATATGTTTTTATATAAATAAAATAGCCCGATATTTGTGTTTAAATAATAAGAAACATTAATATTTTCCATGGAAATCAGGAACTGAAATATATACACAATGTTATCTTTACTATGTGCGAAACATTTAAGCGAGCGCAGACGTGCAGAAGTGCATAGAATCATACATTTTGTCATGAGGTACAGTATCTGCAATAAAGTAATTATCTTGTCCAATGATGGCGACAGCGCTGTTCTTCGTCTGTAATAAGGCAGGGAAGATGAGTCATCGACAAAAGTGAGAAATGGAAACAAGGAATGTGGAGACTGTGGCCTCTGGCTGAGATGAAAACCCGAGACTTCTGAGCACTAGACGTGCTCCTGCTCTACAATGGTGAACCACAAAAACAAATGTAAGAACGAGGCTCGACATGGTTCCCGTCATGCTTCATGGTTCAACAGAGTGGATCAGTTTACAGGGGAAACACTTTATATAAGTCGCTTCAGAGAAAGCTATCCGAAAATAGCTTGGTTATTTGTCATTCATGGCAAATAATAGACACTTAACCTGTGTTGGAATATTTAAAAGTTGGAGCAAAAGATGCCCTACAAACTTTTCTGAGGCGACACATTGATCCAAAACAGACAGACTTAGGACATCATGAATATCATACTATGATTTACACAACATAGACGCCCATAGCCTGGTATTAAATGCCATAACGTGCTTCAAGTAGACAGATTCAAGTAGATCAATGACCTCAAATCTGGAATCATGATATCATAGTATCATGATAACGGGATATAGCTTGAATGTTTTCCTGGTCTTAAAGGATTGATTACCGTAAAGTGAGCACATTCTCTTGCGTCACTTATTAGAGTGCTCTAGCTGAGTCAAATGAACAGTGAATGTCTTGTCCCTGCGTCGACATCACGATCATATTACAAGTGAAAATTTCTCCAATTCCCTTCTGTGCAACAGTCATTCCTAAAATACCTGATTACCTTCTTTAAGGTAATCAGTCTAAAACATGCCATCACTCAGCTGTACAAAATGTACCATGTACTGAATGATACTATGGTTACACCACTGAGGCCCAAACTTCCACCGAATAGACCGTGATCGTCACACAGACGTCACACGCAGAGACAACTTTGTAAGGTTGCTTAGGTTAAATCGTGTATTGGGAATGAATGAGTAATTGCATTGAAAAAAGAAAGCCTATCAAAGGTATTTCCGTGAACCGCTCAGAACCTCAAGGCTGGACATGCCATTCAAGCAACTTAAAATAACGGTTGCAACAAGCAACCATGGAGCAACAGAGAGGCAGAACCTAACAAGGTGCTGTGGCAGCGTGAACTTAACGCCACATTGATGTAGAGCATTATAATGCTTATTAGTAAGTGCATGTGTCCCAATACAACCTGCTGCTTGACAACCCCACCTAGGGTTTAAGAGAGAGCTAGGACCTCTATATCAAAATAGACAAGGTTTGCTCCAAAATAACACTTAAATAATACCCAGGTTTGATTTCTCCGGTTCACCAGTTCACACAGTTCAGTCAAATTAGAGTTTATTGCTCTTAAAGGGAGGAGAAAAGGTTGGGAAAACAGCCCAGCTATCGTCTTTTATTCATATAAACAATTTCCTGTGTCCCCTATAGCACGCTAAAAAAAGTCCTGATCCTGCCCCCCCATCAGGGTGGGGCTCACATTCGACACGTTCCCCACTTGGCTGATGACGTCACTCCCCTCGGGCAGATCCCTCCGTGCAGCGGCCTCTCCAGCCAGACAGTCTGATCCTGCTGTTTACAGCATTTCACAGTCCTTTTAAACGTTAAATTGTGCACAGAGCAACTTCATCCAGAGATCAAAAGGCGTATAAAATTATTTAAAATAAAAAAATATATTATAAATGTCCGTCATGGCATTACGCCTCTTTAACACGCGAGAAAACAACAATCATTTACCTCGCCAATCAGGTAAAATAAATGGATCATGCAGTAGTAAAATGCATGTCCACATTAAAACACGCATAGGTTTATCACACATTAAAAGTCATTTCCAACCCAAATCATGCATTAAAGTCACACTCCGGGACACAAGTGTCATAAGCAGTGTTGGTCAAGTTACTTTTATTATGTAATTTATTACATATTACTTGTTACTTTCATTTGAAAGTAATAAGTTACTTATTACACTACTTTTAAGTTACTCACCAAAATAAGCACAGAAGTCCAACTAGGCATTATCAAATGTCTTCTACATGTACTAAAACAGGATCAGCAAACAAAAAGCTCGTCAGCTATACACAATGAGACCATGATTTCTCCATTCACGGATATAAATTCAAAATAGTGGGATGACAATCACAATCGGATAAAACACAATATCCGTAACGGATAATCGTTTCTTCCAAACAATAGGCCCACCCCTAATACTTATGTAACGTTCGATTTTTATATGGTGAGTTAGCATTTAATTTTGGATAGTAAAGCAAGTTACTTGACATGGTAACTATAGTGATATTACCAACATTTTATTCGTAACTTATTATATAACTGCGTTACTGCCAAACAATAGGCCCACCCCTAATACTTATGTAACGTTCGATTTTTATATGGTGAGTTAGCATTTAATTTTGGATAGTAAAGCAAGTTACTTGACATGGTAACTATAGTGATATTACCAACATTTTATTCGTAACTTATTATATAACCGCGTTACTGCTAAAAAGTAATTTATTACTGTAACGCACTACCCCAACACTGGTGATAAGCATCAGTTAATTTAGTTAATAAAGATGATGACATATATAGATCAAACCTTTTTTTGATCCATCATTTTTCTCTTCCCGTACAAAACACTTGAAATGGATGAACTCATCCGCCAAGGCCTTGTCCAAGTCATCTGGATGACTGACAGAGAGTGCACATCATCACATGATAATGACTATCGAGGGCAATGACAAAACCCAAACGTCCATTTAGGTCTCTTAATGCATTGATGCGTCACCCGAGACATGGCATTGTAAGTTTGTGCCCAGAGTCATTTACTAACGTTTAGCACTGTCTCATTTTCTGTGATGATAAGAGACCGCTCTCACATCTCAAACTTATAAAATTACCAGCCACTAACCGCAAGTAAATGCAATGATTCTTGGAGTTGTTGCGCAGTCACTAAGTACATTTCTTTCTTTTGCAAAAACTACTACTTCTCGCTTTGAAGCTGCTCAGGACGGCACCACCTCATAGATTAGTTAGTATTGATGCCTCCAATTCATGAAGTTTACAACAGAGTGCAGCAGACTCTGCTTTTCGTTTTTCTCGCCGATGAAGACCGTATTTATATTGCAGGCATTGACATAAAGTCGAACCCCAGGTCTAACCGCCAACACATTCTGCAAGACTTGCTCCTGTGTCGCTGTGAATCCAATGAATCTTTCCATTACTTTCCAGGACAATAAATGTCAACTGGTCAACATGTGACAAATCAGTAGATGAGTCTACTATAAATGAAAAGTATTTGGCATGTTGGCTTGTTGACCTTTTTGACCTCGAGCAGTACAGTTTGTTCTCCAGGATCTCTCTGTTCTCAATAATAATGGAGAGGTCTGAGAAAGTGGGTCATCTTTCCCAGGTAGAAAGAGTAATACATTTTTTTCAGAATTGATCTTTAGGTGGCGAACAGACAAAGTTACATTTGTGTCGTGATAGAAGACCCCATAGGAGGAGATCAGCTGAGGGATCTAGATCAGGATCTAAACCAGAAGAGCACATTCTTTTCACATACTTTTGGACATGTTGCGAGTGTATTTGGTTAGATTAATTTTTTTAATTTTAATAAACGAGTTAGCCTCGTTGATTCCACCTGCAGTCTTGCACTGAGCTAACACAGTTAGCATGAAGCCCGTCACTATCTTCACACTGGAAACACAAGGACGAAATTGGTATTGACCTTCTCGTCTGAATCTCGGTAAAATAATCAAAAGGCGGAGTATACCTTTAATTGGAGGCAGAGAACTGCAGCATGTTCAAGTCCCAAAGGTGTTTGTTCATTTACACGTGCAAATGAAATGCATGCAATTAAACTAAAAACAAAAAAAAAGTCAGAGAAAAAATAATAATGATTAAGACATCTGAGGATACGGCTCAACTCATAATAACACACACAAAAATAACAGCACGTGTTCTGGCAACACACCCAATCAGACGCTCAACTATTTCAATAGAAACACCATCAGCATCAACCACAGGCTACACCTCCCCCCTAGAGACTTTCAAAGTTTATCTAAAAATAAAATGCTATATTTTTACAGGACTTTTTTCATTGATTAGCATTTTCCACACTTTTACCATTGATCCCGCCTTGAAGAGTCAGTTTATCTGTATTTTCCACAGCACATTTTGAAAATATTGTATTTTTAAATGGCAGAAGGTAGCTTTTGTAAGTTATTGAATAATGAAATAGCTTATTACAATCTCAATCCTCTCTATATTTATTGGACATTATTTTATACCTTCCAAAGCGGATATATAGGCTTATGAACACACAAGCAATTAATTGGCAGCGCAACAAAGGGATCCACTCAGTGCAGCAACCGCCATGTTTGGTAAAGAAACAACTAACTGCCAAAATAGATCTTGTTTTACAATTTGTGATGCAATATTGCTCATTAGTTGTGTTATTTTTCACAGACTCTTTCATTCACCTTTGCCAATATAAATGGTGAGCACACTATTTAGAAATAGCAATAAATTAGGCAACGTGTCTCTGACTTAATTATCACATCCATTACACTTGCAACACTTGCTGGTGACGTTTCAGCATGTGTTGTTTCACTCACATCAATTCTCCTTCATTCAGTAAATTAAAGATATTTGCAGCTTGGTCATCACTTTAAATAAAATAATAGAATATAATATATATATATTTTTAGGAGCTCCTATCTCCCAGCTGTGCTTTGATGAGCGAGCGAGGCTTTGATGGACCTTTTCGTTTTAAAGTGTAACAAAAAACTCAAGTTTTGAGAGTGCCATTGATGCTTTGAGGGAACTATTGGATTATCTATTAAGCATTCTTCTTTCTTGAATCCTCATAAAGCTCCGTGGTGGTTGATGACTGACTCTTGAGTTTTCTTAAAGTAAAGCTGTTCTGAATGACATTTGTCTTGCACTTGATGGCGGCACTCGGTTAGGTTCCAAAAGTCAGTTTGCTGTCTAAGATGGCACTTTGACTTTCACTCTGGCAGCACCTACTACGATAACAACACCTCGAAGTGGGGATGATACTTGTTTGAAATCTATGACCATTCATTTGTATTTTGTTATTTTCTGCATTCAGATCTTGCAGCATCGCTTGAAACCACTGTTGAGCGGAGAGGGTCCTCGGAGATGGAGGCGTTAACAATCACAGAATATTCTGAATACTTACTACTTTCCCTGATTTGAGAAGCTGCAGTAGAGCGGTGAGGTTAGAAATGATGGGACATTTTAATAAGGCCTGGGTTGAAAAACAGTGAACCTATCCTTTAGCACCCCACCCACCCCACCCCACCCCCTCCACCCGCGCGCACACACACACACACACACACACACACACACACACACACACACACACGCCACACACACACACACACGCTTCCCCTGCACCAGTGGAGAGTGTGTCAGTACTGGCCGTCAGTACAGTACAGATCAACGCTCTTCACACCCGTTGCCTGTTCTTCTTCCGTCGTTGCTTTTGATAATTTTAACCGCTCGCTTTCGGCCTCTTCTTTGCCAAAATCCTACGCGGTGTCTCCCCTGTCGCCCATGCGCAAACCCACGGAGCACCAAACACATATCATTTGCGGCTCGGTGGCCGACCAAGCCAATTAGAGCCGAGTTCATGGAGATTCATGAAGGCACCGCCTGACCTCCTCTCCTTACAGCCTAGGGACGAGTGTGTGGACTTGTTTTGATAAACTGGGCTTTCAGTGTATTTTCTGCTCATTTTCAACTTGCTATCTATCTTGTGTATTGTTATTTCATTTAATTTCCTTTATTTGTATTTCCTTTATTTCCATAAATATATGTATTCCTTTTTTTATACCATTGAGATCAATATCTCTTTTGCAATGAGACCGGTCCACATGTTTCTATGTATGTTCACATTCCAATTTACTGTCGTGATCAACACGCCAGGCAGCTGCATTTCTTTCATCCAAGAGTCAAAACATATTTTCTATAGCTCCTTTGCTTTCTGCGAGTGTTGCGATGGGTGTTATGGGTGTGAAAAGGAGTTTGTAATTGGATGATAGTAAATTGTGTTGCCAATAATGAGCATGTACTTCCCTTGTCTTTGCAAGAGTAAATAAAGACGCCTGATTGGTTAAAACAAGTCGTGCGCTGATTTTTCCTTTCATCAAATTTTGTGTGTGAAGGGAGACTTCGGATAAATATCTTGTTCGTTTTTTGGTCTTATTCAATTTTTGTCAAAATTAGAATGACATGTCATTATTTCTCCTGTCATTATGGGACATGATATAAATTAGTTGTCATCATTGTCGCGGATGACATTACAAAAAACACTTGTCAAAGTGGATTTAGTCATTCATATAGTGACAAATTAACTCTGGTTCAGGCAGTAGGTTAGAGATGGTTGAATCAAAGTATAAGGTTCTGCTCAGATAGCTAGTGGCAGAGTACAAAATATATTTACCTTCCAGCAATGAAACAGCAAATATTGCTGTTTTACTCAACAAGACTTTACAATAAACCATCTAACGACTTCAATTTTATTTTCAAATTTGGGTGGCAAGAATCACACTTATAATTTCTGCCGTGTCAAAAATAAAATTTGTTTCTTACAGTAGTGGAAAACAAATTAATTCATAAATACTGAGTTTTATAATTTTGTAATGAATCTCCGCTCCAATCAGATATGCATTTGTGAAATGTAACGCTTCCTTTAATAACTTGAGCGAGAGTGCTAAACAGGTGTAAACTTTCACAGTCTTTATCGACAAAATTTAATTTAGATAGATAATGCGGCCACATTAAAACTTTCATTAACGTATAACTAATTAATTGCTATTGCTACTCAATAAAAATTGTATTTCCTTTGAAAATTGGTACACAAATATATCGAACCTAACTTGAAACCCATTATCCTTCTTCTTGTCATTTTGCCTTGTTGCATAACATGAAATATTTAGAAAGTAATTAGGGCCTACTCGGTTGATTATCACATAAATCAGTGGGGAGTCATGACGGGGAAATTACTTATTTAAAGCCACAATGGTGTATTTTCCCGTTCTGTCCCCCCCCTGAAGGCGGTCAAAGGTAAGCGTACACATTTTCCAAACTCGTGAGCCGCGAGTTTGGGAGCAAAGTGTGTGCGCGGAGAATAAAGGACACTAACTGAGACTTGACGCGCATGGATTTAGGCCTACAGTACCGGCAAGGCTCCCCAGAGGATTTGTTCTTAGCCAATTTGTAGGTCAGGCTCTAGCCACTGGGAAGAGCCTCTTATATAAAACTGATTTCATTTAGAAACCCCATCTGCATAACCGTTAACTGAAAAATTACAAAAGTTACTTGAAAAGCTGAATCAATTTAGCTTCCGAAGGGACGTGAGCTCTTTTTGCCCCAATCCATCCACCCATCCATGCACACACACACACACACACACACACACACACACACACACACGCACGCACGCACGCACGCACGCACGCACGCACGCACGCACGCACGCACGCACGCACGCACGCACACACGCATGCACGCACGCACGCACGCACGCACGCACACACACACACACACACACACACACACACACACACACACACACACTGAGGCGATGACACATGTTTATCTGTGTACAGGAAACATAAAAAGTGCATGGACAAAGCCATACTCAACCTGCTGCGTTTGGAAGAAGAATGATGAGAATGATTGTGGTGGAGGGGGGGTGGTCCTCCAACCCTCCACCACGATGCTTTGTGATTAAGGTAATGCAATAAAGGCCTGGCGAGAGGATGGAGGGGCTGGTGAGTCATAGGTCAGCAGTGGGTGTAAGGTGAGAACAACGGAAAGCCTAAGGCGCTCGGGAGATAATGAGGCCCCGTGCAGCTCCCAAGTGCCCAACATTAAGAGTTATTACTTCCTCCCATATCAAGCTCCGAGCACCTTTTCATACACAACCTTACAAATGCCGACTTCAATCTCTCTCTCACATACACACACACACACACGCGCACGCACACACACACACACACACACACACACACACACACACACACACACACACACACACACACACACACACAGGCGCGCATGCACGCACGCATGCACAATGACATGATAAATGCCTTTAAACGAGTTCTTATACCGATTCCTTGTTAATTTCGATTGGAGCGTAATGATTTTTCTTTACAAGCGTCATGAGCTTTATGTAATGAGGTAAAGGCCTGAGAACGAATTATATGTATATAATCAGAAAACAATACAATTTGGGTACATGGTGACAGAATCAGTGTTCACAAGACAAAGACACATTAGTGACAACATTCATCAGCTGATGCAAAATTATCAGCCATTAAAAAGGTAAAAGTTGACTTTCAAGATTCTCGGCATTTCATTCCAGTCACTGGTGGTGCGGTGCAAGGTGCCAAAAACCTCTTCCCCTGTTCAATGTCCATACAATCAACTAAGCAATCCTGTGGTCTAAGGTGAGTATTAGCATTATGCTATGCAACACAATACAATTTGATCACCGTTAAGTGTGTCGTTTGGAGTGCGAGTATTAAATCATTTGTTGTTCTTTTTTTGTGTAAAACAACTGTAAAATGAATGAAGGACTTGAATCAAAGGCAGATGTAACACAACGAGAGCAGAGGTGGGTTGCAGATGTCGGCATACGACATGGTGTCATCAGCGTCTAAATAGATATTACAGCGCTGGGAGGGAAATGTTAATCACATGTACAATAAATAGTGATGGACCCAGGATAGATCCTTGTGGGACAACTTCATCAATCTTGATGTGGCTTTATGAGCTCAATTTAACACTGTGGGCAGCAGAAGTCTGAGGGCCCAAATCACAAAGAATAGATTGCGACCACTTATAGCACAATGAATTGCGTATCAATTGTGCCCGCTAGCCGCGCCGTCATATCGTCCGATTCACAAAAGAGAACGTGCTCACGATATAACAGCGTAAACACTTTTGCTGCTGTGTGCAATTTGCGCTTGTTTTATGTCTGATTCATCTCACCGTTTGTGGCTGTTGTGTGAATTAGAACCTTACTTTTTCTGTTTTTTTGCGCCGGTTTAGCAATTGCTTTTTGAATTCAGCCCTGAGTTCTTCTAAAGAGATCCAAGTCAAAGCAGAAGCACAATAACTCAAAGTGATTGAGAGCAACTTATCTCACAAAATGCCAAGGACGTTGATCAACAATGCCTTCCGAAAAAATGGTTGCTGCAGTGCATGGTTTAAAATGTACTTCTTCCGAGGGTTTTTCTTTTTTTCTGTTGAAATGCATTAGTGCATTATTACATTATACACTTCTCAGCGTGTGACGGGCCAGAATGAAAGGTTGCTGCTGAGATTATAGACGTAACATGAAAACCACAGGTTTATAGCATCAAGTTGTTAGTTTTGACAGCATTTGTGGATTTGTCAAACAACTCACGGAGGAGAATATGATGGGTGTTAAAAGCTTCAGCCAATAATAGCTGCTTGAGTTTAAGTACCAAAACTAGGCTTACTTCCTCATACACTTTCATTTGCATCGGCCATTAACATGCCATGGTTAAACTCATTTGATCTTACTTTAACATTTATGTGCCGATTTGCTGAATGTAATTTGCCGAGTGTTGCAAAAAACACTAACCTAGTATTTAAGGTTTACATTTTAGGATATTTCGGGTCATGTTATTACACTTTTTTTTTTATTACTAATTTCCTGGTTAACTATTGACATTAAGGATTAGAAATCAGGACTTAATTTAATTTAATTTAATTTAATTTAATTTTATGTATTAAATAGGTTTTCAGGTGATTTAGATAATGTATTAGATTAGAATACTATGGACCATTTGTCTGCTATATAACATATTTTCTCTTCTCCAGAATAGACAATTTTTTTATCTAGACATTGTTGCAGCCAGAGTAAGCCACTTCCTTTCTCTGCAGCAATGTTCTTCTTAATCATTTTCGAATGGTAAATAATTACCACTAAAATCACAACATTGGTAGAAAAACAGTGGTGCATACTGGTGTGAAAAAATAGTTTATAGTATAATAAATTAGCATGTTGTTTTCCATTTTAAGGGGGGACATATTGTGCCAGGCAGCACAGCAGGTGACCTGGCAGAGACGCAGACCACTTTCTACTCAGACAGATAATTCCAAAATGTCACAAGGCACGAACACAGCACTCAAACAATACACCAGGAACTCACTGCAAACCCTGCAATATATTTTTTTCGGTGTAAAACAAAGAAAAATACCTGTCTTTAGTTGTTATGCATAGTTAAACAATCTGTTTTTCAATGTGTTTCATAAATAAACAGCAAACAAGGCCGCAAAGATCAAAATCAGTACAGGTTAAGGAGAATATGAAGAGCAGAAAAAGTAACGTCACAGCTCAAAATGAGTTGCAAACGAGGCTAAAGCTGTTGAAGCGATATGGAGGTTTTGTGTTTCATGATATGTCCATACCATGTGACTTCACTCGGACCTTTTCTAGTCACAGTGTAGTCCACTCACTTTTACATACTTACAAGGTTCCATGCAAGTGTGTAAAAAAATATAAATGCTTGCTCCTGCGTTAAAGCAGGAGCAAGCATTTAAATAGTTTAATTATTGAACGAAACAGTTGTGATAGGTCCATCTGAGAGTGACATTGGCACACATGACTCATTTCATTCTTATCTATCGAGATTTCATTATCCCATCTATCTTATTATTTATCTGCGACTGAGACCGACCTCGGTGCACATGTCTGCGCCCATGTACTCTACAACATTTGCACCCATTTGGCCAAAGGGCTGAGCTCTTCACATTGACTTTACAGATTGAACATTTGAAAGATAGTATTTGAGATTTAGTATCGGTAATAGACACAAGTTGAAATAAGGTTTAAAAGGTCAAAAACGTGGTATATGCTGTCTGTAAACAACCAAAACCCATATGGTGCCTCTCAAATGCAATGTATAGAAAATACAAAATTGAGGAAAATGTATTTTGTTTGAGCTGCACATTTTCTATTTGTACGCAGTAGACCTTTCTTTATGATTGAGATCTGAGTTCAGTATGGAACAAACACATACACACATAAACACATAAGAAAAATATAAAAACAATATAATAATACTAACACTAAGACTACCACTATTACTACTACTACTACTACTACTACTACTACTACTACTACTACTACTACTAATAATAATAATAATAATAATAATAACAATAATAATAATAATAATAATAATAATAATAATAATAATAATAATATAAAAAACAAAAAGTATGTATTACAAAATTGTGTTGCTCTATATTGCCTATTTTTATTTTTGAAAAATATAGAGATTTGTTGATTCCACATGTCCAGAAAGGTTTATTCTTGAGCTTTCAAACCTTTTAGATACATTTCCTTCACTGGCATATACATTATTTTGCAAAATTTCCCTGGCTTGGAACAAAAAATAAAAAGCAGTATATTGTATTTTCTGCAGCACATTGTAATATAGATGTAATATTACACATTTACTTAATTTAAATGCCTGTGATATGGGAAAAGATCTGGGATAGAATGCTGAGTAAAGTCTGTGAGTTTCCAGCGGAGAGATGGCGCTCCACGGCAGACGTGCAGCTCCTTCAGCTGATCTGAGGTATTTATATACAGTAAGACTCAAAAAATATATTTCTCACAGTGAAACAATGTAAACGGCTGTGCGCTCACCGGCTCTGGCTCCCAGCGCCAAATTTCAATATTTACATTCTTCCCTGACATCAAAATACCCCAGACTTAACAAAAGAGCCTTGGCTTTGTTATTAAAAAGGAAACAGCTCATCGCCATAAATACCTGATGTCACCTGGAATATATCCATGGAATTCAGCATGTTTACACACCACACGAGTCACTTTGCATTTTGAGTTTGCGTTTCCTGTCCAAGTCTTATCCATATATCCATTATCCATATATCCGCATATAAATACAGTATATATATATATATATACAGTATATATATATATATATATATATATATATATATATATATACACATACATATAAAATAATACATCATTAAGTAAGATTTAAAAGGACCTATTCTATGCTCCTCCGAAAAGCACACCACACACAGGGATTTATTGTTTAATGTAAACCTCAGAAATAAATAGATACATCTTCAATAAAACTGCTTTTTTTTGGTTTTGTTTGGAGGAACGCACAGTGGATTGTGCGCCGCACCCTACGGTCTACAGTGTGTGCCGCATACTTCTTTCTTTTTTTTTTGAAAGAAACAGCGCACAGCACACAGCCCACTTTTTTTAAAATACTTACATTTCTGTCGTCTGCAGTATTTTTCAGGACAGTTGGTATTAATTCCTCTTTCTTTTAAAAGATTTGTGCTGGTCTGTGAAACGAACAGAGCAGTTCCCAGCGTTACTTGTTATTCTACAGCCGTGGGTGGAGTAACTCAGATGGGGGGCGGTTCTTATTCTACTGAGGCCCCATGTGACGTTAGAGGGGCTGCAAATCGAACATAATGTAATAATAATTCATGTCCGTATTCCTTGGTCCTGGTCCTAGGCATTGCAGCGACCTGCACCATGCGATCCCCACGGAAAGACAAAACAACATATACGAAAACTCTCGCAGCCAGGTTCAACCAATCAGCGCTAAAGAGGCTGATCGTGCAGAGCCGGTACAGCTGCGCCGCCACGGGGTGAAGCCAGCCCTGCAGACCATGGTTTAACCACACCCAATCATCCATCTGCTACATACCCCCATTGCCCGACTTAGGCCGGAGAGCCGTCTGGCTGCCAGATACCCCAGAAACCGTACCTCCCGCCGCCCAACCGCACACTTCTTAGGGTTGGCGGTCAGCCCTGCCCGCCTCAGGGACTCGAGCACTGCAGCCAAATGCTGCATGTGCCACTCCCAGGTGTCAGTGTGAATTATAACATCATCCAAGCAGGCAGCGGCATACGCCGCGTGGGGACGCAGGACCTGGTCCATGATTCTCTGAAAGGTGGCTGGGGCATCGAACAACCCAAACGGAAGCATTACAAATTGCTACAACCCCTCCCCTCCACCCCAGTGGAGAAAGACGATTTTAAAAAATTGAACCGTGCCTAACCAGTCAAGGATTCCCTCCTCCCGAGGCATTGGATACGCATCAAATTTCGACACCGCGTTCACCTTTCGGTAGACTACGCAGAAGTGAACTGACTCATTGGGATTACCTACCAGCATGATGGGACTACACCAGTCACTTGTAGACTCCTCCATCACCGCCATGTCCAGCATGGCCTTAAATTCTGCCTGCGCGACTTTGCATTTATGTTCAGGCTAAGTATTGTATCCGGGATACGGCCAGGAGCTACTTACTCCTGGGGTCGTCTCCAAATGCTGATGAATGAGGGACGTGCGGCCTGACAGGGGGGAGAAGACATCAGAAAACTAGCGTTGTAACACGGCCATGTCCGGCCCGGCGAGAGATGGTTACTGGAAATGGCCGGGGTGGGATCGGTTGTTTTTGGAACCTCCGGCCCCAACTCATCTCAAACAGACGCTCCCTCCTTCCAGTGCTTCAGCAGGTTTAGGTGATAAATCTGAGTCACCCCACCCTGTCTGACCGCACAACCTCATAATCAACCTCCCCAACGTGGCGTGTGACCAGGAAGGGCTCATGCCACTTGGCGAGTAATTTGGAGCTGGACGTAGGGAGCCACACCTTGTCTCCCAGAGAAAATTGCCTGAGCCGAGCCCCTTTTATCGTATAACCAGCGCTGACGTTCCTGAGCCTGGAGCAAATTCTCACGTGACAAGCGCCCCAGTGCCTGTATCTTTCCTCGCAGGTCCATATCATACTGAACTTCGTTCTTACTGGTGCTATGCCATTCCTCCCAGTTTTCCTGAATTAGGTCCAGCACCCCCTGGGGTTTCTTGCAGAAGTAGAGGCCTGGGGAACCTCCCGCACCGAAAACAACAGAGGGTCCAACCATTTATCCCAATTAGGGCTATCGTCAGGGACAAACTTACGAACCATAATCTTTAGTTTCTTATTGAACCTCTGTTCCAGGCCGTTGAACCAGGCGTGGCTGGACCATCATCTGAGAAGACCCAGGTCATCGAGCGGGGCCGGGGTCCTGCGAATCCCTCGTGGGTCATGGGGGCGGACGCAGTGGACCCCTAGACATCCTCCCCTGGGACGTCGGATGAGGCGACTCTTTTGGTATTTGGGCGCACTACCAGACATTACTTGAATTTTACCTTCAAACACTATGAAAAGCAAGTTACTCTTTCTTTACTTTACTTTGTACAAATGTATAACTATGAGTAATAAAATGTTAAAAGGTCTGCACCCCTTAGCTACTCATATGAGTTGTTGAATGTTCGATATAGAATTTTGTTCAACGGCAAATAATGGAAAATAAAATAGCGATTTTGCAAAGCTAAAAAAATATATATTTTAAATTGATAGAATATTCTATCAGCTGCTAATTTTTTTTATTTGTTTTCTTTCTTTTCTTTACCGTCGCAGTGCAGTAAAGGTCAGTGAATATTTATTTCCACAGGGTGGTGAGTTAAAACAGTGAGATTACTTACACTTAATGCACCACCCTGTCGTCAAGGCAAATTGCTGTGTAGACACCCATTAGGCTGTACAATGTTGTTAATATCACAGTTATTCTTTATTCAAATGAACACACAAAAGATTTTAGTAAAAATAAAAATCCAAATTTAAAATTTTCTTCTCTCTGGGTAATATTTGTTACTCGTCTTTCCTCCTCCTTGGCTGCTCGACTGATAATAATAATATAATAGCTGCTGCTTAGTCATAGCAGCCGAAAATACAATGTCAGAAATCACTTTAGACTTACTGGGTCATTTTTAGGTTTTTAGTTGAAGGACAGAGGGACGGAATTACAAAGCTGTTAGAAAAATGTGTAAAGCTTGAAAATCTTGAAAAAGCACTTTTAGGTTGTATTTTTCTTTTAGCATGGCCTCATTATGATGGTTACAGCAGTTCGGCAGCAATAAAAGCAACGCATACATAGGACTACAAATAATTATCAAACAAAGATAATAAGATAATTAGATATTTTATGATTTATTGGTGCTGTCTTCCCGGCTCCCTCCTCCTCCTGAATATGTGCTTCTCCTGATCTTCAGTGGCGCACGACACGTCCAAGCTCTTTTTTCAAGTAATCGCTGAGTCATGGTGCAGTTGAGCAACACTTTCAGAACCATTACATGCACAAGCATTATAAGGCAGTTTGTAGGAGACAATATCACCCACAAACACCGCAAATAACGTTGTTCTACTCGGAATCAAACTCTCGGAAGAAATAAAAAAAAAAAAAAAAGGAGCTGGAACAGTAATTAGCCCCCTGCTGTATATTTTTACTTCATTACAAACGCAAGTTTTTACTTGAACTACAATCAGGGATCCGTCCTCGCAGGCCAGAAAAAGCGGCCTCGAGTGGAGGCCAACAGGGCAGCGTGATATTGCAAATCGCAGAAGGGTGGGTTTTTATTTTTAAATGTAGGATTGCACACGGTGCCGTTCATTTGGGATTAGCCCGAGGTGACAATTGTTTTGAGGGTGTTGATGATGCACGGTGTTTGGTTTGGGATTCATTCTGGTGGGGGGTGGATGTCAACACTAAAGTGGACCACTCTGCAGTGGGAGGAAGTTTTGTTTTACTCTGTTCATGCCAGAGTACAATCCAGCCAATAAATTGTAATACTTGTTCGTAATAATTATTATGTCATGCAAATGCGAGGTGGGGAGTTTTGGGAGGTTTGGCAGAAATGCAGATCTTTTGTACATATTTGCCAGGACTTAGGTAGCTTTGCTCAATGTCTTTTGGTATATATTTTTTACATTACAAAACACTTGTTCCCCCTGTGTACTAGGTCTTCACACCATTTCTCTGTGCGCTGGTCGGTCATTTAACCCTGAGGCGTCAAAGCAGTGTTGGCCCCGGTCCAAGCTTGGGGGTTGTGTTCCGCTCCGCGCCACCACCACGCTGAACTGCTTGTTTGCTAATTCAACTTCTCAAGGTTCATCTCCAGCGGGAGGTGAGGGTTGTCCGATATATCGGCGTTATCGGTTGGAGATATTGCTGAAGCGCCTTCTTGTCGAGCGATGACAGCGCAGAGTTGTTAACGTCTTCGCCCTGTTCCCACATCATCCGTCTTCCACGCTCCGTCCTGTGGCCATCGATAAGGACCACGGTGGCGGTCCAAATGAGGCATGACAAGTATATCCAACTAAATGTAGGCGTTGTATGTATTTATTTTTTCAACAGTCTCCATTGAAATTCATTTAAATCTCGTGATTTTCTCGATTTGGTTCATTTCATAACGAGGTGAAATTCATCCAAATGTATTAACCATAAACGGATTTATTCACTTTAACTTCACACAAACAGCATGAGCAGACTTATTTGGAAACTCAATTGAATTCTGGTGAATAAGAAGCCTTATTTGAGCACACTGTACCTGCAGTACGCTGTGTATATTATTTGGTCACAGGGTGCTTCTCGGAGAGGCCTCAGATTCCAAGGTTTACTTAATACGAGCTTCAGAAGAGCCTGTTTTTGTGATTGATTTTGAGAAGGTTTTCATCTGCTTTCAACAAGCAGCCTTGAACATGTAGTGACCCTGAAGTGTCTGTCCCAAAACAGAATGTCACACCGCACACTGCCCAACGAGGTTCCAGTTCCCTATTTCCTGTGTTTCTATGTCTGAGATACAATTTGGGACAGAATATTCCAACTTTGCACCTGGTCTCATTGTTTTCAGATGGGGGAGAAGAAGACCAGCTTGTCTACTTCCAGGAATGTAAACAGTTTGACTGACATCAAGTTTTTAATTTAGGACACTGCTTCAATTGGTGCATCTCGGGGGGAATGAGTTAGAAATGGGACTTTCCCCATAAAATGGGGACAATCGGGTCAGCCTATTTTTGTGAGTAGTTCGTCAGTCCTGCAGAGAGAATTTGACACTCAGTATACTGCACAACTTGAGAACAGTTTCACTCTTCTGGCTTTGCTAGGCCAAATTTCAACTTAAACATAGCTCCAACTGATGATGATGACCTCTTGCAATGGGATTTATTGTACTCTCAATGAAAACAACTTTCACGATGTTAAACACAATAATTTAATAACAACAAAGAATGTCAGCAAATCTATAGATGCCATTTTTCTTAATAATAAGATGGTGGCAATCCTAGATAGATCAACGTCAGATATTGGTGCTTGTGTGACAAAAAAAAATTGAAAACATTTTGACATTACGTCTTTGTATCGACAATTCAATGATACATATTTTTTGGATAAATCTGTCAGGATATTTACAAAAATTGTCCCTCATCAATTTGGGATCAAGGTGGAGCAGAGGCAGAGGTCCTTGTCCCTTTCTTTGTGAGGGACAGGCTCTCACGCCATCACACGTTACCTGAACTAACATGTAAAGCTGTGTACAACAGCCAAAGCCTCCTTGTGCATCTCTCACGCCCTGAGAGAGAGAGAGAGAGAGAGAGAGAGAGAGAGAGAGAGAGAGAGAGAGAGAGAGAGAGTGATTGGAAAGTTCCTAAGTGGCCCCCAAGTGTAGTGCCCGATGGAGGAGCACTCAAGACGGGCAGAGATCCATCGTGCCCCTCTGACATCTGGCCCATCTGTTGGATGGTCGTTCTCTAATCCAGAGCTATCGGAGCATGGCCAGAAATGGCGTGAACGCAGGCAGAAGATCATCATGTCCTGCAAGAAAGGCATAGCCACTCAGTCCTTCTCCCCGTGTCCCCCTCCACAAAATTTGGCCGCTTTGAGCGCTCGCCATCAATGTGGGGATGGACAGAAGAGGAGAGGGACCCTACAAGCCAGCCATGCAAGTGTGTTGGCAGGCCTTGATATGCACGTCTGCATACCGCTAACGCATACCAAGTATTTCTCTTCTGGCTTTAAGGTGGAGAGCAGAAGTAGTTCAGCTGAAAAGCATAGGGCTCTATAGGGCATAATGTTACATCTCATTTCTTGCTTGCATTGAGGCTGTGCCCAGAATTTCTGGGTCATGCCTAGCGAGCAGATAGTGCTAGTGTAGAGCTGAAAAGCGGTTTTAAAAATCAGTATATTCAGTTAACCGAAAATTACATTTGGCTGTACAATATAATGAACTGCGTGTGACTGGAGCAGCCTTTTCTGGCATCGACTCCTGAAGGTAACATTGTCCGGCCCTAGAAGCTCATGTTATATTTCCCATAGGCCATTACCTTTAAAGCTCCAGCGGCATGCGGGATCCATGCAGCGTGTCTGAAAAACCCTAATGCACACACTGACAAATCAGGAGGAGTTCAGCTCATACACCCATTAATGGGCTGTTGGATCTTTCCCTGAGATCTTTCTTTGGGATTTTCATCCGTTGGATCATTCTGTAAAGCTTTGTGCGTGATAGTATCCGCCAGAATGTCGGTAACCTGGCTTTCCTATTGGTTTCCTATTGTTTACCGGTAATGTCCAAATGTGTGCTGAATTGCCTCACATAGTCCAGTCTTATTTTTTGATTTACAGGCAATTTGACCCATCTTGTCCCAACACTCTTCACAATTTCTCCAAAAAGCACCGGCAGAATCACTTCAACCTTCACAGAAGGTTTAGGATTTGGTTTAAGCTGGGTCCAGTCCTGTACCTGTGGTCGTCTGTGTTGATCACAACCCCCTGGTGTTCCTCGCTGACGTGTGCAACAACCTGCAAATTAGACACAGGAAAGAAACAGAAAAATGTGTGATGACTGTAATCTTTGTAAACAAACAGACTTTGGACGGTCTGAACACGTCCTGGTTCCTCTCAATGAGATGGCTAGAGGAGGGGATGACATGGCTTATATAGCATATCTGGGTTGTAGGTCCTGGGGATACAGCACAAGCTCTTCCCTCATTTGGAACAGTTCATTTGAACTTCTGTATCAGGCGTAGGTCTGGTTTCCCTTCCTGGCGTCTGGGTTCCTGGTTCTCCGTCTGCTCTGCTGCCTCCATGTCAACTGCTTGTTGCTATGCATGACTTTTCTGGGACTTCTGTATCATCGTTTGTAGCGCTGCATTATACATTCACCTTCCTCTTCCCTCCCGAGTGTGTCTGGTGGGAATCTGAAGCAGGTGAGGGTCCCGTTGCTTTTGTGCAAAAAGCTCTCCCCCCCTTCCTGGAGATCCAGATTTTTTTTATTACAACTCACTTGTAGACCTGATGCTCTCCCCCTCAAAGACACCAGCGGTCATGTTTGGCAGTTTGGTTGCACTGTCATTAAAATGTTAAAACGTAAAAATGTTAATACCTTTGGGGAAGAACCCCGTAGGAACCGCTTTATTTTTATATTCTTCACTGCATTTTTTCTTATTGGAAACACGTGCCGTTCCTACGGGACATTTTTTTTTTTTTTTTTTTTAATAAAAATAAAAATTAAGTTTTGAACAAAAACACAAAACTAAATGCAAGCAGGTCCCTCCGGACCTGTTCCACACAGAAATTTGAAGAATATCAGGGGGTAATTATTTGATTATAATTAATGTCTTTGCCACAGGCCTCGATTCTAATAGGAGTAAAATGTATTAATAATTCTAAAATATATTGGTGATATATAATGGAGCTGAAGTGGGAAGTGTTGTCATATCACAGCTCCAGAGGTTGAAAGGTCATTGTGCTGTGGTGATGGTGTGGTTCGTCCAGCCACACCTGTCCTGGGTCTAGGTAATTGGGCCCAGAATCAGTGTGGCTGGACGCAAGTTGCTTGTTGATTGGTCTAAGGAGAAAAAGGTAAAACCCCCATCCCCACATACACTCATAGGAGGGTTTACTCCAGGTGCTGCAGTTTCCTCCCACGTCCAAACACATACAGGTTTGGCTTATTTAAGATGAGGTAAGTTAATTGTGTCAGTGTGTGTGTGACCTTCTGTCCGTCCTCAGCCAGGATAGACTTCTGCTCCCACGACCCTAACCAGAAAACCCAGGATGTAGAAAATGGATTGATGGAATATTATCACAAATCTAAGTCTCTAAGGTCCACAAAACTTTTCTTTTTAGTTATTCGCTGAAAATACCACTGAGATAATGCATTCTAGCCGTTCTAACATACCTCTATACCATCCGGTTCAAAAACGGGCTTTTTTTTTGTAGGAGGAGCCACCCTCCTGAGGCCCCGAGTTCTGTGAGCCAATCAGGTTTGAGCATGGCTTCCTGGTTTCGTTGTATTTACTCCGTAACTTTCACTGATTTCACCTAATCGGTCCACCAAAATCTGTTTCTGAATAAATTTGAAATGAGAAATCCAGTTGCTGAATCTTCACTTATATTAGATCTACAAGGCCTAATTTAAAAGTTTGTTTGGACTTTCGTTGCCGTGCTCCAAGCTTGTGGAGCTTATGTCGCACCGCGACACACCGGGCGTGGGGATTTTTCGTTTCACGTAAATGTTGCAAAATAAAATAAAATAAATTAATTAATCTACAATAAAAACACACTATTTTATTGTTTTGTGTGGAGAAACACACAGTGGATCTCGTGGTGCAGCCCCCAGTCTATGTACTGCATACTTTTTTTTTTTGAAAGACACACACCAAATAAATATTTGTTTGTTGAGTTACTCAGATGGAGGATGGTTCTAATCCTAATGTGTCTCAATGCTACGTAGTACTGAGACACAACGCTGAACGGCTCGTTTCAGGTCATGTCTTCTGAATTAGAACGCTCACAGAAAACTGACTTGAGTTGTCTTATTTCACAGTTTGTGTGTTAGCAGGCCCATTAGAGACCCAAATGTATGTGCACAAGCACTGAAAAAGTGACTTTTGGATAATAGGTCCCCTTTAAGGCTTCATGTATGGATGGAATGTGTGATATTCACATTCGAGTTGATTAGTGCAAAATAAGTGCACAGAGGCAAAATTGACACAAAAGGGGTTAATTGCTGGATGAAAATAAGAACACTGAAAAGTTACTATCGATGTCTTGGAAAAGACAGCTATAACCAAAAAAAGAAAAACATAAAAATAAGTTGTTGGCATTTGATTCAAGATTGAAGATTGAAGATGTTTATTTATCACAGAAATTACACACATTGGGCCACATTCTTCATCATCACCCTTTTTCTTCAGTCAACTTTGAAACTTGTGTTAAAAAGCGCCGCAAAAACACGACATCAAGCAAGACGTGACGACAACACTTAATGTGGTCCCATGTTTTAGCACCAAAGCGAGGATCCTTCATCTCTGCCTTATTGCATTTCTGCTTTCATGATTTGCTCTTATCATTTGCGTTCTAATTAGCGCCGCCGAGTTATTCATCCAGTCATTGAGAGTGTTTGTTTAGGGCGGCGTGGCAATAGAAAGTCAGTCTATTAATGTGACCTCCCATCACTCACATGGAGGGCCCCTGGCATTCTCTATGACTCATATCTGAGCCGCGCTGCAGAGTCCTGTGTGATGTGAATACTTATTATGGCAACAATGACCAAACTCGCGTCTATATTTTGAACTCGTAATCGTATATTAATCGCTGATGAATAAAGGTACATCCACGGGGTTCAAGCCTGAAACCTCAGACTTTGGTTTCTAATTCGACCTCAAAACCGTTTCTTTTTTTTCCAATGTGTTTCAACAAAACCTTGGATGCAGACAGCTTTAAATATGATCTACGTTAGATTTAAATGATAAGTGAGGTGCATAACATAATATCTACAGTACATTATATACCTATTGTGAAGATCAGTGAGCCAAACCTATGAAAAGACGTGCCTCGGCACTTGTTTTTTCCCCAAAATTATTTGGACATGGCTGAAAGTTGTACTATTATTGAGTGAATTTCGTGATGGCAGGGGAAAGGCCTAACTGACCAACTGTAATAATTGTTGTTTGACGTCATAACTTTATTTTTAGTAGGTAATATATGGGTGTGGAAGTGCCTTTTCATGTTAGAATAGAAATACAAACACATAACATACACCCTCTGATGCACCTTCCCCGCCACTGACACAGACAATCAGCCGCGCACACACACACACACACACACACACACACACACACACACACACACACACACACACACACACACACACACACACACACACACAGATGAAAGCATTTCTGTTCTTATGAGACAAACGCCTGCTCACACCTCCTGATTAGTTATATTTGATTGCACATGTACTGGTATGCTGTGATTTGGAGGTGTTACTGTGCAAAAGGGTGTGAACTGCTTTAAAAGCCGGCGCTCACCTGTGTTTTGGGTCTCTCTGCCAGGGCAGCGCGCGGGTGCACCAGCGATTCCTGAGAGGACGGGAACAAATTCTGGGCCCTACAATTGATCCCAAAATCTGTGGCTAGTGAAGTGGTGAGTATCCCAGCGGCCTTTATCGAAACCGTCAGTATGAGAATCGTATTGGCCTCCCATGTGGAATTTGTACCGATGTCATGCACCATTTTGGCGGCATTGATAGCAATAATTGAGTTTAATAATGGATATAATAATAATTAAATCCATAATTTAAATCCATTGCTTTGTCTTGCTTACACAACACCTGAATGGACATTTTGATGGATCTGAGTCAATTTGATCACCTTATTTTGTGTCATTTTCAATAAGTAATTTTGGAGTTTTGGAGACAATCTTTTCGTTGCGCTGTTGACAGTTATACAGTTATGGGTATAGACAATTTTTCAATGTGCAAAACAAAAGAAAGTAAATGTATATACAGCAAAAATGATGCGAGTCCCCAAGGTTTAAATTTAAATAACTTTAATCTTATTTATGAAGCAGTGAGTTAAAAAAACAGGCTGATTACTGTCCCTAATATGTGCCCTTTACTCTCCCAGTTCTGTGTTTTGGTTGTTGATTTGCATCCTTAAGAATTATACTTTAACTGTATTCAACCACAGATCATTCTAAGGAAGTTTCAATACATCTCAAGTGTTGATATATAACTCCAGAGCTTGTACATGAAAACAAAGCAAAACATGATGTTCTGTAATTTTCTACAGTGAAACACTTGGTGAAATCCAATGAGAGGTTGTCTTGTGTAGGAGAATTACGAGCGTTTCGCTGGTGAACTGCCCCCCACAGCAGTAAAAAATGTAGAACTTTCGTTTTTTTCCAACCCACTCCGTCAGTTCAACACACAGTACATCGCATGTAGGATTTGAAGGATTCATGTTTGCCTATGCTCTCTACATCAAATAGAAGCAGGAAACACATGCACCTGCTATGCACGCGGCGTGTGTCCGAAAACCAAATGTTTTGTTGAAATTAAGAGCGGAAGCACCGGGATGTCTTTCAGTCAGTAGGGGGAGAAAACACTTCGTCTCGTTCTCACTCTCCATGCACCTTCCCCCGTCTCCATCCCCATCTTGTTCCCTCCCTCCCCCACAGTAGGCAACACCATGAGTCACACTACACGGCGCTGAGTGGCGTGGCCGGCCGAGCCGCTAAAATAGCTGAACAACATAGTTAAACGGCCAGGGGTTGTTCATCTCAATTTAAAACTCTTTGAAATTTGTGCTTAATCAGTTATTTTCCATTTTCCTAAGAAAACACAGCCCTCTCTAAATCTATCTCTAAATCTGTCTGTCCGTCCGTCCATCCGTCCATCTGTCTGTCCGTCTGTCCGTCTGTCCGTCTGTCTGTCCGTCCGTCCGTCCGTCCTGTTCTATCAAAGGGACCGAAATAAATTGCGTTAATTAATGCATTAATAAATACAGGGCAGGGCATTTTTTGCCATTATGCTTTGGAAGGAAACAACAGGTGCATTTTTTTAGTCCAACGGTTAACAAACGAGTGAACTCTGGCACCTTGCATCCCTGAGTTATGCAAAAGAAAACGGTCTTGCAAAAAAAAAAACAGCTTGCGTTCAGATGTACGAGTGACGATCCTTGTTGTGTTATGAATGAACCCCTGCTGCAACTTCTCACTGTGCTTCAATAGAGTCCAATGGGGCAAACATTTAAACCTTAAAATAAGACATCAGATCTACTTCCCGAATAGAGGAAGCTCACATTATAGTCACAGGTTAGCCTATTTTTGGCTGCTGGCTACAACAGGTTGCCAGTAGGAAGCAATGCAACTTTCTGTTTCTCGTCTCTTATATTCGTGTGGATGTAGCCAAATGAGCTGATTTGCGGGAGGTACAAAAGAGTCAATAAAACTCAGAAAAAACGTACTTTTTTTTAAACTTTTTTCAGTAAAACATATAATGACTTACTTTATTGTGAATTTCCCGTATTCAAAATGAAGATTTAACATTTTTTAGAATTGAACATTTTTGAGCGTTTGCCCCATTGGATTTCATTTAAGCACAGAGAGAAGCTTCAGCAGAGTAAAGTTTTTCAGTAGTAAACGGACTGCATTTGATATCACTCCCAGAGGACAAAGGTGCTTTTTATATATTTTTTGAAGTGCATGTACACTAGGTAATTGGGCCCGGGATCAGAGGTGGCTGTACACCTGTTGCTCATCGGAGCAACCAACGAGCAACAGGTAAATCACCCTTTTCCACACACACGCGCACACACACACACACACACACACACACACACACACACACACACACACACACACACACACACACACACACAGAGACTCATGAAATGTGTCCCTCTGCTCCCGGCTTGTTCCATTTTGCTACTCCCTACAATAAACCTGTGTGTTTGCGACATCTCTGCCTGTGTGTCTGCGTCGGAGGGTCCTGAAAACGCCGCCCAGGTGGCGTGTGGCAGGTGGAACTGCCACAACTCATTAGCCGAACATTTTCGGCTGCCCTGCTCACAGGAGGGCCGTGGTTCTTGCGGTTAACATATGATAATGCTCTGAGGCTGGTAAAGGAAACTGTATTCTATTAGAAAATCCCACTTGTAAACTTAAAAAAGAGAAAAAGAAAGAAAAACAGCTTCATGTATGATGAATCTTCCTGGTTGCGGTTGCAGCTTAGTCCGGGGTGTAAATTAGAGGCTAAATTAAGGTTTCCAATTAGACTGACCTGAAGGGAATGACCACCGACCTCTGGAGGATCCAAAGCTTTGTGGAGGAAGTTTTAGTCAATGTAACCTGCTTTCTTTTGCCATCAATGTTTGACTGGACCGCTTCTCTATTTCTCAGTCGGCTGCATATACTACAGCACAGACGCATCAAACCGTAAATAAACTGAAGATATGCATAATATTAGATTGTAGGTGCAGCAATAAGTGAAATAGAAAAGAAATAGAGAAGAGTGGTTGCCATGGCAAACTATGGTATATGTATTGGTACAACAGCTGGAATGCAGCTTTTAACCAATCAGAGGGCGAGGACAGACTAGTGGGAAAAAAATGAGTCATTTCTGTGTCTATCACGGCTATATATTTGAAAGTTATCTTAAATCACGCAGCCTATAAATAGAAAATGGGTACATGACTCCATCGTGTACATACACACACGCCGACATTCAAAAATACTTACATACACACACACGCACACTATTACTCATTCGTGGGCACATGCGTGTGTGTGTGTGTGTACGTGTGTGTGCTTGTGTCTGTACACACACACACACACAAGCACACAAACAGACGTCTTATGCATTTTAATTGTCCCTCTGTTTGAAGTAACTCAAAGTGAATATGTGATTTGTCAATTGATTCTTTTTCTCCCAGGCTATGAATAAAATGCTTTAATTATTGATGTGCTGACGTCAGACGCTTGAATGTTGTATGTGGTGCAGACACCGGGTGAGCGCCCCCCCCACCCCCCCCCCCCACCCCCCATCCCCCCAGCAGACACTGATATACCTCCTATCTGATATTCCTACCTGGAATTAATGGAACTTTAAGCGCTTACGTTGCAAGCAGCTTGCAGAGAGGCATCAACCAATTGGAAGGAGGGTAATATAAAAAATAAGTCTCTTCTTGCTTTCTCTCTCTCTCTCTCTCTCTCTCTCTCTCTCTCTCTCTCTCTCTCTCTCTCTCTTTCTGTCTCTCTCTCTGTCTCTCCCCTCCACTGCAATTCTTGCCACCAGAGGCTTGTCTGTGCCATGCCATCAGAGCAGCTGTTTTTATTTTCCTTCTAAATTGCATCGTAAAAGAGCAGGAAACTATTTTCTTTGCAATAGTGTCATTACATTATGAGAGAAAATGAGTGAGGGAAGAGATGAGAAAAATATCTGGGAGAGAATGAAATAAAGTGACAAGTCCAGATCTGAGTCTGATAAATGCTTTTAGTTGATAAAGCATAAAGGTCGAGCCATCCTTCTGAAATTCTACCTCCCACTCACAACGCAAGTTAATACTGAAGAAAGGAGAAGTCCTGAGGACTAATGATGGTGATTAATATATATATATATAAAATTGAGCTTGTTAAAAGTATCTTTGACTTTCCGACACATCTTGTAGAGTTTCATTTCATAACATCACGCCTCTCTGTAAATGCTGAAAACCCATATATCGATATCGAAAAACGGGCAGAACTTATATGGAATATTACAAAAATAATAACAACAATTAAATATTTAATGCTAATCCGTGAAAGCTACTCATGGCTGATCAGCAGTGGCTCGGAGTGAAAGTGTTGTGAGAGGCTCTGGGGTGGATAAATGATAAAGGGATGTGGGGTGGCTTTGTGTCTTAACCTTTTCCTCAAAAATGTCTAGAGTGTAGCTGTGCTAATGATGGGTGAATCATCACAGCTCTGCCCTGCCAGCCCTTACCCACCACTAACAGTATGTCCCGCATTAATGAGCTCCTTATCAGCATCGACTTACACCGCCGACATGCACCAGCATTTGCTCCCTTCACCTCGACGTGGCCGTGTCTGGAACTTACTGGAGGTTGTTGCTTTATTGTCTCACAACCCCCTCCCCCTTTTCTTTTTTTACCCGCCGGTGTCAAGAACAGGCGTGGCCGGCCGCACCAAACTATACAACTCTGTCAAGAGAATAAACACATTTAAGGCTTTGTGACCCAACGCCTAATGACCGTGATTAAAAGGCTGTTCAAACAAAATAAGAATATAATGAGATGGAAGAGCCGAGGGCTGACGGTGATGATGGGTGAGTCCGCTTCCCACTTGGGTTGAGACACAAAAGCAGGAGAGTGGTGTTGGTGTGTGTGTGTCTGTGTGTGTGTGTGTGTGTGTGTGTGTGTGTGCGTGCGCGCGCGCGTGCGTGCTGTGTGTGCGTGCGGCGCGCCATGTATGTGAGGGACGCAGGGAGGCAGAGGCACATTGAAGCAGATGCAGAGAAATGTGAGAGGGTGTCAGTGAGACTGGTGATGACGCGCTCGTGGCTGCGGAGAGCTGGCGAGGCCGCGGCCCTGGCTCTGACTCACCTCATCCCCACGGGGCCTCCTGCTTGACGTCACTCGGCGTGCGCTGTGGCATTTCTCTGCCTCAACTTCACTGCGAGCAGCAGCCACACTTAAGCCCTCCTCGCATCTGAGAGACTGGGAGGGGAAAAAAAAGCCTGTGTGTGTGTTCTCACATCCTCACTTTGGCACAATATGCAATCAATCCATCCATCAATCTATCATTGTGTCCTTTTATATAATGAAACGCACACAAATAGAGAGACATGAGGCATCCACACGTGCACACGCAGACACACACACGCACACACACACACAGTCTTTCTGTTCTAATGAGTGCCTCTGAACCCAGAACCAGAGAGTTGTCCACTCTCATTTTTACAAAAAAATTATATCTAAATGTGCGTAAAGATGCATTTGAATTTGAATCGGTTACGCTTCACAAAAGACGTTTTTTCTAGGTGGACATTTTTTTTTTTTTACAATCACAAGATGATGTATTTATTCTGGGTTATCACTGGATTCTTCAGCTCCTCGAGTTCTAGTCAGATGGTCTGATGGCATGGTTTAAGTGCTCTTTATTCATATGTCGACGGCCTTCATCCCTCCAAAAGATGTGAGGACGGCATGCCAACGGATTTCTCATTCAAGGCACAGTCCCTTTGAGGAGGAAGCGGCTCCGTGTTGAGCGTGGAGGTGGAGACGTGGCTGCACCGTCTACCGTGTTGGAAACATGCTCCTGCAGCTGCCGGAGATGAAGGGGCCCTGGCAACCCTCTCCCACGATGCAATGTGCTTCAGTGGAGTCACAAGCAAACTGCCGGTGAAGCGGCGTCAGGAACATGTCAGCTGCACCGCTTATATACTCGCCTCCTGTGATATGACGCCTCTGCGAACACCGAGTCCTAAAGCTTTAAGCCGCATCGAGTCCGAGAACAAGGGGCTGAGCCTGGCGATTAATTTTAGGAAAGAAGAAAGAGTTGATGATCAGTCAACTCACACAGGTGAAATTATAAAAAAGGGAAAGATTCCATGGATCTCCCCCTGTAAGACGCCGTCGGTTGCATTTCACCAGGATAGTCATAATCACAATGTGAATACATTTTCATGTGCAGGGAAATTTGTCTCGGTTAGGATTGGTTGCTGTACGGTGAATAAGCATAAGAAAATGTATAACAGTCTAAAAAAAAAAAAAAAAGAGAGAAACAAAAGTATACAGAATATACAACATGCGGTTTTTTGCACAGGATTCAATTAAATTACAAGGCTCTGGCAGGGTCTAAGTGGCGGTCAGGTTAGCTATAAAAATAGCTATAGATGGGATATTTCTGTACAGAATGAATGCGCACGCGCACACACACACACACACACACACACACACACACACACACACACACACACACACACACACACACACACACACACACACACACACAGAAATCCAAACTGCCCTTGAGGAGGGTTCAAAAATCTAATGCTACAAAACCAACCCAAACAAACAGAGCACATGAAGGTATTATGTAATTAAGCAATAAGTGGGCCTCCTCAGACTAAAAGAAAATGCAGGTAATTATCTTGCCTTTCACGTAACGTAATATTGGTAATTGCACTGGTGTTTACAAACTGGTAATCTGCAATGGGTTCCAATGTAAAAAAAAAAAGGAAATAGGGAAAAAGGGAAATTAGGAAGCTGTTTTACAATGCACCCTTTCAGTTTGTAGCATCAGGTAAACATCGTGTTTACGAGATGTTTACCTCATGTCCCTCAGATCCTATGGCAATGGTATCTGTTAATAATTAATGAATCATGCTGTAATCATGCCTGTGATCATTGAATCGACATATTTTACAGACTTGAAATAGCGATTGAATTGTTTATGTTTGTGTTGAATCGGTGATGTTATGGTGAAAGGTCTTTCCAATCCTGGGATAGCTGGGGCCCACATGTGGCTCCAGAGGCTGGGGGACTGGTATCGCTCAGCAATTTTCACTCAAGTTCCTTTTTTTTATGGATCGGAAAGCGTTGGCACAGTGGTTGAGTGGTTTGTGCTGTTTATGAAGTGATTTTCATTGTAGATATAAAACAAACGGCAAAGATAAAAACCAGTACTATTATCGCTCAATGTTGCCTGAATTCATAAGGGACTCTTTCATCTTAATGTAAGTGTGATTGTGTGTTTGTATGTGTTTTGTGTGTGTGTGTGTGTGTGTGTGTGTGTCCCCAAAATATATATTTACATCAGTATTCCACCAATTCAGACCCGTTCTGTTTTTGAATGCCTAAAAACAAGATGTGGGTTGGTCTTGGCAGAACCCTTCGGACCCATCATACCTTCAGTGATACAGTATGAGCTTTGTTTTGAGTTAAAGTAAACATATTTTGGCTTTGGCTTTGTTTCACCGCCAAAAAGTTGCTTTTGAATATTTTCACCCATCTGATTATATACTTTATTCATCCCTGGAGTGAAATTGCTGCGTTACATCAAAACAACAGGCATTAAAAATAAAGAAATAACAATGACAGAACCTAAATAAATGGTGATTATGCAATAAACCTAAAAATCAACTACAAAATATAAAAAAATGGCAATATACAAGAAACTTACATTCAAAAAACAAACAATAAACTACTGTATTTATAGTATATTCTATTAATTTATACTGGGATTATAATATATATATAATGGGATTTTTTATGTGTGTACTAGGGTGGTAAATAAAATGGTTTTAACAACATAATACATATGCAGAAGAATAAAAAACTGTTTTTTGCATAAACTTAACAGAATGTATTGGGACTGTTGTGCATCTCTTACCACCGAATGCATTGCCAAGATTAATTAATTAATTCAAGTAAACGCTTGGTGAAATATTATATTTGTATTTTTAAATAGTATTGAGTGACAAAGCCGCCAAAGAAAAACCAAAGAATTGTAAATTCATTTATTTCCCCTATAATAATTTCTAAAGCCTGTATGTGTGGAAGTTCCGCTCAGCACTGGGCCTCAGCCTCTTTCCTCCGGTCCTTCTTCTCATTGTGCTGCAGCTTCCTCAGGCAGCTGTCCCCAAATCCACCCCCACACCCCCCAGCCTCAATGGAGCTTATTTACTACACTGAGCCAAGGAAAGAGAATAAAGCCATGAGCTTTATGAGAAAGAAAAAATTCTGGCTCCCTCCCTGAAATGTTTTATTCTCAAACTCGAGTCGAATCAAACGGTCAGAAGCCTGCGTGAGACCGTGTTTACCTATTTATTCTCAATGAAAGCTAATTTATGCATTTTTTTGGCGCTTACAAGCCAGAGGAATACTCGGGAGAGAGGAATTCATGTCTGCAGATTACAAAGGGCTCTTCTTTTCCTTTAAAGGAACACTCTGCAATTTGTAAGTCAGCCTTGGGGTTATATGATAAGAGTGGCAACATACCATACTATGATTAGGTAATTGTTTAGGGACGTCGCCAGAGGAGTTCCTTCCTTCACCCAGTCATTTACTTTCGACAAATTCACTCAAGAGTCTTTGTGACGACAAATTGTACTTCAATTGTTTGATGGACATTGTATAGTTATATTTTGTTTTTGTGTCCTCTGTGTTTCTATTGTGTATTTTTGGCATAACCAGTAATGACTTGTTTTATGTTTTGTACAAATAAAGAAAATACTTGGCCCGCCCCGCTGTGGATATTTTCAATCATCTTTATTGTTGAGGTGGTGTGTTCCAGCACGTCAGAAAAAATTCCGGCTTCGATCCTATGGGCAATTAACTGGGAAGGATTTATGGCCGGGTCTTAAAAAGCGGCTGCACTACACCGCTCTCCATCAAAATCCACGCTGCACGTCCACCGCCCTACAGCTCCTCAGTGACTTTGTTTCATAGCGAGCCGTCCTCCGGATCGCTGACGTCAAATAATTTCAGAAATGGCAAGTTGACATCAAATCATGTGTTTTTTCTTTTTCTTTTTTTTTTTTTTTCCTCTTTTGTAAAGACCTTGTTTCCCTTTCTTTGCCGAGCTGGGTAACATTTGAATAGTGTGTCTTCCGTGACCTTATCTTCCATGACTGTCCATTTACATTTCGCGCACAGATTTCACTCGGCCTTCCTTTTGTGCAGGAGAAAGTGTTTCATGCTCAATTTGCTTCTCTGCTTCTGCTTGCATCTCGACACGGCTGCTTTCTTTTCTTTTCCTGCTCAGTTTGCTCATCATTGCAGGATACGGTAGAAAAGGGCTGCGTTGTCATTTGAGATAGTGCGCCCACTCCCCCAATCTTTACTTATTACATTTTCTTGATTTAATACATGTTATATGATCTAGACTTTAATTTCAATGCACAATAATATTATATATAAAACCTATTATTGTGCATTATTAGGTTTCCAGTTAAAAAAAAAGAAAAAAAGAAAACACACTTGCGTGCACGCTTTCCCAAAGCATGTATGTTTTACTGAATCTACACTGCAAAATGTCCTCTCCTGGTACGAAAAAAAGCAGATATTCCACATTGCATATGTGGAATCTGTAATTAATTCATTAATTCAAGTGGATTTGAGTATGGCAGAGGCTACTTTGATAATATCATAGAGCACGGAGCACAGAGTTCCAAACATTTTTTTTTATTAAAAAAATATTAATCAAATATCAATATATCAGTCCTCGCATGTGTTCAAATGTGCGAATATCAAGATTCACGATTCAAGAGGTTATTCGTCAGTGACCCCACATGGAGCCGTGACCCTAAGGCAGTAATGGGGGAAAAAGAAAGAGATTGTCTTTTTGTCTTTTTTTTTTTTTTTGAGCCGGGTTTCAGATGCGGGGGGGAGAGAACCCGGTGCGACAAAAGTACATGGATACGCTCGCTGCATTACAACCTCCTTAACACCGGAGGCAGATGCAGCGAGCATCACTGATGGACCCCGGCATCCTTTGTTGACATCAACACTGGAAGTCTCCCGTCACGCTGACAAGAAAAACCGCGAGGCTGAGACGGAGAAGGCCTCCATCGCGGGGCTGAACTGCGCTTGTCCCAGGCGATGGAGTAATTCACACTCGCACAAAAAAAACCCCGTCATTTTAACTCCGGGGTGACTGTTTGGGTTTTCCATTTGGGTGAATGGTGGTTCTTTGTGAGCCAAATGGACCACTGCTGGGAATATTGCAGGCTTGGAGCAGACAGGTAATTCTCCCCGTGCTGAGATAATGGCCACGAGGAAAGAGGGCTGTTGGGTTTAGTCATAACCTCCTACTGGGAGGATAGTTGCTTCATTCTTCTGCCACACATCCAATACATCGCCTCATTGGTGTTGATTATAGATCTCTCCTCGTCTCTGGGTTTCGTCCTCTCACCTCCCACACCCCGAGGAAAGTAGTGAGTTCATCTCCACCGCAATTTTCTCTCAAGCACTGAACTATTTCAACGTATTATTTCACCCGGTAGTTCAAGCACTGGAGGCATTTTGAGGAATCTAACCGCACTTGGATGAGACGGATCAAATCGGCAGGTTCTTTATTATTTTAGCAATTATTAGCATTCGCCGACACGGGAGACGCTTCAGAGAACGTTGTCCCGACCTTACAAATTCAAAAAAGCTCGCTTGTCTCGTTTGCGGCTCGGCGAGACGGTTGCTCATCGCTCGGAGATATCGATTTAACTGTCAGAATGACTAAATAAAAACAACGGATAAGTCAAACCAAAGAGGAGGTTTGGGCTCAACCCCTCGCAACGTGACCTGGCACACGTCGACTCGCTGCTCAACCGCCAGCGAATCCCGGCGCTTTGAATCCACAAAATGGGCGTGGCTGACTTTCGTCAAGAGGAACGCAATGGACAAATGCGGATTTTAGGAGTAACCCTACTGCCGCGGGGGAAATAAGACCAGGCCGATACACACACACACACTCCCGATTTGAAGGAGAGATTCAAAGAAATGGGAGGGAAAAAAAACAAACCGCAGTTCAGTGGAAGACAAGTGAGGAACGTTTTGCCTCCCGGAGCCTCCCGCTGGTTCTCAACTCTGGGCTCCTAAACATCTGCGGGTTTCCTCATTTTAGCCCTATAGCAGGGATTGATTAAGACCTGGGATGCCAGTTGAATCCAATTAATTACCTGGGAGGATAGAAAACCGGCGGTACGTTTGGGTTTTCCACTCAACACTTCACTGTTACGCAATATGTGACGCTCAACCCTACGCATACAAAATATACGACGGCCTGCGATCAGCTCGGGTGCAGGAGAAAAACAACACCTCGTGGTTGCTTTGGGCTAATTTTAGCATGAGAGGGCTTAAATAAGTTTTGTATTGAAAGTCAGCAAAAGGCAGTGGGAGCCCCTGGCTATGGACCTGTGTTATCATCAAACATGGCTGCCTCCAGTTTGATCTGCCTCCCATGAGACCCAAAGTCCCTGCGTCATTCACAAAATGTATTCAAATAGCTTTGACCTCAGTCTTTTTCGCTGAGAGATTTCTTTTTATAGCCGAGCGGCAGAGATGGGCGGAGAGGCAGAGCTTGACGTGGTGGTTGAGGGGGAGGGGTTCAGTGAGACTAATGTGGCGAGAGAGCGACGCCTCACTTCAGTCTGTTTCCTTACATCCTCATGACGCCATCTTCCCAGGGGAGGAGCCACGGGGCTGACAGGTGTCTCTCCCCGCACAGAGTGTGAGCGCTCTTAAGCACAGGTGGCGTAACAAAAACCCCACAGTGCTAAATGGCATTAAAACTTGGACTTCAGCTTCTATTAATTGTAACCTGACACTTCAATTGGATTAAGTATGGCATCCTCGACCGCAATGTGACGAGTCAAAAAGAGAATCCTTACGCAGGGATGAAGGATAACAGAAAGAAAAAAGTAACAAAAAGAGTTTTAAGTGAAATTCACAGTCAATTATCACTCAATGGAGTGACTCATTCAATGACATTGATCATGTTTAAATATGCAATATTTTGCATTCTTTATATTACACACACACAGATCAGCCACAACATTAAAACCACCACTAATAACCACTAATATTGTGTAGCTTCCCCTTGTTCCACCAAAACAGCTCTGACCCGTGGAGGCATGGACTCCACAAGACCTCTGAAGGTGTCCTGTGGTATCTGCACCAAGACGTTAGCAGCAGATCCTGTAAGTCCTGGATGATGCGAGGTCCAGGGATGCGTGGGGCCCCCATGGATTGGGCTGGTTGTTCCAACAGATGCTCAATCGGATTGAGATCTGGGGAATTTCAACACCTTGAACTATTTGTCAAGTTCCTCAAACCATTCCTGAACAATTTTTGTAGTGTGGCAGGGAGCATGATACTGCTGAAAGAGGCCACTTCCGTCATGGAATACCCTTGCAATGAAGGGGTGTAGTCGGTCTGCAACAATGCTGAGGAAGGTGGTACGTGTCAATGTAACATCCGCATGAATGCCAGGACCAAAGGTTTCCCGTTTCTGAGATGCTCTGACCCTGTCGTCTAGCCATCACAATTTGGTCCTTGTCAATGTTGCTTAGGTCGTTACGCTTGCCCATTTTTCCTGCTTCCAACACATCAACTTGAAGAAGTGACTGTTCACTTGCTGCCTAATATATCCCACCCCTTGAGGTGCCATTGGAACAAGATGATCAATGTTATTCACTTCACGTGTCAGTGGTTTTAATGTTGTGGCTGATCTGTGTGTGTGTGTGTGCGTGTGTGTATATATATATATATATAGCTAAATACTAAAATAATACTTTACTAAAATACTAATACTATTCAAATACACAGTTGTGGCTCGTGGGAAAAATTACTTTCAAATAATGTCCCATTTCTTCATGAAAATTGCTGTAATTAAAACATCTGTTATCCATGTTTGTGTTTCCTTTGTTTGCAGTGGAACAAAAACCTTTAAAAGCTGTAGGAAATAATTGGATTTCAAGCAGGTGATTCTCCTGTAAATTGTAATTAATCAAATTAAACTAATTAGTAACTGAATTGTCAAGTCAATCTCAAGTTGATGTTCCTCTGTCCACCATGCAAAATGCTCCCAAGGAGTTGAAGGCCCTCGTCGCTGCTGCTTAGCGCCAACCTTTCTTGACGTGGCCCAGAGAGAAAAAGGTTGATCAAAGATTGAAGCAAAGGATCTTTCGAATGGCGGAGAAAGAACCTCTCAAGGACCGATTCAACCTTCAGACACAAGGTACAATGGTTTGGCAGGAGGTTCTGTGGTAGGAGACCAGGAGGACCCCACGGCCAAAAACCCTTCCGAAAGAACGCGCTGTGGGCGGAGACAAAATCAGAGCTGTTTGGTAAATCGCATCAAGTGTATGTTTGCAGAAAACAAAATGAACCCTACGAAGGAGAAGAACAACGGCCCCCAACAGGCAGACACGGAGGAGGTTCAGTGACGTTCCGGGGTTGCTTTGCCGCCGCGGATTCTGGGTGCGCTGAATCTGTGCATTGGCCTCATGGAAGCAGGAGATTGCTACGGTATTTTCAGGAAATGCTAGTGCAGCCTTTCGATCTGTGCTGCTCGTATAACTACTAATAATGAAAACTTTACCTAATTTACACGGTCAGTCAATGGATGTATAGGCTTCAGAATATGTTCCGTAAAAGTGCTCATTGGAGATACAGGATGTCCACATATTAAAAATAAATATCTAGAAAATTCCAAGTCACTCCAGATGATTAAAAAACCCCTTTATTGTACTTCATGACATTGTTTAAAAATGCACCAGGCATTGAACTTCCTCGGGGTAAAAAAGAACGACTGAGTTTGCTACAGACCTGTATGCCACCACAGTAAAATGGACTTGCAAACCTAAAAACAGGGATGAGTTATACAACTACACAACAGCCCAAAGTTGTGGGGACTTATAACTATAAGGGGACTTATAACTATAAGTCCCCACAATTACGTGAAAGTCGTCTCTAATTAGCAAATTGGGTTTTTTCAGCTGTTTATCAGCTTTTTCCACTGCTTTCGGGTTTATAAAACGACCCAGTAGAAGGGACTCTTGATATGGCATCACCATACAATGGCAGTTTCGTAACAAGTCTGCTCTTCACATTTCAGCCCTGCAAGAGCTGCTAATGTCAACTGCGAGTGGTTATTGTGTAGGAGAAATTGAGAAGTGGTGCCTATATGAGCTGACAGGACAGGACCGCTGTCCTCTCTGTCCTCAGTTGCAATGCCACACAAAAGTTTTCAAACTGGCCCGAGAAACATTAGTGCAAGAATTGTTCATTGGGAGCTTAATGCAATGGGTTTCCATACGAAAATGTGTTCTATCCGGCAGAGGTGTCTGGTTTGGCGAATGCCCCTTAGTGTCAGTGTGTGGACATCTCAGCGCTACAGCATTCAATGACATTCTAGACAATTCTGTGCTTCCAACTTTATTTTCTTGAGGGAGGCACTTTCCTGTCTCAGCCGGACGATGCCTCCAGGCACAAAGCAGACTTGGTTTGTCAAGTTCGCTATGGAAGAACTTAACTGGCCCTGAGTGCAAGCCCGCTCACCTTTGGGATAAATAAGACCACCGGGGTGGAATTGCAATTGTGAGTGAGTGGAAGCAAATCTTGGCAACAAAGTTCCAACATACAACAGAAAGGCGTCATAAAAGAGCGGTCGCTTTATAAACCAGCAAAGGAACGACCTCGACGAGTCTAAATCAATGCCAATGATTTTGGAATGAGATGTTTCGATTATATCTTTGACCATGCAAATATTTGAAACATTTCCGTGGCTGTAGAAAGAAAATAATAATAAAAAAAAAAAACACCTGGACCAGAATTTTTCCACACATTAGCCATTCATTAATCATGACTTTGTTCTTTGCACTTGCTCAATTTACGGATTGATCAGTCTACAATAATAGCCCAGATCCCAGATTTGTTACCTGTGACTGTTTCCATGGTAATCATGAGGTGGTAGTCATGGGTAACAATCACTTATAATAATTGATGCAAGACATTTTAGGAAAAGAAAACATAAAGTCGAATTGTTTGCTGCACGGACGGACGGACGGACGGACACATTGTGGTGTGGAGGAGATATTTCGAGCAGCTGAAGTGATGCTGGGTCAGCAAGCTCTTCAATGTCAAAGTAATTAAGTATTTAGATCATTACGGCAGAATCTGATTAGAAGTATTAAATCTGATGTGAAACAATGCATTTTTAGAGTCCAGGTCTTTCTTCTAATGAACGCTTTGCTTAATTAACAGAAGAAATAAAAAAACACTGGGTTGGTTCTGAGTTTGGTTCTCAGAATAGCTGCCATAACAGATTAAAGACAACACTGTGACCATGTCTGCGTGTACAACATTAAGCACCATTGTACGTGACACTATTTGGAGTGTATTGTCGTAAAACACCATACAATTGTCGATACTGTTAAATGTTAGTTGCAGCATTTAGTTTCCAAGGTAACAACAGGGGTGTATTTATAGTGTAGTGAGGGAGGCAGATGAAAAGGAAAAAAAAAAAAGTGTCTTGGAGCAATTACAATAAGTCAAAGTCATATACGGTGATAAAGATCAAAACATGCAATCTGCTTACGGTCCAACGTGCTGCTCCACAACAAGCTCATTCAGCACCAATTCTGACATTTGCGTCAGCTGGTACTTAGTTGCATTAGTGACTGAAACGGTACAAGAGGACGTGGACCAGGCTACGCATGGAGCGAGATGAAGGAGGAAAACAGACTTCAGCAGGAGAAACGTGCTCTACATTGTGTCATTACTTAGAAATTAGAAAGAAATCGAAACTTTTTAGACTTAAAAAAAAAAAATCAAACGACGCATTTCATTTTTATTATTTTTATGAAACCGCAAGGCAGAAAAGGTTTTACTATGAAACCGTGTCAGACCCTTGACTTGAGTTTTTCCAATATAAAAGGATGTTTTCCTAAAGTTTTGTTAAGGAGCCACTGTTAAAGCCAAAGTAGGACGCTTGGCTACTTGTATCTTAGGTAGCCATCATCTATGAGGGAAAGGTCGTGGTCAAGGTAAAAAAAATAAAAATAATAATACTTTCCAGAATTCAAGGCATTCAGGACAATAGATTTGTGACTTCTTACTCCACTGCCCATAACTTTATAAACAAAAAAGGCTCTGAACTTAACATAGCTTCAATTCAACAACACAATAACAAAACAAAAGTATATAATAATAAATAATAAGATTATTAAGCCAAAGTAGTACCCTAACTGTATAGTTATTAGTTAGGAGGCACCCATCTTTTATTCAATATCAAATTCTAGAAATGTGCACAGCATACTTATTCAAACCCCTATCAATCTCCTGGCTTTTTAGAATAAGAGAAATTCAAGAAAATTTTGTGTATCTTCATCTTCTTCTAAAGTAATTGTTCTATAATCTTGAATACTGACCAGTCAGAGTTAATAATCATTCCTCCACGTAAAATAGATTGATGTATAAGACGATAACTACACCTGATTTAACTAAATTTATTCAATTTAATTAACGAATAATGAAGTGAAGTGTCGGTCTTGGTACAGTGCGCAAAGTCTCGAAAGGTGAGGACGTGTCGGCTGATCAGCATCTGAGCGCCGCCCTGAGTTTGGCCGAGCGCGCCCTCGGGTTCTCAGTCACCTCCTCCGTTTGTGGCGTGACCACTCCTTTCTGCAGAGGAGCCCAGTGGGGGGTCCGTATCACTCCGTCTTGATCGTTTTCGTCCACGTCTCCTCCACGCCGCTGCCTGCGCCAGCGCGGCCGCTGCGGTGGGGCGGACAGGTCGTCCCCTTGGAGGAAGCGTTTGACCAGCCGGTCTTCCAGCGAGTGGAAGGTGAGCACACAGAGACGGCCCCCGGGCTTCAGCATGGCCTGGGCGGCTCGCAGGCCGGCGTGCAGCTGGTTCATCTCGTCGTTCACGAAGATCCGCAGAGCCTGGAAGGTCTTGGTGGCCACGTGCGACGGCCTCTGGAGCTGGTCTTTGCGTGCGTAGAGAGCGGTGGCGGGAAATGATCCTGGACACAAGAAAATACTGAAGCTAAGCGGAAATATTTACTAAGTCGCTTCCTTTCGACACTCCATGAACAACAGAGCCAATAAGATTTGCCACCGATGTATCAGCCTGATGATATATTGATCACATTCAAATTCTAAAATTGGTGCCGTGTCTCTCATTGTAAACATCAACATTTGGATACAAGGTGTTGCTCCTCCCAAGATTGTGTCTCCTTCCCTGGTTTGATCTAAAAAAATATGAATACTTTGCTTCCTCACATGCGTCTTTACTGGACCAGTGCTATTTGATGGACAAGGGGGTAAAGTAACAGGAGGCACCACAAGGGAAGTTTCATTTCGTGTGAACTTGAAGAAAATGTTTGCGATATAGCCCTTCACTATCGGCGGAGAACTAATATAAAGAACTGTGTGGCAGCTCCATCCAGTCTTCTTTGTCCCTGTTACTGGTTTACCATGTACGTGTATCATGTGCTGTGGTCGTGTTGTACATGTGTTGTACTTAAAAAGTCAACTCACGACACATCATTTTATTTTAGGAAAAGGAAAGCGTGAAACAAAGAATAAATGTCTCAATCTCACTCTGAGGAAAGCTCTCAGGGAATTCTCCCCAGCTACCACCGTCCATCAGGAGTCTCCCCCCCCCCCCCCCCCCCCCCCAACACACACAAAAAAAAACAATGCATCAGGGAAGACATTTCAAATAAAAATGGGTAGATGGATATAAAAAGAAATGGAGCTTAAAAAAAGAGAGGAAGTGTGGCATTTCTCTCCTCCTGCGCCCAACACAGCGCTAGGTGTGACTCACCCTGCAATCAATACAGTGCTTGCAGAGCAAGGACAAGCTTTGGTCTGGTCTAGCCAAACTATGTGTTTTTTTTCTACAATTCATCTTTCAAAGGTCCCGCAGACAGAGCATGGGAGAGGAGGAGAGATCGACACTGGGAAGGCCACAACAATGAACCCCACAACAATAAGAACAAGAATGTTTGAAAACATTCATGTGGTGTAAAACTATTAAAACAGAATACACAACCATACTGTAAATACACACGCACACGCACACATCTAATCTGGTGTTTCTCACTCTCTAAAATTGTACTATTTCTACATGTAAATTACACTACATTATGCCATTTAGCAGACGCTTTTCTCCAAAGTGACTTATAGCACAGAACTCCCTCAAAGGTCTGTGCTAAAACCCCAAAGAGGCAGTATAAAAGTATTCCAGGTGAGATTGCTATAAAAATTTGAGCAAATTGTTGTTTCGACAAACTTGCTTACAAAACCCATCTTAGAAATAGTGTACAACTTTTGTCTAAGGCAACCTAAGAGATATGACAAATTACAATTGTGCTTGTTTTGTGCATTTTTATCACTTGGTCTATATGTAATGCATGGTTTCCAATTTGTTTGATTTTCACCCAGCTTATGTAATGTTATTTTCTGAGATTATGTGTATGCAGAACCTAATCACCTAAATGGTTCATAATCACAGTTTTCCTCCATAATTCATGCCCAAAATTAAAGGACTACCTTCCTCATATGGACATCAATCATCCTTTGGATGCTTATTTTGCAGTAGCAAAATGAAGGTTCCCAGAGTATGAAATCGACTTGGGGTCCATTTAATTCCTTCAGCATCATATATTTTTCTTCATTAAAGTTGGGTTGGGACCTGGTTCTCAGGCCAAAATAAAAAACTGAAAAATCTGCCTGGCACTCCGTTGCTACTATACTACAGATCAATGAACACATCTACAGTAATCTCAAAATTTGATTTACATTGTAAATTTGATTTGATTTGCAATTGTGAGCAAAAATGTTCTCTCTCTTATGTTCCCATTCATAAATGTGTTAAAATGACAGCTGATGCACTATGATCTTGAATCTTTCTTATTAAATCCCTCTTTGGAATAATAGGACATTAACCAAACATTAATTTCATGAAGCAAAAAACATCTAGAACATCTATCTTTTCTCAAAAATCTGCAATTACATGAGAGGAAGGGATATTTGGGGAGAAGTCAGGAGCCCAGGACAAAATGTATGAGATGAACGACTAAAAAATACAGCGTAGCTTAACGTCGGGAGTGAGCGAGCTCCATAACTCTTTAGAGATTTGCGATAAGCATGTGCAGTAGGCTGGACATTGAAAAACGATTGCAGCCATTTTTTTTTAATTTTTTTTTTGGTTAAAATGTCTCATGGCCTCAACAGGGAAAGATTCCCTTCACATAAATAAATCCGGGTCGTTCTTTCTAACTGTAGCCGTTTCTCCCGGCAACAGTGTCAGGCTAGCGGCCGAGCGCAGACCCCCGGGGACCTACACATGTAAGGACCTTTCGGACTGATTGGAATAAACGACGTTGGCGAAGCACTTTGCTCCGGGAAAAAAAGATCAAACAACTGCCCTTACTCACACCTGTTCCCCCGCGTGACGCACGTCGTGCTTTGTGCAATAACCACCGAGAAGACATCTCACTCACATTCCAACTCAAATATGAAGACACACTAATCAATGAAGACAAACAGGGTAATCCCAGCCTGATGCGCGAGTAAACATTGTCTGCGTCTATTTGTGCGTGCACATACGAGTGTTTGTGCACGTTTTCAGGCCGACCCGCATGTGTTTATCACTAAGTGGAAAAGGGAGGAAGAGACTGAGACGGAGAGAGAGAGAGAGAAAAAAGGAAGGGTGATAAAAAAAGGAGCGATTTGTTAAAAAAACAAACAAAAAAAACCACAACGAATAGTGGGACAGTGGGGAAAAGTGATGTTTCAAGATACAAGCCAGACCCTAATTCATACACCTCCCGATCCCCCCCCCCCCCCCTCTTTGCTCCAATAAATAGTGATCTACGTACATGTAATAGGAAGTCGAGGAGGAAAGATGTTAAAAAAGCGAAGCACCAGGCGAGAGGGTGACACAGAGCATGCTGTGAGGGGGGAGCATGCTGTGATCTCGCAAGAAGACGGAAGTGAGTAGAGATCCAACATGGCGGCGCCTTGCTTCACTGACTAACACACCAACAATCCGCTCCAACTCAGACAGATAAAGCAAATTGTGAAAAATATTTATACAGTTTATATAAAATTAAAAAAGGGAACACTGCGCAAAAACAAAGTGGAGGACCTCAAGGATTACATCGATTTTTTTCTTATAACGAGTACATGATGGAAGACGACTAGGACCACAATAATCCCGTGAAAAGGAAGAAGATGAACTCAGCAACGGACACAGACGATCTCATCCCGGGTGCTGTAGAGGTTAATGTCTTGTATGAGATTAACAAGAAGCTGGACGTGCTTGGTCCACTTTTCCGAGATATTTCCGAGATCAAAGCCAGCCTTGATTTCCTGCACCGCACGGTTGGCGAGATGCAAAAAGACAACGCGGATCTAAAAACCTCCGTGAAGCTTCTCACAACGGAAATGGAAGTTGTAAAAAAATAAAATAAAGTAATGAAAGAGACTATCCTAGATATACACTCCAGAAGTATGTGGGACAACCACATAATTTCTGGGATCCCAGAAAACAACACCGACTCCCCAGAAAAGACTTCCTCCACACCGCCCTGAAACTCCCCATGGACACAGTGAAGCAGATCACCTTCCACCGGGTTCACCGACTGGGACACCGCTTGGGGAACCATCCCAGCTCCATCATTGCCAAGTTTGAACACTTCAAGCACAAGGAGCTGGTTAAAAGCAAAGGACGGGACCTGAAAGGAACCATGCCGGGCATGAACGACCAATTCCCCCGGGAGATCAACGACCGACGGAAGGTGCTGTACCCCATCCTGAAGGAGAACCGGCAGAAGGGTAAATGCGTGTCAATGGTTGTTGATAAACTATATATAGAGGGTCTGTTATTCCGAGACTCCTCCACCACACCCTGGTTATTCTGATCATTATGTATGTATTCTTGTAATTCTGGTAATTATATAGTGCAAGATGGAGAAATTAGCATGCTATCTATGTCAGGATTTAAAATATTGCTCACTCTCATCATCTCACCCTCCTAATCCCCCTTCCCTACTTCTCTCATCTTCACCCCTCCCTAATCCCTCTCTCCCCATTTCTCCCATTACGCTCACTCTATTCTGTCTCTTTATCTACTTGTCATTTGTTTGTGTAAATATGTATCCCTACAAACTTCCTACAATACTCGGACAGTAAAAAGGAATGTAAAGGAGGAAATCCCAGACTTATCTATGGTAAAGCATGGGAACGGTAGTATAGCTATTGCCTTGGATGCACTGTGCCATCACCCCCTAACTAACTTCAATGACACCTATTAAGTTTGTTAGTTGGAATGTGCTTGGGCTCACCTGCTAAAAGTAGCTAAATCCTAAGTTACCATACAAGGATGAACCCCAGCTTCTGTCTACTGCAAGAAACTCACCTCAATGCATCCGAGCACCTCAAACACAAAGCTAAATGGGTTAATCAGATGTTTTCTGCATTATACAACTAAGAAAAAGAGGCATTTCTATATTGATCAATAAAAGTATCCCATATCAAAATAAAACCACAATATCAGACCCAGAAGGGCGTTACATAATGATTAATGGAATTTTAGGTAACATCAAATTAACTATAGCTAATATTTATGGCCCCGATGAGGATGACCCAAATTTCTTTCACAATATATTTTCAAAACTCTTAGATTCTCTGAATAAATTATCATATTGGGAGGAGACTTCAACACAGTACTGGACCCAAGTTTTGACCATTCTCAAACCAGAAATATTCACAAATCCTGGCGTTCGTTGGACACTATAAACAATTTATGAGTGATCTTGCTCTTGGGGATTGTTGGCGATCAAATAACCCACATTCTAGAGAATACATATATTATTCACCACCCCACCCAAGCTTCTCTTGAATCTACCTTTTCTTGACAAGTAACTCCGCCATGTCCAAAATCACTAATCCTGAAATCCATCCTATTGTAATTTCTGATCACAGGCCAATTAGTTTCAACCTCATAAATGAAAAAAAAACGGAACCCTCCCAGCAGGTCGTGGTTTAACGCCTCGCTTTTGACAGATAAAGAATTTAACAATTTATTTTCCAGAGAATGGACTTCCTTCATTGAACTGAATGACTCCCCAGAAATATCACCATCCTTACTCTGGGAAATGCTATGGCAGTTCTAAGAGGTAGTATTATTTTATTCTCCAGTCACAAGAAAAAGACAAGAATCCCAAAATAAACTCGAACAACGACTAAAGGAGTTCCACTCCCAACAAACCCACTTATCCATTGAGCAAATCCGTATTGAGACCCGGACAATTACTTCTCAACTTGATAATATCATCATTTAAAAAACATAATTTCTCATGCAACGAACAAGAGCAAATTATTTAGAATTCAATGACAAATCAGGTGATTTTTTTGCCAATCAATTGAAATGCGATAGAGAAAAAACACTCATTACAGCCATCCAAGAGCCACAGGGTAGGATAACATATCCTCGCAAAATATCAATAACATATTTAGAGACTTTTATAATAAGCTATAACACTTGGATAATGAATCTAATATATCAAACATTCACACATTCCTTGATGATATTGCCCTGCCTAAACTTTCGACAGAGCAGGCTACCACCTTAGATCAACCACTCACTCTAGAAGAACTCAGGAAAGCTCTCTTTTCTATGCCCAACAATAAATCACCTGGATTTATACCCAGTGGAATTCTATAAACACTTATGGCCACTTATAGCCCCATAATTAATTAGAATGGTAACAGAGATTAAGTCAACCTCCACCATGCCTCTGCACATGAATACCGCTCTCATTTTGGTTTTGCTCAAACCCAATAAGGACCCAACCCTCACCTCCAGTTATAGACCCATAAGCCTTATTAATTGTGACCTTAAGATCAAACACTAACCACTTAACACTTTATAATTCACCCAGACCAAACAGGCTTTGTCAAAGGCAGACACGCATCCAGCAATATGTGTATAATAATAATAATGACCGCTCCGGCATTTACTATTCGCCATCTTTATTGAACCCCTCGCGGCGGCTATCTGTCAAAACAGTAATATCGTAGGACTACAAAGAGGAAACTCTGTTCACAAAATCTGTTTGTATGCAGACTATATCTTGTTGTACATACAGAACCCAATATCACCCTACCGGAAGTGTTCAATCTTATATCTAAATTCTCAGCTATCTCAGACTTTTCAATAAATTGGACTAAAACCACAGTCTAACCACAGGGGGGGGCTGCAATGCTGCAACCCAGAAACTTCCCTTAACCATCACAACGGGCAATATTAGATACCTTGGTATTGATATCTCCACCAATCTGTCAGATTTGTTCACCCTTAACTTCACTCCATTGCTCAAAGACATTGATGAAGACCTCATTTGATGGAACAACCTACCCATCTCACCAATTGGTAGGATAGCAGCAGTGAAAATTAATATACTTTGAAAAATAAACGACATATTTTCAATGACACCAGTGGAACCAAAAGTACATTGGTTTAATACTCTAGACTAAATAGTCAATCAATTTTATTGTTAATACAAGAAACACAAAAAACACAGAAAAACAAAGACAACCCCAAAATTTAGATACTACTATCTAGGGAACCATCTTAAATTTATAATGAAATGGTTACAACCAGAGCAACAATTGGGCCATGGATGGCGAGACATTGAACAAACAGAATGTCAGGAGTTCTCATTATCTGATCTACCATTCCTTACTGAATCAATAAGGAAACATAATTGCCTTAAAAACCCATTTATCTCAACAACTCTGTCAGCCTGGTGGAAATTCCTCAAACTCAGTTGTCACACTCTATCTCCAAACAAACTCACGCCAATCTGGCACAACCCAGATTTTCTGGTTAAAAACAGACCAATAATGTTTAGGTCTTGAAAAGACAAGGAATTACCCATGCCGAACACATTTTTGAAAACAATTTGCTTTTATCCTTCCCAACCCGAACCCAAAGATATAACATCGATGGCCACGGCTTTCTTCAATTCCTTCAACTACAGCAGTCTCTAAAAGTTAATATGAAATTGACGAACAACATCCTACAACCACCTCCAATGATCAAACTCATATCGGTCACTCCAAAAATGCAACTCATCCAATATAAGATTCTGCACAGAGCTCATATCACGGAACACAAAATGTTCAAAATGGGTTTTGTGGATGAAGACATTCCATCTCAATGGAAGAACTATTCGCTATATCCAAAAAACAATGTTGATTCATTCAATGAAATATGGACTACTTGACATAACTCCATCATTTAATACTTGAATCTTCCTAAGTAGGGGCAATGTAGTGGTGTTTTGGGGCATGTGGGGCTCTGCGGTTGGGTGGGTGCTGGGCGGCTCTGGGGACATCCATGGTGTGTAGGCCTGTGGTCGTGAGGGGTCCCGGAGCCCCACTGGGGTGTTAGGGGGGCCGGGGGTGGGGGGCATGCTCCTGGGGAGTACCTGCAGCTGGCATCCATGGGTTGGTTTGGGGCGTGGTTGCGGGTTTGGTGCTCGGGTCGGGGGCAGGGGGTGCGGGTCGCTGGTTCGGGTCTCAGTCCCGTGGTCGGCGCGCTGCTGGTCTTGCCCGCCCTGTGAGCGGGGCGGCTAGGCTTGTGTGCCCTTCTGCGTCCCACAGAGGGGTGGCCCGTCGTGGTTAGGCGTTCCGTCTGGTCCTCTCAACGGGGGTCCTGAACCTGGCTGGGTGTGCTCGGCGCAGGGCTCATCATGCGGCCTCCTTCGGAGCGGGCGGTCTCCTGTCGTCACAACAGGCTGCCAGGGTACCTATCCTCTGGCGCTCTCGGTGAACTGGGGGGTGGGCTCTGGGTGGGGGTGTCGTCTGCTGACAGACCAGGGGCCTGATGGGGGCGCAGAGCTGCCCAGCATGGTGGAGGCCGATGGCGAGCCGCTCTGCGCCCGTGGCTGATCGCTGTAGGTTGGCTGCTACCAGGTACGGGAGGTGGGTGTTGTCAGGTCCGAGGGGGGGTCTGCGTGGTTGCCCCCCGGCCTGCTGCGCCCCCGCATCGATATGGTCATGACTCGTCTATCTCTCCCAGTGCCAAAACTCATACTCCACTAGCCCATACACCACACAATAGGCCTAGGGCTTGCGGGATGGGTGGGGTGCAAGATAGGTATGTGGGTGGGGATGCGGCAGGCAGCTGCAATCTTGCCTGTCACGCTCCTTCCCCAGGGTGCTGCTCATCCGTCCTGAAATTTTAATCCCAATCATATTAGCTTAGAACATATACACTCGCACACAAATTCTACTCCGAACAACACTCCACCAGACCAGGGTCTGCGGGGCAGGAGGGGTGCGAGTGATTCGGGTTCAACTTGCATGAAGGACTCGCACACCCAACCTTGCAATTTTAACTGCAATAGCCAACAGCACACATTGAGCACTGGGGTTTTCCAGGAGACGGGTCGGTGTGGGGGCATGGTTGGCCAGGGGGCGGTTAGGTGGGCCCCCTGCCGGCTGGGCTGGAGTCCTGGTGGCTTAAGGTGTGCTGCTACCTGCCGGGGCTGCAGAGAGTGACACCGGGTGCCTTCCGGAGCCCCTGGGAGGGCTGCTTGCTGTTGTGGGTGTGGTTTGGGGTATGGGGGGGCGGCTGTCAGACTTTTTCTCCTGCTGCATGGCTTCTCTGCGGCGGACGCCCCGGGTGGTTGGGGGCCCGTATATTTGGCGGCCTGCTGGCATCGGCAGGTGGGGGCTTTGGAGCCCTTTCCACTGCTTGGAGGCGCCACGACATAATACCAACCTTCTACACCAGAACCAATTGGGATAAATCCTGTACACTCACCGGTGGACACCTTACACACACTCACACACACACAGACACAGACACACACACACACACACAGTCCCATCACACACACACAGACACACAGACACACAGACACACACACACACACACAAACACACACACACACACACACACACACACACACACACACACACACACACACACACACACACACACACACACACACACACACACACACACACACACACACACACCACCACACCTGCTTCGAGTGCACCCCAGCACCCTACTGGTTGCATTCCTCTCCTTTCCTCCCTCATTTGCTGCTATAACTATGACAGGAAGAGGCCACGTGACCAGTTGTAGTTCCGGTTTTCCTGAAACTAATTAACTGTTTTTCAATACATGTTGTCGCCCAATGTTTATGTTTTTATGTAAATGTTGTTTGTTTCTATGTTTATTTGTCTCACCTGTGGTGATTCTCCCCCTCTTGGAGTAGTGATCAGTTGTTTATTGACCCAAACATGATAAATAGTTCTCCAAAGAGGGTGCTGGTGGTGGTTCTCTATAACTAAAAACTGTGCTCTTGTCATCCTACAGGTCGTCCACAGGACAGAGTTATTGCAGCAGTTCTTGATGATTTATGAATTAATAAAGAGTTGCATTGCAGGTTGAGAACTTGAACTCCACTTGCAGACTCACTCTGTCCTAGATGCAATGGCATACAAATACTCTTTGTTGTATGCCCAGCATGCTGACAGCACAGGTTAAAAAAAAAAAAGGAGAGAGAGTGACTGTTATTGACTGTAATTTCCTGAGACAAATATGTCTTGTTGGGAGACAGCCGCTGGTGTGTGTCTTTGCCCTTATTCTCTGACAGCCATCAGAATGCAAGAGGGAATGAATGGGAATGGTCGCTAGATACCTGCCACCAGGCTGGCCAGCTGCTGCGTCCGGGTAATGGGGTACACACTGCGTGCCTCCACGATAGCGGAAGCTATTTTCCTGGCGTGTCTTTCCTCCCCGTACGCGGCGAGGATGGATGCGAGTGCTTGTTGATCTAAGGCGTTCACCACGTCAGCCGCGCAGGGCATGTCGGGGTACCTACGCACAAAGAAGAGCCCAATTAAGCAGATTGACGTCACATCCTTGCTGACAGCACTAAATCCTGACAACGGTCAGGTACGGCTGGAAATCTTGCAGCAGAACATGCAGTAACTTAAAGCCACGGCCATTGGCTTCGGAAGAGGACTGGAGTTGCAGACTACCGGGATGATTTCTTTTTGTCAGCAATTTTTTTTTATAACACATGAAATTTGTGCAAATCAGCAGATATTAAGGTTTGTTGCACATTACATTATAAAAAGATGCATACAGCTTTACATTTCAGTCAGAACTTCACTAAATAACACAAAATATTACATATGCATAATAAATGTGCTTAAGACGTAATTGGAACTATGATATATGCACGTTCATTGCGGATTAAAAAACGTTTTTAGTTGTTAATATAATATAAGCATTGATTACTTGTCCAAACTAAGGGAATTAACTCTTCAAAATTAATTCTAATAACTGAGCCATGCACAATATACACCAATCAGCCACAACATTAAAACCACCACTATTTGCTATTCAATATTTGAATTTTCTTGTGTGTTTGATGTCTAAATGCTGACTGTAATTTCTTTTAGACAGGCCTGACCACTTCCAATGCACTGCATCGGAAGTGGTCAGGCCTGAACAAGTGGTCACATATTTGTCTGGGCTGGGCCCAGACAAATGTGTTAATGATTGGTGAGTCATGAACAAGATATTTGTCAAATATCACCATATCTTGTTTGGACATTAAGACTTATCTTCTATTGTGTAACTCATCTTACACCTGGCTGGATAAAAATAAAACTAATAAGCTTGAGGAACGCTCAGCAATCAGCTCTGGAGACGCTCTCTTGTATAGGATCGAACATGTGACAGGGCTAAATGCACGGCCTAAAACATTTCCTTATGGCACCTGAAAAATAGACAAGAGTGCACAAGCAACCAACTTAATTTTACACCTCAAAATGGATTTGGCCTATTGGGCTTGATTTTGGCCCAAGCAGACATCTATTTTTTAAATAATGGAACCAGGAAACTGTTTGGCCTTGGCCATTTTCACAGGCTGATCATTTCATCTCTTCGATGCGTGTTCCCTTAGCATCTTGGCCCGTCTTAAGTCAACCTCAGGATTATTAATCATGTGAAGGAAATGCACCGTGCTCAGTAGATTAATTATGAGCAATGCGCTTTGCTTGTAAACAAATGCCGGGATACAAGCAAGACATTTTTAAACATTATTAAATGAAAAATAAATGAAGTTCGGAATTCTGTGCTTCAAAGTCAAAGTCATTGAAAATATTGGTTCAGACACCGATAGATTTTTATGAAACTTGAGGATGAGGATGTCAATGATTGCATTTTGAACGTGAGAGAGAAACTGCCCACTGAGACTCTTTAGGAGGTCTGAGTGGATGAAAATATATGCTAAAAATGTTGCAGATATTTGCCAAATTTCCTTTAACCTGAGGGATATGAATCATTAGGTTTATCAGCTGTGTGCTTAAAATGTAACAGGCATGATAGGGAACCTTAAGCAACAAACCAAAATGGAGCAAAATGACAGATCCCAGAAATGTAAAATCCCCACACATATACCTGTTTATTAGATGGTTAGTTCATTTTCCATTGCAGTAGACAAAGCCTATTGCAAACATGTTGGCTTAGGCGTCAATATCTGCTCCATGATTTACAACATGGCCCAAGACGTCTGAGATCAACAGCATCAGACAATAAAACACATTTCAGGTTTATTTGACAAATGAATCATAGCGGTTATAATGAAGCATCATGGCCATTTAGTAGTAAAAAATGGATGAAGGAATGAAGGAGAATAGAACGAAAATAATCTTTCTCGACTGTATGCATACATGTGCCTGACAGATGTATGAGCTGAGTCCCCCCCAGTAATTCTTCTAAAAGGAAAAACATATTAAATGCAAAACTACTCCACATTTTTAGCTTCATAGAAAATGGTATTCAAGAATGTGTCACAACGATGCCTTGTCTGAAACTGTTCTTCCATATATTTTTTTAACTTGTGCCATATTTTTTTAACCGTCACAGAGGTATTTAAATCAGCTGTCAATGTTTACGTTGTACGAGACACCCAGATGTTCTCTTAATTCAAATGCATCCTTTGATGGGCTCCTGTGCAATACACCAAAATGCTTATCTCGGAATTAAGCGGCCGTTTCTTCTGTTTCATTCCACAGAAGAATGTCAAGTTGGAAAGAAAATGGAAGATCGATACCCATCATTCTACGGAACAAAGACTGGCTGACAGTGCTTTGGACAAAATTCTGATTGTTGTAGCACTATAAAGCAATCAAAACGTCCCGGCAGCACTGGAACATAATATTTGTTTATTTGAAAAGCTTTATTAAATCACTTTTGAGGTTCTCCAGAACAGAGAGATTGATGGGGGGCGGAGCGGAGGATTACAGGCATTCTAAGAAGTCGATGGGCGTGCATTAAAGCAATGGGTATACATTTTCCTGACTGACTCATATAACCCTACTTACAAATCACAGAATGAGGAAAATAAAAATTGTGACCGTACATTATTGCGTTTTCTACGATACAGATGGAGGAAAACAAGCGCTCAACGGAGATATCAGGACAAAACACAAAGGCTCAAAGATTGGTTTGATGACTTTATCTGTTGTTGTAGTCGTGCCCCTGAAAGGTAGAAACAATTGGCCATTTCAGAAATGCTGTTCACTAATGAACTGTGACATTGTCACATCAGCTGATTTAGAGAAAAAAAGAAAAGAAAAAACAAAATAACCTATTTTTACTTTTTCACCTTTCCCATGACTTTGTAGTCTCTCTTCTATTTGAGTAAATTTTGGATTGATCCATTTTTTGCCAGTTATTTTAACACTTTAAGTTGATTTATACATGCTATTTTCACCCCTTGTTGTGAAACACAGAAGTTTAAGCATTCAACTAAATTTCTTTAACTAGTGGAAAGCGCTTACCTGACTCCATCCATTCTCATATCCAGGGGCCCGTCTTTACTGAGTGAAAAGCCTCTTTCAGGCTGATCCATCTGCATGGAGGAGCATCCTGCGTCCAACAAAACAGCATCAACACCACCGGGGTCGATCTGCAATTTGCGCAGCAGTGCTTCGAGTTCACTGAATCGGCCAAGTAAAGGTTTCACACGGCAACTGAAAAAAATGTGGGGAAAGGAGAAATATCAAATCACAGATCAAATTAGATTAAAAGGCGGCAAAAAAATTAAAATAATCCAAATCATAAGAGGGTATACAATATAGAGTTTTTGTTGGATGGTGTCATGTAAAGGGATGCTCCAGGAAATATGTGTTTTGTGTATTTTACCGAGACTCAGATGAGAAGGTCAATACCAATTTAATCCGTGTCCATTCAGTACTGGGGCTGAATGCTAACTGTGTTATCGCAATGCAAAGCTGCAGATGGAATCAACTAGCCTAGCTTCTGTGGACCATTTATCTATCTCGTTACCCCCTTTCCACCAACGCGAACCTAGTTCTGGTTGTGTGCCGGTGTGTCGTTAGAACCAGGTGACATTTTGCACATTGCACATCGCACATTTTGGTGCAAGTTTTATCCACATGGATCTACATATTTAGCAGGAATTTGTGCAAAACCTTGTGAATTAACCGGAAGTTGCAGAATTTTGGCGTACCTTTATTAGTTTGTGACATCATGAGCCGACATTACAGCACAGGTACTCCTCACGTAGCGACCCACTGTACCTGTTTAACGACTGTTCGGACTTACGACCAGCTCTCTGACCAGTTGGTATTGTGCGCTGCATCAAGCATCTCCATCTTCATCCTTTATACACTATATACATTATATACACTATATACACTGTATACATCTCATCTTATTATCATTCTCAGTCTCGTTCCCGCAGTCTGTCAGTATTCACTAAACTACCGTTGGCAATGGCCACGCCCCCTTACCGTGAAATAACACGGGTCCTCGCTTATGTCAAATTCGCTTAACGACCTGGTCCTAGGAACGGAATTTGGTTGTTAAGTGTGGAGTACCTGTATATCAGTATTCGCATTCGGGGGGGCTGTGCTGTGTAGACTGCAGTGGTTGCTCCGCGAGATGAGCAACCGGGAGACGACAGACCGAGGGAGCCGATGAGGCGCTCAATGTAAACTCAGAAAAACCGTGCTGCGTTTCAGAGAACCCAGAAAACTGTGATACGTACCAGCGCGACTTAACTGGACCCTGTGTATTGCTGCCTGTAGCTATATTTATTATTTTAATTGCGGTGAACACCAGGACAATTTGGAGGCGGTGCCTGCGGCAGCCTGCGGACTCTGGCCCCGGCAGCTTGTGCATTCTAATAAGAAGTGGACTCAATAAAATATGATATATTTTACAATATGTCAACTTGATTTTTTCCACTGTGTTTTGAGGGAGCTTGTGTCCTCCACGGACCACTATTTTGATTTTACGTCCATGCTTTAGCGGTCGCAAAAATGGCGTTTAGTTGGTGTTGGTTGTCTCCGCCCCCAGCCCCGGACGTAAGCGGTTCTTGGTTCTAGACCAGCAGCCAAGTGGTGCAGCTCTGGAACCAGTTTTCCTGGCTGGGACCCGGTTCGTTGGCTGCCGAAACGCGAAGCACTGGCTTGTGATTTGGCAACGGCCTTCAGAGTGCCCTGGTGGAAAAGGGGTATGTGAGACTCAACCTGGTGGTGCTGTAGGGTCTCCGGTTCAGTCAGCTTCGTTTACTGGTGCAAAGCATTGCAGTTTATCCTGCAAACCCTCAACTCCATTGAGCAATAATCTATACAGCCAATAACTACACAGCTGATAATCACTATACCCAAGTAGTTATGCAGCAAGAGTAGTTCTATAATTTCTAAATATGGTAGCTGCATTTAAAACAAATAATGTCAAGTATATTCACATATTTCGTCATTATTTTGTTTTATTCACATGTGGATTTCCCATTCTTCATTTCTTGAATTGCCCTGAAGTCCCTATAAAGCAATAAAATGTGGTCTGAGTTTACCAGAGAAAAATTTGTTATTAACCACCCAGCCAAATTTGAATGGTTAAAAAACGTTGGCAAGTGTACAAAATTTGGTTTCAAAATCATGAAAAAGCAGCAGGTAGATCGCTTTTACTCTACGTGTTTATTCCCAAAACAACGTTTTTACCCCAAACTCTGGGGTGTTAGCTTAGCTTATTTCACCACAGACACTCAGATTCTGACCCGGTGTCTATAAAGTGTTAGGGGAGGGGCCATGAAAAGCACGGCCACCGTGCGTCATCCAACCCTCATTTAGCCCCGGCCAAAAAAAAATCCAGACCACAAAAACGGTGAGAAACAGTTGAACGGTCTGACACCGTGATCCAGTATTACATCGTTTGTTGTCTTTTCACGTGTTTTCAGCAATAACTTTCAAACGTGTTGAACGTGTCCAGAAACAAATCACTGGATTCAGTTCACAGGGACTTGAATTAATATCAACACACTTGAAAAACCTCCTGAAATGAACATTTTCTTCACACAGCAAATTGACCTTCCTGTCATTTACTCTGGGTATATTATATACACACACACACACACACACACATACACACACACACACACCTAACTGACAAGATTGTTGTTATTTTGCCTTTCTGTTAGTACAGAGAATAACCATCGTCTTCGGACAGTAACACAAATGGGGAACAACATTTCTTTTTAATAACATGCACTAACACTGCAGGTTTGGTGAGAGATGTAACGGTCTCAGGAACTCCCTCTCGTCTGACCGACCCTGCACCGACATCCGCACTTCCTCATGCGCAGGTGGTGAGATCCTCTAGTCACATTCATACATTTTTCATACGACCTTTGACGACATGGTGGACAAAGATTACGACCACAGTGGGCCACATGCATCAGCAGGAGAGCAAGATATCTACGACAAGCTTTTCCCGAACATTTAGGTCACGAGCCCATATGTAGACGACGGAGGGAACAAAATGTTATTGTATATAAACAGTGTTTTACAAAAACAGCAGCTGCCCACATCCTCCACACGCCACACAAAAGTCATCAAATGCATAGATCCGTATTGCTGAAATTTGCACGACGTGAAAACGTTTTTTTTCGTTTTTTTTAATTTTGTTGTAAAACGCATTGAAGGCTAGGTGAATATTTTCTGATCTCAATAAATGGTCTCTTGCAGGAAGGTCCTTCGGCAGAGCGCGGGCATGTTTGAGCTTTGACGTGACACTGAGTCACTGCTTAAATCCCCCACAGCTACAGTTAGTTTCTTAGAAAATTCTTCCTGTAGCCTCCACTCAACTTGGGTTACTTAACAAAAGTCAAACACTTCTTCCTACTGTACATCACTTTAGTGCGAAGATTAACAGTCGTTTCGTACGAGAACATGCCGTGGCAGGTCCTCTATTTCTACACCCACGGCCGATCGAGAGAGGGGCATGGGATCACCTCACCCACGTAGCCAGGGCTTTCCTATTCCCTCGCTTTCCTTATTCACGGTCTTGCATAGTCATTATTTGTTGAAAAATCTATAGTAGAGGATTTCTTGTACTCTCCCATAACCTGCAAGATCCCCCTCTCCCACTCCTTTCTTTCTTGCAAGCCCTGAGTCACCACAGCACGATCCCCGATTGCAAAGAACACCCCCCCCCCCCCCCCCCATAATGTCCAGGCTCAAAGATCGCAACACAATGAGGGACACGAGCACACAAGCCATACAAACTGAAAAGTCTGTCCAATCAAACAACAGGGCTCACCACCCCCCACCCCATAGTGATGTCAGGCTGTACTGCAGAGGTGAGGGGCTCTGTTTGGGGCATTATCCTTTGATATGTTGAGCAAGTAAATACTGTATACACACCAACGTAAATATAATATCTGGATACTGAAATCCGTGCACACACAAAAAAAAAAAATAATAATAAAATAAATAAAACTGGAATCACATGGTGTACTCTGTTCCAGATCGTACTTACAGCTCAGTCTAACCCTCAGTTATGTGTCATTTCAGTGTGGACTTGAAAATGAATAGGGAAGCTTCAGCATTTTCAACTTGATCTGATGAAGAATAAAAAAAAAAAACCCAAAAAAACAATATTGGTAAAGTAGTACCCTTTAATTGCCAACCTTCAATTTGAACCATCAGCAACCATCAACATCAATAGTAATGGAAGCATTAATGTAACATGAGATGTGAGACCAATTGGATTTGCCAATGTCTATGTACTTGATAGTACACTGGCAGGAAATAATAATGGCATTTGGGAAGTGATGTGTTGTTTACAAATCACACATATCAGGACATGGAGACAGACATGGAGCTCTATAAAGAGTTAGAAATGCAATTCCACCAGAAACTCTGTATTCTTTCACATTTTCTATTAAAAGCAGTTTATTTTTCTGCCTACATTCCACAAAGAACCTAGGGACGGAACTAACCTTCCCTTACAATGAGTAACCTTCTCTAAATCGTGTTTTTGTAAGCCATTGAAAGACTTAAAAATATGCAAAACAGTTACATAACATTTCTAAATTATTAACTTCTTTATGTGGCTTAGACACAGGACTGGAGATATAAATGTCTTATGTAAGGCCTTATATTATTAAACAGGACAAGTTTCGGTGGTGTATGTGCTGAGGTCCAAGTGTGGGTTTATAATTGCTTAGAAGATCTGATCTATTTATAGTTGTAGCAACCCACAACATTGACATCACTGAAACTTAAAACAGAATAAGAGGGAAACTATTTTGAATACTCTGGCATTTCACGGGATGACTGTAACTAGGGGAAAACAAAAAAAACAAACAAAAAAAAAAAAAAACACTCGGCGCATGAGACAAGTTGAAGTGAAGGTGTAGATCTGCATATCTGATCAGACTGTTTTGTTGCTACACTTCTCACACACACACACACACACACACACACACACACACACACACACACACACACACACACACACACACACACACACACACACACACACACACACACACACACACACACACACACACACACACACAGACACAGACACACACGATGATAGGGTTATAGGTCATAGGGCAGCTGAAACAATGAGGGTCTAGAATTAATACTCAAATATCTATCTATTTATATCTAGCTGAGGCTGAGGGCTTTAACAGCGAACTGATTTAAACCATGATTATAATTATTAGCTAATGATTTCTAGACACTCGAGTGGAAAACCCCTTAAACAGGCCTGTGCACAAGTCATGTTATTACTACTGACATCACACTGTGCATTGCCATATACTGTAGTTTGATATGATAAAGATCATTTGATTTTGAATTGAATAAGAAGATATGAGATACATACTGGATAGTGTAAAAAGTTGGTCTGAAATGTATGGTCTACAAATATGAATCTCCCAGTTTTTTGGTCTAATTTAATCCCGCCAGGCTTCATGTCATTGGAATAAAAAACGTTAAATAATAATAAAAGGGGAGATTGTTATTACTGCTTTCTCCCTTACATTAAGGGAATTAACAGCCGTTATGTTGAAGAATGCGCAGCCTGTGTGAGTGCACGCTCATTCAACATGACGTGTTGCCTCTTCACAAATCAAGCCTGAAATATTCCCCTGTGTTGACCTGCTCAGTTCCTTTACCTGCGTCACTGAACCCTAAGACAAGATGCTGATTGATTGCTTTCAGCAGGGGACCAGTGATGAAAATATCTACAGTGCCGTGAGGAAGGAAAAAAAACAAAACAAAAAAAAAAAAGCAGAATAAACACACAAAATTGCCCCATCTCATTTACCTTCAGAAGTATCGAAAGCTACTCATTTTATTTACTATATGTACTATTATAGTGTGTTTTTATTTTAAATAAAAATAATAAAAACTTCCTAAGTGTTTGGTTTATGGAAAACTCATAATTTATTTGATTTTGACAGAAAAACGTCTGTCTGATTGTCAAAATTGAGCAAGGTAATTCAACAAAGAGGTGATTTTAACATTCCCTGGCCACTACGGTATGCCTATAGAGTACATTCACACTCACACTCTTAAAAACATTGTTCAAGAGACACCAAAATAAGAGAGGAAATGGGGATTACACCCATGTTTTCCTTTTTCTAAAAGGTATACGCATATATGCTCAACTGCATGAGAAACATCTACATTAACAGGCTTCCAGGGGTGGAAAACAAGCTCATTACAATGGTGTGTGGCCGCGTCATAATCCTCAAGGCAGTTGCTGAGTCGACATCAAATTAATAAAAATAAAAATACAATATACAAACATACAACATACAACGGGGCAATCTTAATTTATAGAGCAGATTATGCATATGATTATATGATTAGTCTTCATCTTAATTATTACAACACATTCCTTTGGAGGAAGTCCAAATGAATGGTTACTCAGTACTAAAGAAGACTTAAGTCGGAATACTTTGTGCAGCTGTGTTAAACCCCTAACATGATTTGATGCATTCCACCAAATTGCCACCTGTGAATATGACATAATTCTCACAGGACACTGGACTTGTTAGGGTGTGATCCCATACACTGTTCTTACAAACAGGGTTGCAGAACCATGTGCTCAGCCCTCCTTTATTCCTTAAAGAGAGAGGCGGCTCCATATTCATTACCTAGCAGGCCGGTATTATCTGGTCCTTAAAGAAACTTATTTATTCGTTTTGTAATATTTTTGACTGTAAGGAGAAGTATACATCGACTAAACAGTAAACTGAAGACTGTACTGTGGAAGGAGTGGAAGCAGGAAGCAAAGAGAAAACTCTCTTACCCTGTTGTGTGAGTGCACTGCGTGGGCTGCCAAGGTCTTTTATTCAGGCTTCCAATAATATTGGCTAATTGCTAGATTTCTCCGGCTTCTCTCAACTTGCATCACGAGTGGGCGTGGAAGGGTTTACAGCAGGGGTATATTGCAGCTGACAGAATGCAGTGTTCTGATGCTCCCTCTCTCCCTCGCTCTCTTTCGTTCTCATTCCCTTCTCACCGCCGCATTTCTCTCGTAGATTCCCCTGAGAGAGGTTTCCCCAGAATCTACGTAAAAGGATTCCTTCCCACGCCGTGGACTTAGGAACATCTCATTTTCATCCTCCCTCGCCCCCGCGCGTGCGTGCGTGCGTGCGTGTACACACACACACACACACACACACACACACACACACACACACACACACACCCTTCTCTCCCTTATTAGACAATGTGTCCTGGTGTCCCTTCCATAATTTCTTTGGGCTTCTCCAATCTCCTTCCTGCCCCCTCATATCTGACGCTTCCTCAGTGGGAGGCAGCATCTCTCTCTCTCACTGCAGTCGTGGGCCAACTCTGACAAATGACAAGCCGGGGCCCACCAGCTATGCGTGGGGGTACGATAAGCTATACGTTAAGACAGTGGAATGGCTGTGAATGGATTGTGGAAACACAGGGCTGCATCTTTCTGAGGAATATTCAATCAGGCATGGACAAGAGTTTGGGGAAATAAGACAATCAAAACCATGTAATTGTACATCACAATCTAGCGCTAAATTGCTGTTCAGCATGTGCCAAAAAGATATGTTTAAAATTCACATACACATTCATGTTTATGGTTTACGGGCGGATCATATAATAGCATTATGTCTATATAAACAAAGGGGTATTTTGTAATTAATTGACTTACATGTGCTGCTGTGCTAGTTGTTGGGCCAAAGAGAATGCTGTTGGATCTCGATCAAGGGCCAAGACAGTTACATCAGCAGTCTTTTGCAGTATTTCTTTCGTATGACCGCCACCTCCGAATGTCATGTCGAGGACCACCTGCATAAATAGCATAATTAAAACATTAGGCTTACATAATGATTCAATATGCATGTTTTGATATGTGATTTACAATATGAGGGAATCATTTGAATAAAGTAATTGGAACTGGAGGAGACATTTTGTATTTCTACACTTTGAAAAATCTTTAAACAATCCATTATTAATATATAAGTTTCACGTTCTCACTGGCCTTCTTTTTTATATTCAGCATGCATAGCCAAAGAAGTGTATCTTTGGTGATGCATGCTAAAAAAAAAAAAAAAAACATGGTAATGCCAAAAATGCCTACTTGATACTGGGAGGGTCACTCCTACACCTTCCAAGAAGTTGCATTAAGAAAAATGACTCAGTATGAGAAGGTGTCCATAAACTGTCCATATTTTAGCTGAATTCAAATGTTGAAGCTGTGCAGGACTTTTCACACACAGACACACACATATACAGTACACACATACACACACACACACACACACACACACACACACACACACACACACACACACACACACACACACACACACACACACACACACAATGTATAGAATTAATATCGTTAATAATATATGTTTGTAAGAAGAGAATAAATGTATGCATGTGTGAGAGAGAATATAGTGGAAACCAAGTAGAATAGTGGAAAAGGAAGGCAGGTCATTTATCGCACTGCGATTGGCTGAGAAGCTCGAGCAGGGTCATGTTCAGGTCACGATCAGTATGGAAGGGGAAGATGAGACGCGAGTACTGCAGAAAGCCATCGGGGTATTAAGAAATATTTTATCATCCCCTGAAACTGTCACATCCTTGTCCTCATCCCGTGAGCAGCAGAGGACAGGCTCATCTGCACATGACGTTACTCACAGCACGGCGGTGAAATGAGAGCACTGTTCAGACCTGGCAACTCCCAAGTCGCTGCAGCTGGCCAAGCAGCTGCACAAGGCCAAACTGGAGGATTGCGCCAGCCTTTGCGAAATCAGACTCAGCAACACTGTGGCGACTGGAGTTCCCAGTCAAGGAAAAGGCGAGAACTAAGTACATGGCAACTTTAAGGGGCAATAGACAACTTTTTTTGCTTTTACTTATCCTTATGAAGTTAATGTTGATTGCACAGTGTAATGGCTAGGGGTTGAGCTGTATATGAAACGAGTATCCGGTATGGATAAAGTACATTTTACGAGTACCATCTGAGTAAAATGTGTCAATATCCATACTTGTGAAGGAGAATCCTCATTGGGTAGCTGCGCCCACATCGTTCTGTGATTGGCCAGCCATACACAGAGCTCGAAGTTCACTGCCGCTGCGCCACACAGTTGGGAGACACGGGAGCGGCCGGGATGCGTAGTGAACCGGAGATCACCCTCTCTCCGTTACGCAATCCACTGTGCTGATCTAAGGCAGAAACTTCGCTCCATACAAGTACAAGTGAACCAAAACGAACAGATTTAAAATAAAAACACAGGAAAAACCAGCAAAAAGCTCTGCTCCAATTTGCTGAGTTGGGTTTACGTTTTTCCATTTTCCATACAGACAATACAACCTTGCCATCAGCACAGCCACTCTGTCCACAAACAGCATAGGACTATTTGATCAGGAGAACAATCTCTCCCGCTCCCGCTTTGCATATTTTCACGCACGGTTTGCGCATCAGAGAACCTGCGGCGAGAATAGAGCAAGAGAATCCGATCGAATTACTTCATTCACGTGGAGGACTTACGGAGTAGCCGCACAGAGGACTTGTACCTTTCCAATGTATTGACTGAAGTTCATTAAAGTATTGGCATGTGTCTGTCAACCACATCATCTCCAATCACTCAGGGTTTCTAAAGCAGCCGGTGTTTGGTTTTAATTTAAAGCATTAACGTGAATCCTCTCCACCTCCACCTGAGCGGAGGCAACCGACTGATCACGACGAGTATGAGGATGAAAAGTCGAGTTCATGCATTTTACTTCGTACTTCTTAACACTGGATGTGTTGTGTTCATTGAGTCACTGAAGGTCATTTGTTCCAAATCAAAATCTCATTCTGTAAATAGTTCTTACTCTTGTGATCAACAACATTTTATCTGAAGCTCAATTCTGAGGCTGTTCTGTAAATAGTTTTCTAATCAACGAGAAAAACAGCAACTTCTGCATTTCAGGTTTAAAATAACTTCCGGTGAGGTCTGCACACTTGCGGTTTAAGCCCTGCTCATTCCGAGTATGGATACAGATACGAATAACTGAGTTGGTTGAACTGAGTTGGTCGAACTGACGGCGGCGGCAGCGCCAGCGCCAGCAGCAGCACCACCACCTAGGGGGTCCGGCGGAGGACCGGGGGGAGAAGCAGCGCAGCAACCATCACAGCTAATCGCTGGCAGCTAGCTTCTCCGCCCAGCAGGCATCGCCGAGACCATCCAGCAGCCAGACCAACCCTCTCTCGACTGGCAGCAGCAGCATCTGGGGGGTCCGGTGGAGGACCGGGGGCGAAGCAGCGCGGCAACCACCATAGGCAACCGCTGGCGGCTAGCTTCTCTGCCGTGCAGCCATCGCCGGGACAGCCCAGCAGCCAGGCCACCCCAGGTCCTCTGGGAGGGGACCTGGTTTATTTTCTTTTGGACATTTTGTTTGTATAAGGTATGGGAACCCTGTTTCAGAGTCTGGTGTTTTATGATTTAAGGGATAGGAACCCTGGGAGTCTGTTTTAAGTATTTATTATAATATTTGTTCTCTGCTTGGTTGGGGGGGGGGGGGGGGGTAGGCTTTAGCCAGGAATTCTTCCTGGCCTTAGTTTGGTGTTGAGGGTATGTGGTGGATGGGATGGCTTGAGCAGCCACACCCGATGCTTGTTGGTTGGGCTAACAAGTGGCAGGTTTTAAAAACCCCATCCACACCCGACTCGGTACAGGAGCCCTGTCATGACATGTTCCATCTGCTCCTGGCTAATTCCACCTAGCCTCATCTCTGCAATAAACTGGTGTTGACAACCCCCCCCGTCATCTGTGTCTCTGTGCCGGAGGGCCCTATGGTGGCGAAACTGCCACACTCATATAGTGCAGAGTTGGAATGCGTGTTTTAAAATGTTAAATCTGAGCAGAGAAATTGATTAAATTGGCAGCTTCTTAGTTGCACTGAGAGGTAAAATTAGGAGGACATGCTGGTACTCTATGGGAGATTTCACTTTTGAAACATGGCCAGCCGACGTAATCCTTAGACATGTAATCACAACTCTTTGTGTTTCCAGGTACTGTTCAATTTACCGTTGCAATTTAGTAAATCAATTTTTTTTTTGTCTTTCCAAGGATGATATTACATCCTATAGCAGTGACAGCAACCGTGAAGGGAAAACCCTGGTTCAGAAAGGCAGCTGTGCTCCTCATCTCTAACACAAGGTAGACACTTGTATGCATCTTCCCCTTCCGTTCTGGTCAACTGCCAGTATGCCCTCTGGAAAGCTGCCCTTCCACCAGTCAGCCTTCTACCTCAACGTTTGGCCATCCCTGTTCACATATTTAAATGCATACAGTATATAATGTATATATTGGCACTTGACTGTTCTGGTGTGTGTATATATTATATACAAAGTTAAAGGATAACGCTGGCAATTTTCTATATTTTCATTGTCAAATGTTGTGCGGAGCCAAACACTTTAATTTCCAAAAGCCTGATATACTGGATCTATGCTGTAGAACTTGTTGTCCAAAAACTCAACACTTTAGTAAGCCACACCGCAACACAGAGTGACATATTCCTTTGTCCATGGAGAAAACGACTACTTTAGTTCGTTTAGAAACGGCTCCAAAGACTAATGACAGCCATAAGAGGTTGTCTGTTCTCTCGGGAGGTCATTTGAACGGCAGATGCCACTGAGCACGCCTGGGAACGCAGTTGGCAGAGGTTTGTGAACTTATTGTGCTACATATCACAACCTCTTGACTTTGTACTACACTAAATACTTACTAATATGATACCACATGACAATTAAGTATTGACGTTCAAAATTGTCAATGACCATAAACAACATGAATGTGACCATGAACAACACAGGATGCCATTCTTAAAACTAGTCTGAACTGTAACTTATATTTATCTTGTTTGCTTCTGAAGGACCACCTCGGTGCCGGCGAAAGATATTTTCTGAGATCTTGCAACAAAAATAAACCATCAAAAGAAATGCAAGTTTAACAGTAACCAATCCACAGTCCTGGATGGAGCCATCAGAGGTTTTAAACGGGGGACATACGATTCACGTCACACTGTTTCTGTCCGAATTTCTGATGATATGGGAGTGCCTGAAGAGGCTGTGGACTTAAGATGACCAAGAAGAGACTTCGAATGGAAGCTTTGCCCCACTCTCCAAAGTTACAGGGAGAAGAAGGCTAAATGAACTTGGCCCTTGACAGAACCGGTATACAGTATATTGATTGTAATCTCATATCATCGAGGTGCTGAACTCTATAATCTTTTATTACATTTATATTATTTATGACGGTACAGGTATTTGTCAAGTCGTTGTATGCATGCACTGTCAAATATATAATTGTTCATTTTATTTTCTTATTTTCTACTTCATTGCAGGCAGGGCCATCGCAGATTTACACGGTGGTCCTCCCGCAGGCTGTCTGTCTCCAATTATCTTCTCTTGCCTTGTTGATGGCCCAGAATTGGCTAAGCCAGTTTTGGAAGATGTTGTGTATAATGACCTGCACGAAAACATTTAAATGTTAAGTTGTGGTATATGTGCGTCTGTTTCTACACTTGTGACTTGGTGTGCTGGACAAAATCCAAGCTCACCCGGAGAGTTTTCGCCCCCTTCTATGCTGGTCTCCTACAACCCTCACAGCTGACCTGGTTGACAGCCTCTTCACCATCCGCCCATTTCCAGTTGGCAGCAATAGAAGGCGTGCTGAACAAGTTGTTGTTCCTTTCTGGAGAGACTACCTAACAGATGCTGAAGGTTAAAGTAGAAGTCTTTTAAGCGATTCTTATATGAACTGAAATACCTTCTCACTTGAAATTGATAATGCACTTGTCATTGAATATCAGTTAGGAGTAGTGACGCATGCAGTGTTTTTTTTTTTCCTTTCTCTTTTTTGATCTTATTTCTGACGTATTGTGTTTTCTCAAGAGCAAGAGGGAAACACAGAAGCTGGGGACCATTCGCGCCTTTGCCAGTGGAGCCAGTACGGTTTCACTAATTGGCCTCTCTCCACAACCCTCAATCGAATTTCTTCACAAAGAGCATGGCGCAGGATGCCCCTCTAAACTGCCCATTGCAAACACCTGCCTCAATTCTTTGAAGTTACCACTGCACACCTCATACACAGCCTTTCAGGAAAACATGGACTTTGCATTGGGCAATAGGGGTTCCGGCATAGCTTGCAGGGCTCCTTAATATTCTGTGTAAAGGTCAAGATCGTAATCAAATAAATAAATGTGAGTCAACACTCTAATAATCCCAAAACAGTTCTTGACACATGGATTTCATTCCGTAAGGTTTTTTTTGGGGGAAAAATACACATTTGTTGCATCTTCGTTAAAACAATAAGGTACTAACATGTTCTTGTTAAGTTCAGATTCTCCGAAAGTACAATGAAGGCCAAAAAAAAACTTTATTGCAGACAACTATTGTGGTGAAAGCTTAAAATGGGCTTGTGACTTGGTTGCCAATAATAGCAATCTCAAAACCAAACTGAATTTACTGTAGCTTATTTTCATCGATGAGTAAGTTAATTGGTAAATTGTTTTAATTTCCACCGTGTTGTTCACCACTCCCTGTCTGCTTTTGATCTTCAGTGTTTGTCAGTGATTAAAATACTTTTCATTTTCTCATTACTTTATTTCAGTAACTTTACATACATTTATTATTTGTTTTGGCATGGACCATTTTTGTTTTTGACAAAGTTATGAGAGTTCACCAAATCTAGCTGTTATACTATACAAACATGCTTAAGGTGACACACTGAATGACCTGACAAACCCAATGACATCAACTATTGGTAAGACGCACTGGGTAAGGCATTGCTTTCTAAAAAACGATCTACACACTGGCATTATATTGACATACCTCTTACTTCATAGTTTTTTGACAAAGCATTGCCTCAAATTTCCCCAATAAGTTATGATTAAATGTTGCTTAATAAAATTTTAACGTTATCTGTCATAACTGTTATTCTTAGTTAACAAACATGTAGTATAAAAACAAGCAACTCAATAATTTGATTTAATTTAATCAGCAAACATTTTTTTACTATGTGATGCAGCACTGTAAACATCCACAGGAATTTTGTTTTGTAGCAATCTAGGATATGAGGACGACTCCTCATATGGAAGTGGAGGTGGACACCTTTGGCATATTGTATATTTGCAGTACTTACTGAATTTGTAATATTTTCTCTCTAGCACCACAATCAGGCCCTGATTTACACATGTAAGCAAGATATATAAAAATCCAATTCGCCATGAAATTTCCTACATAAATTTTATTTCCGAGCTGATTACCATTGAATCTGCTGAGCATAGGGATGCTCTACACTTTCGTAGTCCATGTAATGCTAAGGATTTAACACTAATAAAATGGACTAATAAAATTAGACTTCAGAATTGTCAAATATGTTACGGTTTTAACATACACTACTCAAAAGGTGTGTTTTTTTCAGTAGGTGTGCAATTTGAAAAAAATTCAGCTTTTGCCATCTTCTGTCTCTTCTGCTCTCTGATGTGCTGCTTTTGTGTTGCTTCTTATGCTCCTCCTGACTTCTCCAGACATGCCAACCTGCATGCATTTTGTGTACCAACCACGCAATTCTTGCTCAAAATATGCAGGTATGAAAAGCCAGCTGAAACTACGCAAAAAAATATATTATTGGAATTTAATCACGGAACACAATCAATCAATATGTAATCCAATTCTATGCCGGTCAAATTGACACGTTCAATACTGTGCTCATGTACTGTACTCGTAAAAATGCTCCGATACTCAAACGCGATACAAATGTAATGTCATGTAGTTGTGTAGTTGATGCTCTAAAAATAGAGTAAAAGAGAGAAAATGTTGTCTGTTTGAAGGTACTTCAAGGTAAACAAAGAAGATTTGATCAATTATTTATCGCCTGACAATATTCTAAATTGTGCAGACTGCGTATCTATCACTGTCCCTACAGCGGAGCGTCTGCTCTGATTGTTCATAGGGCCCGAGATCCGCTAGGGATGGGAGGTTCTACTCTTTTTTGAGACTTTGTTCTTAACTAGTCAGTCGGTAAAACAAGTCGTTCAATTTGATTCAATTGGTTTAATGCACGGTGAGCGAAGGAGGACTTCCAGTGAATGGGAGTGAGATGAGTCGGCCTTTTATGATAATTTTTTTTTTGCAATAATTGCAATTTATTTTGGAATGGCAAGTACCATATAAATATAATAGAAAGGTTTATTTGCACTTAAAGTGAAAGAGACTTTAATTTGAAGTTTGAACTGGACATTTCCACGTTAGTTATATGTTGTGTCCTACTAAAACTCAGTGAGAGTTACAGGTTGAATTATTCTGAAACTTGGTGACAGTCCCATATTCTATTTTATTAGAACTCAGGGACAGATCTATGTTTGTGGTGTATCAAGGGGCATGGTCAAGCACCGGCTGCGGACGACAGCACGGTTCCCTTTCTCACTGCCACCAAGCTGCCTCGAATCAGCCTGATCAGAGCCGCGCCCCGGAGCCGATCCGCTGGCTACAGAAACGGACCTGGAGGAGGAGCGGGACTACCTCCGCTGCCAGCTAGAGCGCATCCTCACCAGCGTGAGCTCCTGGGATCACGCCTTGAACGGCTGCCGGCTCGCCGCCGCCAGCCCGTGGCCAGGTGGTCCAGATCGCTGGCCCGCTAGACCATTACCCCAGTCGGGAAGGGGCCTACCAATTACCGGTAAGGCTACATGGGGGTAGACATCAGGCTTTGCTGGACTCGGGCTGTTCACAGACGATGGTCCAGCAATGCATGGTTCGCCCGGGGCTTTGATAGAAGCGTTACAGGTGGTGGTTCGTTGTGTGCATGGGGAGGTTCACACGTATCCGATGGTCCAGCTCGGAATTCGCTACAAGGGAAAAGAGCATAGGGTATAGGCTGCGGTTAGTTCTCGCCCGTTGCGCTCCCTGATTTTGAGCATGGATTGGCCAGGGTTTGACGTGAGAGAGGCTGGGGGAGTGCATTCACGGTCAGTAGGGAGATGTGAGTGTTGCGTAGCACACAGTGACGTGGAGGGGTCGTCGGCAGGCATGACGGGTGCAGGGTGCCCAAGTAGGATCTCCCCCAGTCCTAACCTTCCCTATGGACGATTTTCCGCTGGAGCAATTGCAAGATGACACCCTACGCGGGGCCTTTGAGGGGTTAGTTAAAATCGATGGCGTATTGATGTGCCCAGACGCCATGATTAGGGACAGGTTATATCGAGTGAGCCGTGACACTCGTGACAGGAGAGGAGATATCCCAGAATAATAGCTCACTTCTATTGGCTGGGCATTTGGGCAGATGTGCGTCAATGGTGCACTGCGTGTCCTGAGTGCCAGATAGTCAACCCTCCAGCTACTCCAAGAGCGCCATTGAGGCCCCTCCCCCTAATCGAGGTCCCGTTTGAAAGACTCGGTATGGACCTCATCGGGCCGTTAGACCACAGTGCCCGCGGGTATCGTTTCTTGTTAGTCCTAGAGGATTATGCAACCCGGTACCCCGAAGCAGTGCCCCCGCGCAGTATTATGGCCAAAAGCGCGCAGGCGCTGTTTCAGGTCATCTCCCGAGTCGGGATTCTGAAGGAAATCCTGACCGACCAGGGCACTACCTTTACGTCACGTACACTTCGGGAACTTTACGAGTTACTGGGCGTCCGCTCAATTTGGACCAGTGTTTACAATCCCCAGATCGACGGCCTGGTGGAGCACTTTCATAAAACGCTGAAAAACATGATTCGAAGGTTTGTTCACGACGATAGCCGTGATTGGAACAAGCGGTTGGACCCCCTGTTGTTTGCGGTGCGGGAGTTCTCCAGGCCTCCACGGGATTTTCTCCCTTTGAACTCCTCTTTGGCAAGAGACTCCGGGGGGTGCTAGACCTAATTAAGGAAAACTGGAAGGAAGGTCCTAGCACCAGTAAGAATGAAATACAGTATGTTATGGACCTGAGAGCAAAGTTGCACGCACTGATTCGGCCATTATAACGGGAGAATTTGCTCTGGGCTCAGGAACGTCAGCGCCTCTTATACGACCGGGGAGCTTGGCTCAGACAATTTGCACCGGGAGACAAGGTGTTAGTGTTGCTTCCTACATCAAATTGCTCACAAAGTGGCAAGGGCCTTTTGTGGTCACACGGCGGGTTGGCGAGGTCGATTATGAGGTTGATGCGTCTGACAGGCAGGTGGCGACACAGATTTATCACCTAAACCTCTTAAAAGAAATGGATGGAGGGGGCGTCCGTGGCTCTGGTCACGCTGGTCATTGAGCGGGATGAGTTGTGGCCAGAGTTTCAAAAAGCAGCCAATCATACCGGGGTCCTGTTAAGTGACCATCTCTCTCCATCCCAGAGAGAGCTGCACTTCAGCATTGCTTTTCTGATGTTTTCTCCTCCCTGCCAGGCCTTGTGTCCCTCATAGACTACCATGTGGAGACGACCCCAGGGGTGAAGGTGCGCTCTTGGCCATATCGCCTGCCCGAACATAAACTCAAGATCCTGCAGTCGGAATTAGAGGCCATGCTGGACATAGGCGTAATAGAGGAGTCCACGAGTGACTGGTCTAGTCCCATTGTGCTGGTGGGTAAGCCTGATGGGTTGGTCCGGTTCTGCGTAGACTATCGAAGGGTGAACGCGGTGTCAAAGATTGATGCCTACCCTATGTCGTTAGGTACGACCGGTTAGGTACGCCTCGTTTTTTCACGACACTGGATTTAACCAAGGGCTACTGGCAGATTCCCTTGTCTCAGGAGTCCAAGGAAAAATCGGCGTTCTCCACTCAGTTTGGCTTATAGCACTTTCGCACACTTCCGTTTGGGTTGTTCGGTGGCCAGCCACCTTCCAGAGACTCATGGACCGGGTCCTGCGTCTGCATGTAGCATACGCCGCTATTCTCACAGATTCCACTGATGCGGTATTAATGTTGGTCATCCTATTCAACAAAGGACATCATATGTTAAAATAAGTAATAGTAATAGTTTCACTATTTTTTGGAAACAATTAGTTTGAACATTTAAAGTAAGGAACATTGCTGTAAAATGTAAACATGGAGGTTTGAGCTCCCATACAGAGGAAAGATCCATGAACTGGAATATAAATTTCACATTTAACTTTAAACTTTGACAATATGTTTAAGTGTAATGCTGTGCTATCACAAAGATTGGTACTGTCCTTTGTTTTGCATTACATAACTACAGTAAGAAAATATCCTGTGTGGACCGTTTCTATTGATGTGAATGTGCTCTTAATATATTTTTCAAATCATAAATATCTGTATAGGGGGCTGTTTCTTAAGTGTTTATGGCTATGATCTGAGGAATGTCTCTTCAAGAAAATGCACAAGGTTGCAAAACAAATCTATACCATGATTTCCATCATCTTCAAATGTATCAAAAGTCTGCTGAAGTCTATCCATTGTTGTCACCAACGGTAATGTTAATTGATGGAACAGCAACGACATTGTTTGTCTGTAGCTCTGAGAATGAGCAGTTGTCATCAATACGAAAGCCACTGTCTAAGTCACAAACCATTCATACTTGGGTTTCTGCATTCCTGCATTGTTGACTATGCCCTTTGCCACAGCTGAAGAGTAGTTTGCCCCCCTTGTGTTTAAAGACCATGGTTATTCCACTGGTTTGAAATTCAGTTGCAGCCCTTTGAATTCGTGGCAAATAAATATAATGAGACAAAATAAATGGAGCTCATTAAGCGAATCTAATAAACCGTGCTCCTCCATAAAGTTGAAAAGATTAACAAAGTGAAATGACACTACTCGATTTAGCTCTGCCAATAAGCTCTCAATTCTTTGATTATGCACTGACCTGCCAGTAATAACACTATGTCTGTTCAAGCCTCTCCTGTAAAGCATGAAACGGGCAACACAAGTGTTTTCCAGTCCATGATCAGGTCTCACGCTGGAAGGTATTCCAAAGTTGTGAAGACCAGCAATAAATAATGTCAAAACACTCCAAGCTCTTTTGTTGTCGAGACAAGCAAGGTAGATGATAGTTTGACTGAAACCATCAACACAGCCCTGGAACACCATCCTCCATCTCATAAGTTTGTGTTTTCCATTTATGTGCCTCAGAGAACTTGAAATCCAGTAAATTATGTGTGGCAAAGTATAACAAGGCCAAGGTAAGGCATCAATAATTTAACACAAAACAATTTTTTTGACCATTGCATGTCACTGACAATATTTAATTGAGGGGTTCCTTAACTCGGCATCATAGTTTGTGGTGTTGTATTGTGCTGCATTATATTCAGGTGTTTCTAATATTTTGTCCCCCCCATGTTTGTCAATAGGGAGGACAAAAAATGACACCTCTCAATATAATGTAGTTTAGGAAAAACGCTACATTCAACTATGACCTCAGTCATAGTAAACGTAAAATTTCATCAACACATTTCCGACTCTGTCAACAAAAACCTGAACATTATAAACTTATATTATTATTATTATTATAAAATTCCTGGCGGAGCTGGTGTATTGGATTGTACAAATGTATCTAATAAAGTGCACACTGTATGTACACGCACACACACGGCTTTTGGAAAATGGCATTACATTATCTTGTGTGTGTAGAGTGTAAGCATTAGACAATAATTGCAACATTGTTTTACATGTTGGGTTTAGTTAGATAAGTTTAGTAATGCACAGTGAATTTCAGCCATTATTTATTATTTGTCATCCTTAGACTTGAGATTCCATTAGACAGCTAGCGTTATTTTTTTCCCCACCAAACATGTAAAACCTTTCCAGTCGACATAAATTACAATCTTGCTGGCAGTAAAGTTGTGCAAAAAAATATATATTCTGACATATCTAAAAGGTTTTCATATTAAAGCTGCATTGCGTAGCTAAGATATGGGTCGTTGTTGTCATCTGGGTTTAGAGGGGGGGATCAACAAAGCAGCTGAACATTGGGGGTTGACAATTGTTGGAAGAGTATCCCACATTTCCTTGACATTGCATGGTATGTTTCCCTGCTAGTCAAAATAAAACCATCTCAGTCAAACTTTAAGGGATTTCTTTTTTTTTTTGTATAGCTAAGATATGAATCAGCTCTTGTCCACCTGGTGTAGGGGGAAGGAAATATCAACAAACTCACAGTTGATTTGCATAGCGTGGTATGTTTTCATGGTAAGGGGAAAAAAAAAAAAGTTTTACATTTTAAATCTTTATGCAGCTTTATATACAATTTTGTTTTTAATCAGTACACATTGTCTGAGTTTACACATTAGTTATAAGAAAAAATTGGATTACCTGGCTGATTCTCAGTTTGTATAATGTTGCTCCACGAATAAACAATTGGGAGCCAAGTGTTAAGAGCGCAGATATCCCTTCCTTCCTTGTGTGAATTGTTTTATCCTATACCTGAACCAAAATCAGGTTGGATATGCACACCAGAATTCTATTTTTTTTTATTATTATTTACCAATTCCATCGACACCATGTTCCATACAATTACAGTGTTTGTTTTTTAGGCACAATTGTGGTAAACTGACGTTAAGCTTTTCCCCATGTCTAATAAATCTCACTAAAATTCAGTGATAGCACTAACCTAGAAGCTGTTAATTGCTTATTTATCAATAGTTGCAGGTTTGTAGCTGTTGAGGACCTCACCCTACTAGAAAGTAAGGTTCAGGAGTTGGTTATGTTGTTACGTTGGTCTTGGTCTTAAAGGGGACCTGTTATGCTCCTTTTTACACAAGTTAATATAGGTCTCTGAGGTCCCAAAAAAAATGTTGTCTAATTTTTTTTTTGCTGAAAATACCACTCAGATTATGCATTTTAGTCATTCTAACATGCCCCTATACCAATCTGTTCAAAAACAGCCTGTTTTTTGTGGGCGGAGCCACCCTCCAGAGGCCCCGAGTTCTGTGAGCCAATGGCGTTTGAGCATGGCTTCAGGGTTCTGTTGCATTTACTCTGTAACTGGTTTTAACTGATTTTACCTTATCAGTCCATCAAAATCAGTTTCTTAACAAATTTGAGGTGAAAAATAAGCAATCGAGTTGCTGAATCGTCACTCATATTAGATCTACAAGTTTGTTCGACTTTGATTGCCATGCTCCAAGTTTGTGTGAGACACGGACACCGCGCCGCAACGCCAGGGGACTCTCGGAAGTGGGGATTTTCTGTTTCATGTAAAGCTCGGAAAATAAAAAAAACACATCTCCAATAAAAACACACTTTTTATTTGTTTTGTTTTCAGAAACACACGCTGCAGCCTACAGTCTACCTACCGCATACTTTTTTTTGAGAAACACAGCAGAATAATTTAAATATTTACATTTCTTTCATTAATTCCTTTGTCTTTAAAAGATTTGTTTGTTGAGTTACTCAGATCGAGGATGGTTGTAATTCTAATGTGTCTCAATGCTATGTACTACTGAGACAAAGCTGAACGACTAGTTTCAGGACTGAGTTGTCTTATTTCACAGTTTGTGTGTTAATAGGCCCATCAGAGACCCAAATGTATGTGGACAAACACTGAAAAAGTATATATATATATATATATATATATATATATATATATATATATATATATATATACACACACACACACACACACAGTGGGGCAAAAAAGTATTTAGTCAGCCACCAATTGTGCAAGTTCTCCCACTTAAAAAGATGGGAGAGGCCTGTTATTTTCATCATAGGTATACCTCAACTATGAGAGACAAAATGAGAAAAGAAAATCCAGAAAATCTCATTGTCTGATTTTTAAAGAATTTATTTGCAAATTGTGGTGGAAAATAAGTATTTGTTCAATAACAAAAGTTAATCTCAATACTTTGTTATATACCCTTTGTTTGCAATGACAGAGGTCAAATGTTTTCTGTAAGTCTTCACAAGGTTTTCACACACTGTTGCTGGTATTTTGGCCCATTCCTCCATGCAGATCTCCTCTAGAGCAGTGATGTTTTGGGGCTGTCGCTGGGCAACACGGACTTTCAACTCCCTCCAAAGATTTTCTATGGGGTTGAGATCTGGAGACTGGCTAGGCCACTCCAGGACCTTGAAATGCTTCTTACGAAGCCACTCCTTCGTTGCCCGGGCGGTGTGTTTGGGATCATTGTCATGCTGAAAGACCCAGCCACGTTTCATCTTCAATGCCCTTGCTGATGGAAGGAGGTTTTCACTCAAAATCTCACGATACGTGGCCCCATTCATTCTTTCCTTTACACGGATCAGTCGTCCTGGTCCCTTTGCAGAAAAACAGCCCCAAAGCATGATGTTTCCACCCCCATGCTTCACAGTAGGTATGGTGTTCTTTGGATGCAACTCAGCTTTCTTTCTCCTCCAAACACGACAAGTTGAGTTTTTACCAAAAAGTTCTATTTTGGTTTCATCTGACCATATGACATTCTCCCAATCCTCTTCCGGATCATCCAAATGCTCTCTAGCAAACTTCAGACGGGCCTGGACATGTAGTGGCTTAAGCAGGGGGACACGTCTGGCACTGCAGGATTTGAGTCCCTGGCGGCATAGTGTGTTACTGATGGTAGCCTTTGTTACTTTGGTCCCAGCTCTCTGCAGGTCATTCACTAGGCCCCCCCGTGTGGTTCTGGGATGTTTGCTCACCGTTCTTGTGATCATTTTGACCCCACGGGGTAAGATCTTGCGTGGAGCCCCAGATCGAGGGAGATTATCAGTGGTCTTGTATGTCTTCCATTTTCTAATAATTGCTCCCACAGTTGATTTCTTCACAACAAGCTGCTTACCTATTGCAGATTCAGTCTTCCCAGCCTGGTGCAGGTCTACAATTTTGTTTCTGGTGTCCTTTGACAGCTCTTTGGTCTTGGCCATAGTGAAGTTTGGAGTGTGACTGTTTTAGGTTGTGAACAGGTGTCTTTTATACTGATAACGAGTTAAAACAGGTGCCATTAATACAGGTAACAAGTGGAGGACAGAGGAGCCTCTTAAAGAAAAAGTTACAGGTCTGTGAAAGCCAGAAATCTTGCTTGTTTGTAGGTGACCAAATACTTATTTTACCGAGGAATTTACCAATTAATTCATTAAAAATCCTACAATGTGATTTCCTGGATTCTTTCCCCCCATTCTGTCTCTCATAGTCGAAGTGTACCTATGATGAAAATTACAGGCCTCTCTCATCTTTTTAAGTGGGAGAACATGCACAATTGGTGGCCCACTAAATACTTTTTTGCCCCACTGTATATATAAACATACATATATGTAGAGCATAATATATTAATTACTGTTGTAGTTATAATGCAAAATTTGTCATAATCTTTACAGAATAAACAAAACAACAATATCTTCCAAAAAAATTTACTAATAGGTAAAGGATAGTTTTCCTAACAAACAACAAATTTTCTTATGACATCACGGAATTTCATGAAGCGATCTGTTCAATTGTCTTGAACATTTTGCTCAGTCACTAGACCACTAATATTGGATCCCAGCAGTCCTTTTCTAAAAGGAATTCTGTGGGAAGGCCCCTCCAAGTCTGCGCTGTACACCAGATATTCAAAGGGGGCTGGCTTAAGTTTTAAGCCTGTTTCTGGAGTGTTGCGGGGATAGCATACCAAAGAGAAACCCCTTCATGAGTGGCAAGATGGAGCTTACAGTTGAGGATTTTAATAAGTGTATTTCTGCAGTGGCCAGTCTACACCGTGTCGACTATTGGGAACCTTTACAGAAACTTTGTCTCAGAACGTTGGTGTAAAAGGATGAGGACGATTTAGCTTGCCTTTCCACTGGCTACCGGAAAATCTAGCAGTACTGGCCGAGTTTGTGTTCCCTATTAGCCAAGGAGTAATCTGGGATCCCAGCAGTACTTTTCTAAATGGGTTTTTTAGTCCCGGGCAATCGATGGTCAGCCATGTCACGTTTCAATCAGCAGGTTATTATTTCGCTGGTTAGGTTGTTACCAGTAGGGACTCCTTCCATGTAACACGTGCTAACAGAGCCCCGCTCCAAACAACATGATTGGTCGAAACATATAGGACACATCTAGACACATTTTAGTGGTGCTCCCATCATACTTTCAAAAGTCTTAAAAGTCTGATTTGTGAGACTACTAGACCACGTATAGACAATTTCGGACAATTAGCCTCAAATGTGTGTCTTTTGTAGTCACCTGCCAGAAAACCACCACAGTCAGTGAGAACATGCAAACTACAGGAACTGAGGTGAGAACTTAAGCCAGGCAACTCCTGTCTGAAGTTGAGGCTGCTTAGGAAATGCTCTATTGTTTGCAATGTTTAACTTTTTATATATGACATAGAGTGAGTGTCCACAAGAGGGAATAAAGGAATCAGCTCCTTCTGGACAAGAGATGGAGCACTTTGAAGTTCAAAAGTCTGACTTTAAGCGTGTGTAAAGCGGAGCTGATGAATCCCAGTGAGGGTGAACGCACCAGGCAGGAAGCTGGCAACCAACTACAAGAACAACCAAGACGACTATAAGCAGTGGTTAAAAAGCGTCTGTCGTCAGAAATTCCTGGAAAAGATTCAGACTCAAAATTAGTTCAGACTTACGACCAGCTCTCCGACCAGTCGATATTGTATGCTGTGTACAATACTGCAGCGTACGCCTGCGTGCGCAGCGTCTCAGCGTCAAGCATCCCATAGCGCATCACGCTTTATATACTGTATACACTATATACATCTCATCACCGTTGTTCTCAGTCTCGTTCCCACAGTCGGTCAGTATTCACTACACTAGCGTTCGCAATCGCCACGCCCCCTTACCATGAAATAACGCGGGTCCTCGCTTATCGACCTGGTTGTGGTGACGAGTACCTGTTATAGTTTTACTTATATAGCACCTTTAAAAACACAGTTCAAAAAGTGCTTTGACAGATGAAATAAAAGCAGAGTGTTCAGATCATAAATTTAAAAGGCAAAGGGACATTAATAAACAGGAATTAAATTGAATTGTAAAAGCGGAAAAAGAGACAACATTAATATATAATACAATATGATAATATAAATAAAAAGGAAAATAAATATATAAATAAGTAAGTAAGTAAAAACAAAATAAGATAAAGAAAGGGGGCGATATCACATAAAAGCAGATCTATAAAAATTGGTTTTGAGAAGTAATTTAAAATAATCTCCCCAAGTTCCAAAGTCGAGGGCCCCAACATAATAGGCACAGTCACCTTTAGTTTTAGGTCTAGACTTTGGAACGGCAGAAGGGCCCAGCCTGAGGGTCTAAGGCTGCGGACTGGCTCATATGGGGACATATCTGTTGTTGAGTAAAAATGATAGTGACATAGTTACAAAATTGCTAAAATAACTGCCAATGTCCCTACTGGCATGTACGTATTACTTGGTCAGTAGGCGTAATTTGCTGTCTTACATTCTTAGCTTTAACGTAACATTAAAACGTTTAACATTAACGTAAAGCGGAACACTGCGCTGTCACTGTTTTACATTGTAATTGTAATTCTTGTTAATTTTGAATGTTTAGTGTGGCCGCACTGGAGCACAAAAGAATTGTGAATAAAACCCGCGGTGCCGGCACCTCTTCACTTGCAACCTGTGTCTAAGTCCTTTCCAAAACCTGGGTAGTGGTAGCCTGGGTTGGCAGGCTCTGTAATGTGGACGAGACCCCAGCATGGAACGGCAACCCGCTGGAGAACCTGGTCGGCCGCCTGGCCCAGATGGCGGTAATGTAACAGCAGACCCAGAAGCGGACTGAGAAACCCTGCAGGAGCTGCTGCTGCCCCTCAACCCCCAGTCGGTCTCTATCGGATGGCAGACGAGGACGACGCCCAGGCATTCCTCGCCGTTTGAACTGTCGGCGGCTGTGGGTGGGTGGACCAACAGGAGACGGCCCTATGACTGCTCTCCTTGCTGACGGGGGAGGCACAGCAGACGGCCCACAGTGGCGGAGGAGGGTGTCAGTGTTGTGGGACACCAGGACACTTTCCAACACTAACCCTTTCCCGGTGGCGCAGGATGCTGTGCTGCTTTCCCGCAACAACCCCTTTTTCTCCCCATCCTCTTCTCAGCCTGGCATGGAGACGGGCCCACAGAATGGCTCCTCAGTTGCTCATGCGGGGGTGTTGGCGGTGCCAGTGGCTCAGCCACCACCACAGGGACAGCCCCTTGATGGAGCTCGAGAGGTGGTCCGGGTTGAAGTCCCGCTGGGCACCTCCCATGATCAGGAAGGGGCCTACTATGTACCAGTAAGGCTACAGGGGGTACCGGGCATTGCTGGACTCCGGATTTACGCAGACTATGGTCAAGCAAAGCACCGTTTGGCCCGGGGCTTTGGTGGATGCATCACAAGTGGATTTTCGGTGTGTGCATGGGGATATTCACAAGTATCTTATGAGGCGGCTGGAAATTCGTCACCAGGGGAAAAAGCATTTGGTGCAGGTTTCAGTTAGTTCCCGCTTATCTGTAATTAGGTACAGATTGGCCTGGGTTTGGAGCACTGATGCATGAATCTGGCACGCGGGGGGGTGCGCGCTCGTTGGTGGTATGGGAGTGGGAAATGGGAGTGCTGTGCAGCGTATGAGGGCTGTAGAGATATGGCGGAGGTGGCCCAGGGGATGGGGACAGAGGAGCATCCGCCAGGGAGGGGCAGTGCACCGCGACACCCAGTCAGGAGAGTGGATTACCCAATTCTTGGTACCAAAAAGCCACTGGGAAATGCTTTTCCAGGTGGCTCACAGCAACCCGATAGCTTGTCACCTCAGACATGAAAAAACACTGCAGAGGTTAATGGCACACTATTACTGGCTGAACATCTGGGCCGACGTGTGCAAGTTGTTTGCCGCCTGCCCCGATTGTTGGCTGGTTAATCTGCCGGCCACGTCAAAGGAACCGTTGAGGCTCCTCCCCTTGGTGGAGGTCGCATTTGAAACGCTGGGCACGGACCTCATCGGGCCATTAGACCGCTGATACCCGAAGCAGTGCCGTTGCGCATTATGTCCGCAAAAAGTGTTGCGCAACCACTGTTTCAGGTCATCTCCTGGGTTGGGATTCCGAAATAGATTCTGACCAAGGCACATCCTTTTTCACGTATACTTTGGGAACTTTGCGAGCTGTTGGGCATCCACTCAATTTGGACCAGCGTGTACCATCCCTAGACGGACGGCCTGGTTGAGCGGTTCAATAAGACACTGAAGAACATGGTTCGTAAGTTTGTGCAGGACGATAGCCGTACTTGGGATAAATGGTTGGACCCTCTGTTGTTTGCCATGTGGGAGGGTCCCCAGACCTGATTTTCTCCCTTTGAATTCCTCTACAGCAGGAGGCCCTGGGAGGTGCTAGACCTTATTTAGGAAAATTGGGAGGATGGGCCTAGCACCAGTAAGAATGAAATTCAGGATATTCTGGACCTGCAAGCAAAACTCCACACGCCGGGCCACCTCTCACGGGAGAAGTTGCTCCAGACCCAGGAACATCAGAAGCAGCAGTATGACAGAGGGCTGTGACTGAGATAGTTTTCACTGGGAGAGAGGGTCCTGGTTTTACTCCCGCCGTCCAGCTCTGAATTCCTCGCCAGGTGGCAAGGACCATTCGTGGTCACGCGGCAAGTTGGGGAGATGAATTATGATGTTGAGTGAAATGACAGGTGAGTGGCGACTCAGGTCTCACTTTAACCTCCTAAAAGCGTGGAAGGAGGAGGTGTCCGTCTCTATGGCCAACTACGTGAATGGGAGAGATGGTTGTCTGGGTCTCCAGCCACCTTTCATAGACTCGTGGACCGGGTCCTGTGTCCGCATGCGACATACACTGCAGCCTATTTAGATGATGTAATCATTCACAGCAACAGCTGGGGGTGGCACATGCAGCATGTGGGAGCAGTACTTGAGTCCCTAAAGGCGGGTGAGGCTCATGGCCAACCCAAAGTAGTGTGCGGTTGGGCGAAGGGAGGTACGGTATCTGGGGTACCACTTGGGTGGGGGGCTGGTGCGCCCCCAAGTAGATAAAACTGTGGCTATTGCAACCAGTACCAGTTCCAAGTCAAAAAAGGAGGTAAGGCGGTAGGAGTTGGACCGGACCACCCCTCTAACCGATTTAACTCGAAAGAGTGTGTCAGAGCCGGTCCAACTGACGGAGCAGTGTCAGCGGGCATTTGAGAGGATTAAGAGAGCTGTATAGCAACAGTTTTTTTTATGGAATAATTACATTTATTTATGTTCTTTTTCTGTTATGACTGACTTTCAAACTAGATAATAAAAGAAAACACACACACACACACACACACACACACACACACACACACACACACACACACACACACACACACACACACACACACACACACACACACACACACACACACACACACACACACACACACACACACACACCAATCTGCAAGTTGAGGTATCGCAATCGGTTTCAAAAGGAAAAAGTGGTATCGGAACAACTCTAATCAAAATGGTGGCATGTCGGCTGTGTTTTGGTAGCTTACGTGAGTGTTTAGAGAGTTGCACCTGAGTACTGTTGGGGAATAATCATGGGAAAAAAGTACCTCAAGTGCGACCCACTTCTCATTGTCAGAACAAAAGCAGTTGAGACAGCGCTCTCTCTCACAAAAGAGCAGAAAATTGTGAGCACGGCCTTAAGCAACATCATTGATAAAAAAATAAAATAGAAAGCATTGAAAGCATCAGCATTTGAAGCACTATAAAATGTTTCTGACTTTCTGATGCAAGATTTTCTTTGGGACCAATAATTCTAAAACCACTGCTGAGATATAAGACATTCACAGCACAGCCTCGTAACCCCAGAAGCTGAACTAAAACCCCAAAGGTATATAGAATATAGGACCTAAATAGATACAAACCTGAGACTTTAATTTTCCTGGCAGAATTTAAATAATAGATAAAGGAACATTATATAATCTTTCCTTAATCACTATTAAAGCTGCACAAATATGTTTTTTCCCCCATTTTCAAATTCAGGAAAAGTGTTGGGTGAAGACAACACGACAGACTGTCAGCAACATTTACAGTACCACCACTATCATTTGCTTTTGGACAAAACCATTTGATCGATCATGTAAGCTCTCGAGCACTATCTACTGTGCACGTTGGCGTTCAATGAAATTGGCCCCTGACCTGCTGTGAAGATTCTGGGCTAGCGGATGTGTGGGGACATCTTCAAGAACCATGTAATGTCAAGACTAATTAGTGAGCTCATATTTAAGTGCATCACCTTGTAACCAAGACAACGGCTGCATCAGATATCAATTTCTTTTGGAAACAATCAAAATATGAAAATAGGATAATAGGAGTCACAAATCAGAAATGCAATTGTATACTTGAAAAATCTGTGAAATAATATTATGTAAGAATTGGAATGACCTTTAACATTTTTCCTCTGAATGGGATTAGGGGATAAACAGTGAAGAGGAGTTTTTCAAGCATTTAGTGATTTTGACTTGTGATGTATTATTTGTGAGCAAATGGAGATCTCTGCCAGCCAACAGATGGAAAATGGCACAATAGGTAATGCCTGCTATTTCCCCACAAAAACATTAAGCATGTCGATCGATGGTGACGTTGAAGGTGGGGTGTGTGCGTGCATGTGTGAGGGAAGAAGTGATCAATGGCATTTCCCTCTCGCTTCTAGCGCAGAGCACAGCAGCAGATGGGTGGGGGTGTGGGCTAGTGCGATGAGTCACACGCATAATGAACTTGCCTGTTGTGCTATTCAATTCAAAACAGTAAAAAGAAAATACAACAGAAACACAAACTAAGCTGGCCTTTACTTTAACTCTCGACATAGGGCAGCGAGAGAAACCCTCCTTCAATCGCAGTGAATGACTTTAATAAAAAAAATGATATTTATATATAGTACATTTTACTTATATTCTCACAGGTGCAAACTTCTCATGGTTAATATGATTTTTATCTTTATGTCTTAATAATACTTTCAAAGCTGTATATTATAATAATTTAATCAAGGGGATGTAAATCATATTGCCATAATTCATCCACTTACTGATTAACCTCTCCGAGACTAAATCATAGATTTGGTCTCGGAGAGGTTAAAACCATTTAAACTATGTTGACATGCACAAAGGGGGAGCTGGGGGACAACCTCTTATAGACACTGTTCATAGACAGAACAAACAATGAAAAGAAAAGCAGAACTAAATATTTTAGCTGATAATATTTAAGGACTGCAGGACAAATAGAAATACAAGTTCCTGTACACCAAACAAGATCCTTCACAGCAAAGGACAAAGGCTGTTCATGTCATTCTTGCCACCCTTGCTGTTAAATAAAACTGTTATATCCATTAGCAGACAGACAAAACAACTCCTTGAACGATTTGGCTGTAATGGGTTTGGCATTTGCAACGATGATGGGCATATGGAGTGAGTCATTCACATTGATATTTCAAACCAAAGGATGTCAGCAAAATTCTCACTAGGTATAACGGTGATAGGGCCATCCCAGAAAAGGCAACAGTCATGCACCTAAAATAGCTTCCAGTGAATCTCTTCTCACTGTAAATGCAGAGACCACCACTCCGGTGATGCATACATTTAAAGTAATTAGAGTTGTTAACATTTTGTCTTCTATGTAGAGTGTGTAATATCTGCCTTTCCCAGCAGAGGGAACAGCAGAGTTAGGAGTGGTCAAAGTGGTGCAGACTGACAGTACAGCTGCAAGGGAGCAGAAAAAAAGCGCCCAACTAGTCACGCTGAAGAATTCCTGTGTTTTCCCCTGAACAAAAAAACAGGTACACATATCAGGTATGTATAATGTCTACATGACATGAAGTTACACAGAACAAGATCCGTATCAAGAATCCCCTTGCTTCTTTAAATGTCATACATGCATATGCGCCATTTTGTTTACAGCGGGTAGCTCATGTGCAAAATTAGGCAGATCCAAAGCATATAAAAATCACCAGGCCATACCATTAGCATTCTGGCTAAATTGATTAGGAAAAGGGGGGCAGGAACCTGAGAGAAGGCCGAGTACTCACCTAAATCCCACTAGTGACTCCCAAGCCCAGGTAAGTTACAGTGGGGGATCTAAAATGTCACTGAGGGGAGTTTTTACAGATCTTGTTACACTAACAGACAGACCATTAAGGAGACAGATACATGGGTACAGGATCGCTTTCCTTGTCGCGTCCGTTGCCATGGCAAGGGTGTAGATACTGGTTTACAATTCTCTGTCACAAAGTTCATGGTAAAATGCAAGCACACGTTTAAAAAAAAAAAAAAAAAAAAAAGAAAAAAAAAAAAAAATGGACTATTCTGTGCTATGAGAGGATGCTATGAATAGCTGAAGTTTGTTTGTTCTATTGAATAAAGCCTTTTCAGTGCCGTGTACCTAGAAACATGGGGGGGGGGGGGTGACTTCGGGGACAAAACAGATAGCAAATAAGAGTGTACGACATTAACAAAATACATCAAAGTTCCTCGCCTTGTGTTAAGTTGATAGTCATCATGGATGTTGGTGGCAGGGACACTTGTGGTCTTTCACCTCCCTTGAAGCATATCCTAGGTTGATCTTGGAAACCTTGTCTGTGTGTGCATGGTACTGTGTGAACGGGTTAGTGAATGGGTAAGCAAGATGTAGAATAGCTCGAAACATTGCCAGGGGCCTGTTTCCAACTGCCTCTCTGTATGTTGAGCTAATCTCTCTTTTGTCAATGGAATGCCACAGAGTTACAACAAATACTAAAATTCCTCATCTATTCAGTGCCTCACATCTTTTTTTTTACATGTGTTCAAATAAAGGCATCCCACGAGGCATTCAAACTAGTTGTGGCATGACATGAGTTATAACTTGCACAATTGACTCTAAAGACATCTTTAGGAGTTGAGGGACATTACACAGAGATGAATGGATAAAATGAATCCTACCATAAAACAAACCCCCCAAAAAAACATATTGCCGCACCAAACATCAATCAGTCTTCAGAAGCAGGAATCCATGTGCCCCCCTCCCTATTATAAGAGATATAAGAGAGAGTTTCTAAATAAAGACTTTAAAGATAAATCAGTTTGGAATGTTATCTAATATGAAAACCACTTTGGATAGGGCTCACAAATCTGGTTATACTTTCATTAATGATATTTGAAGTGAAAAAAACAAATTTTCAATTTTCCCAATACAAAAGGATTAATCTTCATAAATCTCCTGGTTATCTTGTTTGACCTGGTTTTGCTCATATATCAAATTTAAATGCCACAGGGCAAAACGATTGCAAGTTAACAATTACTACTTTTAAAGACACACGCACACACACGGTCACACGCACACACGCGCACACACACACACACACACACACACACACACACACACACACACACACACACACACACACACACAACGCCAAAACATTCACTTAGACACCCAAAGCATGTCAAAACCAAATCTATAAAGCTCATTCTACAATGCTACTTCTTTATAAATAGGCCTGATGCTGACAGTTTTGAGTTTTGAAAAGGACACGTTTCAAGAGTTTTAACTGTCATTTTGTATTGCCGACATGCCCCGTTTCATTGCTTTGTAGTTGACGAGTCCTGACAACCTGAGATTCACAGGATGTTACACTGAAGCATTTGGTTCGATTTTGGTCAGAGATGATCACTATGGATGGGGGAAACAAAAGAAAAAAAAAAGGAAAATGAAAAAATATGAAAAGGAGGTCCAGGTTGAAAATAGACAGAATCATCCTTAAGAACTAGAATAACCTGTTCTGGCTGCTTTGAACCTTCAGTCGTAACTTGATGAAATCCATCCTTCACGGTGGCTCTGACACAGGCCTGTGTCCAAATTGCTTTCACTGGACAGTGAGACCAGGCAGCGAGAGGTATCGGTAGTTTCACCAAGTTCAGTGTCACTCTTTGTTGATGTTGTGCAGTTTGATTGGTTTGACTGATTGACTGATGCAGGCATACGTGCTAAATATCAACATGCACATTGTTTCACATGGCCAAAGATTAAATGCGATGTTTAAGCAACGATAATTATTGAATTTGCGAATAATTTTGTCTTTAACCACCCAGGAGACAGACACTTGGGGAGGTGTTGGGTTGAGGAGGAGACACTTGTGGAGCATGCCACTGCCTGGTGCTCCATAACCGAAAAATTGCAGCCCTGCTTCACTGGAAATGGACATAATGCAACAGGTAGACACATGGAGTGCTGTACGAGAGCTCTTCCATATGAATAAATTAAAAGTGCTACACAGACCACGTGGGCCACATGGGCTACAGATTACTTTTTTTGTAGAAATTCTGTCGTAAAGAGTGTTTCAAATGTGCTTAAAAAGAAGCAGTGGATTGCCATTATGAGGTTTCACAATGAGAAAGAAGTACATGTTTATTAGGGCAAGCTTACACGACACAGCACTGGTTAAGTAATGCAAATGCAGCCAGCAAGCAAACCAAGTAGCAGTAGGTCAGTAGTCAGATGCTTTGCAGCATAAAGGTAGTTGTAACTCCAAGAACAGCTGGAACAGATTTATAACACCCAGCTGGATGCATGTAATATATCACCAAAATTCAAAATGAAATCTCCCAGAAACTACTACCACTAGGCTATCCACAGATTTACTAACTATGTTAAATCAGGAGTACCGACCAAATTCTCCCTTGCTGACCAGAAAGAGATGCTCCTTGGGAGGGCCATCCTTGGGGCTGACCGGGCCAAGCACAGTCAATGCCACACTCTCTCTGATGGCACCGGCATTTCTCCCCTCCCTGACAGAACAGGGAATGGGGAACTACGCCGCCTGCCGACCCTACCGCTTAGTAGGCTGCCTGAAGAAAGAACCTGGAGTACTTCTGATGGAGATGACAACACTACACAACGCAGCAACAAGATAGCAAGATGCCTCTGCCTCCTCCAGTGCCATTCAATATTACACTGCCACTCAACATGTTGAGTGGCAGTGTAATAATGTTGTGGCAGGATCAGCCTTAGTTCACCAAATTTTGGCTGGCTGCCCTACAAGACGGATGGGGTGCTAAAGAGACTGCTGTTCCTCTAGCCTTGGCATTGGAATAGAAAGCACCGCAATTACTCCTTAATCTCACTCCAACAGAGCAGCTGGCCTGACTTGCCCTCACTGCAGTGCTGGAAAGGAAGGAGGAGATCGTCGGTCCACAGTACACAAGACCCGCTGCCCGACTGACACAAACTCAAGCCTAGGCTCCTTCACCGCCAATGTCCATTTCTATGCGGATTGCGTAATCTCCTGTTTGGCACCACCCAACAAAAGTCTCATCCCTGAGAGACCCTAATGACACACTGACAATAAAGATGACGACAGCAATTGAGCAAATGCCAAGCCCAGCCAGAAGCACTATGGGCCGGCGGCAAACCCCATCCAGCCACTGGACAGCTGATTCAAACCTGCTACTGCTATGGGGGGCAGGGCCACCTGGCCCACAGCTGCCTAACATCAGCCCCAAGACACAGCAGTGCTTAGTCATCGGAATAACTTGTTAACCCCCTTCTTCCAACAATTTAGAATTGGACGTGTGGGCCTGTGTTACCTGTATGACCACTGCTGCTGAGCAGGCTACTATTTAATTTGCCAGAACGTATCATAATGACAAATTCCGGTTCAGTTGGTTTGTATAAAATCAAACCGGTTTAGGCTCGTGCACCGCACCGGAAAAATTGGAAATCCACCCAACTCTAGTGCATATAGGGTCCACCATCTCCTTTTTCTGGTCAGGTATGCTTCCATCCTCCTGGCTAAATCATAACAGTGACCCGAAAACACACCAAGCTGAAGAGGAGGATGCCTCTTCAGGTGGCAGTTAGTGATCAAGTTACTCATGAGTTCATTATTACATTTCACTGCATATATGTATGGAAGTATGTATATGTATGTGACAAATAAAAATCTTGAATCTTGCTGGGCAGCATCCAGGACACATAGATAATGGGGTTGAACCGGTTAACCTGTTGCAGTTAAGCAGTTGACGTACTGCGGGCCAGCATCTACCTCAGCACTAAGACTGTGGTTCTCTGGTGTGGTCGGAAGAAAGAATCCTGGGGGATGTAAAACATAACAAAAACGTAAAACTTCATAAAAGCATCATAAAGGCAACCAAAACATCCAAGTTCAAGCCTTTCCAGCCAGACACACCGCCTGCTCTGCCAGTGATTACACCACCTGCTCGGCCAGTGATCACACGACCAACGCATGGGTGCTCCAGTTATCTTTGTCTACAAAAAAGATGGAGCCTGTCAGTTCTGAAGTGCAGTCGATTGAGGTCAGAGATGCCCCTCTAAGGATTGCCGCTACAGCCCATGCCGGGAGGAGCACAACCAGGTGCTTCCAACAGTGATGGCACTGCAATGAGAGACACATCTTTAGTCAAGAAACCTGACGTCGACCTCCAATTACTACAGCAGGGGCTAGAAGGCAACGCATATCTAAATCCAGTGGTTGGTGGATAGCCAAAGACTGGACTGGGGCACTGTGTCCGTTTTTAAGCTGGAGACCAAGGTCTACTACTCCCTCCCTTCAAATTACACAATGGTCTGGTGTACTGGCCATGGCAAGCAGCAAGAGAGGGAAAGGACCTGCTGTTGGTGCCCCAGACCCTCCTTCCTTTGGGGTCGGTCACTTCGGATTCGCTAAGAGACCTCCAGGGTCGCTTTGTGTTCCATTGCTTATGAGCTTCTCTGTAAAATAAAGGTAACTGTTGCCTCGAAGCTTGAGACTGATATGGTTGTTTAATTTCATTTTTTGATTTTAGAGACTTCATCAAGATAGAAATTTCCAAATGTTCCAAATTTAATCTGACAAAAACCTACTACGAAATCAACTAAAACAAAAATGCAAAGCATACTGTATGAAAGCTAAACATTTTTTAAATAAACGTTGAATTGCTTGATCATGTTTCACGAGTAGTCTTGATAATCATAAGCCCATAATAAGCCCAGCAATGATAAGAAAATAAAGCAATTTTCAACCATCTGTAAACAGTAATAAATAATCATGTACAAATAGGAATTGTTAAGTGAAATTGATTAAAATATGTAAACTAAATTTGTTGAATTTCTATTGCTCTTGCAAATAACAAAAGGTAATAGGTAAAGCTTGTGAGAATAAATGAATGACAGATGGTCCAAAAACTGATTGGATATTGAAAAAGATGAAGGAGGCTCCTCTAGTGCACACATGAGTCATCACTCTTCACCCCCACCCCCAGCCACACTGTCTGTTTTTCTTTTGCAGGTTGGATTCACTGTTTTTGCTGAAGGAGAAGCTCGGCATATACAGTATGCATTTAGTTGTGAACAGGCAAATAATTATCATCAACATAAATGACCAAGGAGCCACACTACTAAAGGTATGCCATGGACATAATGTAGACACTAATTGGCCAGAACATTAAAACCACCTACCTAATATTGTGTAGCTCCCTCTCGTGCCGCCAAAACAGCTCTGACTTGTTGACGCATGAACTCGCAAGGACTCTGAGATGTCCTGTGGTATCTGGCACCAAGACATTAGCAGCCGATCCTTTAAGTCCTGGAAGTTGTGAGGTGGGGCCCCCATGGATCAGGCTTGTTGTTCCAGCACATCCCACAGATGCTCCATCGGATTGAGATCTGGGGAATTTGGAGGCCAAGTCAACACCTTGAACTCTTTGTCATGTTCCTCAAACCGTTCCTGAACAATTTTTGTAGTGCGGCAGGGAGCATTATCCTGCTGAAAGAGGTCACTGCCATCAGGGAATACCGTTGCCATGAAGGGGTGTACTAGGTCTGCAACAATGTTTATGTGGGTGGTACGTGTCAAAGTAACATCCGCATGAATGCCAGGACCAAAGGTTTCCCAGCAGAACATTGCCCAGAGCATCACACTGCCTCTGCCGGCTTGCCTTCTTCCTATAGTGCATCCTGGTGCCATCTCTTCCCCGGGTAAATGATGCACACTTACCCGGCCATCCATCATGGTGTAAAAGAAAACGTAATTTATCAGACCAGGCCACCTTCTTCCATTGCTCCATGGTTCAGTTCTGACATGCACTGTGTGTTCTGACACCTTTCTATCATAGCAGCATTAACTTTTTCAGCAATTTGTGCTACTGTAGCTCTTCAGTGGGATCGGACCAAATGGGCTAGACTTCGCTCCCCGCGCGCATCAATGAGCTTATGGGCGTCAGTCGCCGGTTGTCCTTCCTTGGACCACTTTTGGTAGCTACTGACCACTGCATACCGGAAACACCCCACAAGGCAGGAAGTTTTGGAGATGCCCAGTCGTCTAGCCATCACAGTTGGGCCCTTGTCAAAGTCACACACACACACACACACACACACACACACACACACACACACACACACACACACACACACACACACACACACACACACACACACACACACACACACACACACACACACACACACACACACACGTGTGGAACAGTCTATCAGGCTAAGCACAGACATGGGGAAGCAGCATGATTAGATTCGTTACAAAATCTCTTTGTGGTAGAACACCTACCGATGCCTTAAAATAACACTGAGAACTCATTGACAAAAGCCAAAAGGATTTTATGAAGAGATTTGTCCCAACACAATTTTGGGAATAAAGCTTAAAAAATAAAAACAACAACATTTTATTGGGTGACTGGGAAGCTTTCATTTTTGTTCTGCCAAAGCAATTACAGTATGACAAATGAGTTGAAAAGTTTATGAATCTAGTAAATAAATGTATATGCACTAGAACAGGCTGTATTGTATTAGCCCTGAACTGAAGTATTATATTTTCAATCTTCTAAATGTCACTGAAACTTCCCAGCCAGTTTAATGTTAAAACCCATTAATGAAACTGCTGAGAGCAACTTTTACTTAGGAATAGGGAAGAAGGCGGGTTAACCTTGTTTACATGGATGACCTCTTCGATTCACACATTTAATAATTTACTTTTCCCCTCTGTGATTGGTTGATATGGGGCTGGTCTGTGAAAACACATAAATAAAATACAATACAATAGCATGAGCGGAAAATAATGTTTACATATACATTTTTTAAATTAAAAATAAAAAACAAAATTATTGCAGCGGATGTAATACAAGAAACCCAAGATTTAGGAAAATATTAAGGAGCTGGTTTTGCCAATAAATGTTTCCTGAATTACCCTTAGATCACTCCTAGCCCTCTTAAAATTACATAGCTACAGTGTGCTAGTCAAGGCTTGACATTTTGTTTTAAATCTGTTTGAGATATCTGAACTTGGATTAAAAAATAGATAATAAAAAGAAACAAACAAATCTTCCAAAATCCATTTAGATTGTTTAAACAAGAACAATTAGAAAATTGGGTCAAATGTGATGCAGCAAAATCCATTTAAAATGACTATTCGCTTCATTGGTGCCCGCTCTGAAAGATTCTTTAAGCATTGCCCTCTTGTCAATATAGTGGGCAAACAATACAAACTATATATAGCCCAAATGAAACCAATGGAACTGAAAGAAGAGGCTGAAATCACCTAACTATACTCAAAAAATGTAAAGAAGCATCAAGAGAGATGGCTTCCTCTCCTGAAGGTGAATTTCATGCTACTAAAGGAAGACAAAAGAGGAACAGGGCCAAGTCCATTAGGGAGTGTAAAAGGGGAGTCAAGCTAAATGAAGACTTCACAGTGGAAGACATGTTAATAGGGGGAAGGACAGATCTAGGGGCATTTAAGAGGATGCTTCCGGTCGTTTGAACACTGGTTTGACAATACAGGATGAAATAAATGGAAATGGAGAAACAGGGAGGGAGGGTGTTTGGGGAAGAGAGAGAGGGAGAGATTGTTAAAGGGTTTGAGAGTGGGCCGTCGGTAAATTTTACACCGCAGGCTCTAAGAATGGTATTATCTCTGCCCTCCAATTCTGTGTACATGTCTAGCCTCTAAGATATGGACTTGCCTTGTTAAATAGATATTGCAGTTGGAAAATGTATGTACTTGACACAAAATAAGTCGTTGTGAAGAAGTGTAATATTGAGAGTTATGACATGTTTGCTATATATGTAGATTGGTAGCTTAAAAGAAAAAACTTGCAAAATGATCGGTACAAAACCTGACAAGGTGTATGTAAAGCAACTTGTATCTATAGCTGAGGCCTAGAACCTGAGAAGTAATTGGGTGGGTACTGTGAGGGATTGTTAAAGCATATTCTCTAAGATTGGACTTTAAGAAATACACCCCCTTCTCCTTGAATAAATCAGAATGGTTTATGGTTTAATGGTATGTGTTCTATATCTGCATTTTATTTATTGATTTTTAAATTGAGGTACGCAACCCCTAAGGTGCTGAGCAATAACAAATGTATTCAGGCATATTTATGCATAGTAGAACAATACAGTAGACATGGAGCATGTGTGGCTTCAGGCACTGCTACCCAGTGTTTAGATTCCGTACTTTTCCCGCAGGCAGAAGAGTATAAGTTTGTTACCTTACATGTTTTATTTTTTTGGACATGTGTGCCCCTTTGTCTGATCCCTTTTTTGCAGCACTGCTTTAGATAAAAAGAGAGTATCAAACAGTAACAAAATAATAATGAAATGTAACAAATGTTTTTTTACACAAGTCCAGCCATCTTCTGGGAGCATAAAAGAAACTCAAGCGAGCTTGTTGGCAAAAAAAAAAGTGTGTTGAAAGGTATACTGCACCTGCCTTTTTGTACCGTATGTCTAGGGAACATTTTACTCAAAACAATAAGAGCTTTGGCTCCAACTACAAGTCAAATATGTGTTATTGTCTTAGATCAGTGTTTATTCTAGATCTTCTGAATAACAGGGTATGACATTGATCCAATGCAAATAAATGCATTCTGCCAACAATTACAGGCATGACATAGATACGCTTCTGTGTATACCATCTCCTATGCCTCAATTAGATTTGTCCCTAAAAGGGAGAACAGGACAGCATTCATAATTGAGGCTCTCTTATGATTAAGCTGTAGCATCTTTAGGGCGATATTTTACAGTTTACAAGGGATAATGGAATCTTTTCACCTACAATGAATGGCAAACATTGTGGGAGGCAAATGTATAATAAGATTCCTACAAATATGGCAGGCTTTGGGAACATCAACGGCTCTTTTAGGAGTAAGAAAAAGCTCCGCCCCAAATGCTATTTATGGGAGGAAGCAAAGCTCCTCAAGGCGGAGGCATACTTAAAAAGACGTAAGAACAAAAGATGTAAGAACCATCGGAGAACATGTCCCGGAACACCGTTGCCAGAGAACTCAATAAGAACTCACTTTACTTCTTTATATGTCATCCCATTCCACTAGGGGGCCAGAGTGATTCTGTGGCACCTATTTACACAGAGATTTACCGGAACCACATAAAAACAGAGCAAAACAACAATGGTGGCGGTGAAAGAAGCATGAATACAACGACTAAAAGAGGAAAAAAACTAAAAGGAGCTTGACCTGGAAGGGCATTTGGACCAATCGCCGACAAGGGGAGCTCTCAGAGCGGGAAAAAGACAAAAGACTGACGATGGCAATATGGCTGGCTATTCCAAGGCAATATCTACAAATTGCCATCACAAGACAAAGTTTGCCTCGCACCGAAAACCCCAAAAGAACTAAACACGTCTCAACAGGTCTTTGTGGTCAAAAGGTTCTGCTTCGTTATAAGTATGCCTCCGTCGTCACTCAAGACGCATATCTATCCATAAGACTTGGCTAGCTTAGGCCGATAGTCCTAAAAAATGTCTGATTTAACGACATGCTGGGTCTTCATGCTGGGTTATATAATACTTCAAATTTAATACTGTTCACTCAATGTCAAAAGTCACCTTGCAGCGGGAACCTGTCTCTCTATTATCCATGTTCTGTTTTACAAATTCTGAAAGCGTTCCTCCCTGCCAAAATACAACTTTTGGCAGTGCTTTTCAAGAGCCACGGCAGGACGCTACCATGCAGATATTACCAATATCATTCTTTTTTTTAAGAATTTTAAGAATGAGCAGCAGTTGGGACAAAGTGTGTTGTATTGGACTGTTGGCTGCAATTTTGATTTCGTAAGGAGACTCTCAGTAGGCCAATCATGAATAAAGTGGTAACTGATGCTCGTGGAGCGCATAAGATGAAAGGGGCATGTCTGTCCAGGACAGAAAATTTTCCCCTTGGCCCTTGTCAGAGGACAGGGAGAGGACAGTAAGTTTCCAGTCCATGCATCAGTGAAGTACTTAATGCTCTGTCCAGAATACTTTAATGCCGTGTCCTGTTCCCAGGTTCCACACCTTTGAGATTTTTCCTGCTTAGAGACAGAAGAAAGAAAGTCACCATATAACTAGCTCAAAACGTTCCACTCGATATGTTGTTTGACTAAAAACAACAACTAAAAAAAAACCGTAAATGTCTTCCAATCTTCACAGTCCAGAGCCCTTCGACCTAAAGTGGAGACCCATTGATCAACCCTTCTGGTTACCAGTGTGTCTCCACTCTCTCGACTCTCCCATACTGTGGTTTCTGCTGGGGCTTTGTATGTTCCTTGACGAGCTGGTTAGTTACACCTGTGGCTTCATGTGTCCACGGAAGGAAATGGCTTCCCATAGTGTCCCCAGTAGCTGGTGGTGTGCTTGCTGTGACCAGCGTCGAAAAAACACTTTTTGCCCAGTCCACCCCCCACACTTCCTGGTCCTGGCAGGGAGTGCTTGAAAATGTTGTTGCTAAATGCTCCCCTGTCAAAGCAAGTCGGAAGCTCTAAACTTAAGTTATTTGTGCATTGTCTTGGTTTGGTTCTTGAGTCCAGATTTTGGTTGGTGCAAGCGCTGGTTCTCTGCAGAGCACTCCCTGTAGCATCTCAAAGGTTGACTGGCTCCTCCCTCTACTTCACCTAGCTTATGTAACATCACAACTATTGCCATATACTGTAGTTGCCACGTCGCAACTTATAAACGTATGAACCGTCTATAATATTACTCTAGACTTAAAAAAGCATTTCGATGGGGCCACTTGCCAATGCTTTGAATCTTCTTCTGTGGTCTTGGGTCCAGGTCACACCAGGAATTGGCTGTATAAAATTCCTGTGTCTTCCTGTTCTTGAGTGTTTTGAGTAGCCAGTACACGTGCTAAATCTATATAGTTGGTTAGCACGCTAGGTAGTTCAGATAGTACCATAAAGAGTAAACGTAAATAATTACAACAATGTTATTATTAGGGGTAGCCCCGTAATAAGGGGAGCCCTTTAAAAAGGTCAGCACGGCCAAAGCTGCTTTGCCATTGGTTGACTCCCAAATTGTGCATGTCCAAGTTCACCAAGGTTAACTCTACATAAAATGTTGCTCCAATTTACTCCTGGAGCAAATGTACCAATCGCAATGATTAGGACAAACTCAACTTGGTGGGAAATTTAGCTGTCACAAATGCTGCATGTCTCAGAAACTCTGCCTCCTCTTGGCCCAGGTGACCTCCTTCAACTAACACCGATTGAGTGATGAACACCTATTGATGTTCACCCCATTCGTGGCCGTGTACTCCTATGTCATCCAAACTGACGGCTGTGAAATTATAATGAGGTCATGGCAAATTACTCATCATTCTTTCAATCAGCTTGTCCGTCTGAGACAGAACAGAATGGACGTTATCTTTGCAGAATCATGGTGGTCCATCTGATTTTGGCATGACTAAGGGGCTGGACCAAGCATGTTGTGATTCTTCAATGATTCTGAGGCTCAGCAGCTTCCAGACCTCCTCACTCACAGCTTCCCGAGAGGCTTGTGGTATAAATAAGGTGAATTTTCTGATTCCGTTATCATGCTATGGCCAATGAAATGCGTTCCCGATGGTTCCGAAAAAACAAAACAAAACACTTTTTCACTGCTCCATAACACGCTGGAGTACCTGATGTTGCTTCTGCCAAGGGAATTGTCTCTTTCTGTGGGAGGCCTTACTGGACCACTAGCAGCACCCGGGGTTGCCATGCTATTAAGTTATCAAGAATGACCTGCAGAAGACATTTGTCCCCATTTCTGGGCCATACTTTGCAAACACATCAGAGATGCCTGATATGTGAATCTTACTCAAAGAGCATACAGCTCTAGGCTTATGGAAGTCATCCATCATATGCCTAAAATGCCTAAGAGGAACAACCACAACAGTATCAAACGACATCAAACCTGCGGCTTTAACTTCCGTCAACATTAAATGTTTTAAATGTCTGGTGCTTTTGAAATAAGAGAGTGTACAGAATACAGCACATCCTCTTAAGCCAAGTGTCAGCTAATGCCATGGGCACACGACACGACTTTCAAAGTCATCACATCGCCTGTACTGTTCACACTACACAACTTTCTGTCTTGCGGGAGGAATCTTTCAGTCTTGTGGTTTGCACACAACATGACTGATCGGCGACAGGAGGGGTTCACAAATTTTCTTTCACAAGATCTTTCACCGGGAGGAATCCCCGACGAGTCTGTCCGGTCTCCAAACTACGTTTTGTCACGAGAACAGAGAATTGACGCCAGAAATGACGCAATACCATTCTTGATCACTGTAAAACATTAAAAAATATTTTAAAAAGCAGAATTTAAATAAGAGATGTATTGAAAACCTAGAGAAGAAAAGTAAAATAGGTATGTTGTGCGTTTCTGGCTGCTGCACTCTCGTCTACCCGTCTCCCCTTCTCGACCCCCGCCCCCATGTCTGCTCTCATTGGCTGTAGCACGCTGCGTCACTCCCGACACGATCGCAACACGACCAGATATCAAACATGCTTGATATATCGCCGGCATCGGTGGTCGCTCGTTGTGAGCAGTTCACACCACACGCTCGTTGCTCACAGAAGCGTGCTATGACTTTCCTAAAAGCATCAATTGCCTTAGTTTAACAAATCTAGGAATTCACAATGCTTATGAGAGTCTGTCATCACTCAAGTGTCCTGTTTAAGCTTTTCAGGAACAATAAAACACACAGAAGCGCCTAGATAGCCTAAGCAAATGGTAGCAATCAACTGAATCATTGAATCAAGTGAATCAATGTGAACAATTATAGACAATTAGACAAACTAGATTCTTTAAAATATGATGTATATACATTTAACACTGGATTTCATTACCTTTTTTGTGCAGACAGCTTTGTTTTTTTTTTAATCACTATCAATATCAAGAGGAAAATGTTATTGAATTTGAAAACTCATGTATTCCACGTATTAAAGGAACAATATTAAAATTGTTTCATATTGAAAATCTGCTACTATGAATTTAATAGAACGGCCAAATGAAGTCACGCAGTTTCTGAGCCTCCATGAGAACCCCAATCAAGGACGTGATGCAGGAATGAGTCATCTCAATCTAGGTCCACAGGGCATACATTGGATTAGCATACCCAGGCTCACACACCAGGAACAAATGTAAATATTTTAATACAACCCCTGTAATAGCATCAACTTGCCATCTTAAGTGACCTCCACTAAGTTTCTTTTCCCCCTTTCAGCAATATTGTATACACACATGCCTGTAAAGGTTATTAAAACCATATTTAGGATTTTCCCCCGATGATTAATCCACCAGATACAGAAGGCTCTTTGCTTGCTGTTTGGTCCTTTGCTTTGTGCTTTTATTTAGCGTCTCTGCATCCAAAATGGCATGCTATGTACAATGTATAGTTAGTTCACAAATATTTGGAATACCTAAGTGCAATATGACCCATAATAATTTTTAGGAGCCATACCTGTGTTTACCACGCTATGACATCTTTTTGAAGCAGATCCATTATCAGCAGTATTGAAATTTCATTTATTCCACACACTGAAATCCACATCACTTCATTCAAGTGATGAATTTTTTCCCTTAGTTCTATAAAGTGGATCAGAAAATCGAAAGAAAACAAATTACACGTGGTTGTCGCAGAAAAAAAATTAAAGAAAAACAAATGAGTGAAAACATTTATTTTTCATTCACCCTGGAAAATTATCCAAGAAAACATTTTTAAGATTGGTCGTCTATTATTTGGTCATATATTCAACACACCACCGTATAGGTGCTCAGAAAATGATACATGGTTCATTTTTCAAAGTGAGTGTTAAAGTGAAACTAGGGATCAGCAATCCATTAAATAAAAACGGCTGAAGCAATCCTACTGGACAGTGTGGTGAGGCACCCACAAGAGGGTTGCCTACTCAACAGGGCCGAACAATTTGGTGCTCCATAGACATAGAGGCACCCCATTTGGCTAATGAAGTCCCAGACTGTCTTTCACACCACACCCCCACCACTCCACTATGAAAGGTTCTACTCATGAAAGTAATGAGGCAGGGAGGGAGAAAGACTCTTCTGGCCACTGATAACCTCAGACTAAACTTGCAACCTTACGAGACAAGGGCCTAATATCTGGCCGTCAATCAGCCCTAGCGTCCCTAGCTGGAGTGTTTAATTACAAGGATAAATTATTCACCAGCCTCCTCTTTCACTACATGGTGTGCCCAAAAACAAGAGAGTGAAAAAAATAGTCAAAACCCACGAGAGGGTGGTAAAATTACTGCTCGCCAAACAGTGAGTCCTGCACTCCAGGTAACAGAAATAAACACTTTTACGTATTTAACTCAACACCGTTTCCACACGCCCGGCGATATTGCAGAACGAATAATGCACCATACTGTTTCCTTTTCATCCTTGATGACCAAATCAAAATTTAGATCTTACTTTAATTTACCACAGTTCAAAGGAATTTCATATATTTGGCCATACCCAAAGATGACTCATTTGCCCATTGGGATTTTAAGAAAAAAAATATATGATGCTGTGGAAAGCACGTTTTTTTTTTTTGTTTTTTTTTTTCCAATAACTTGTTGGCTCGAATGTGAAATACTGTTTATTTCTAATGCCAGGAAGAAGTAAAAAAATAGAACACATTGGTTTGGAGTGCATTTAACGGTCCTAAATGAAGACTGTCTGACAACTATTATTGCTGCTGTATATTCTACCTGTACAAAAATATGACCACTGTAACCCAATCTACCTGCCATTAAAAATTGGCCTTAAAAGTATTGGGCATTTTACCAGGTATTATGCAGCACTGAAGATTATTACTAAGTAACACATTTGGAATCATCTCAATTGGTTTGAGATCACAGAATACATCATAAATGTAGAGGGACATCAGAATACATTGTTGCTTGCATCGCTATATGTGATAAAAACACACTGAAGTCAACTGGGGGGAAAAAACTACAATGAAAAAAATGTGGCCACTCTGTACTTCTGTACTACACATGGCGATGAAAGGAGGATTATTTTTCTTTGAAACTCTAGGAGCTGGAATCAAATAACAACGAATGTCACAGATACTCCACAGTGTTTTCTAGAATTTAGTGAGCAGTGTGACCCAGACCCATGAATTTACCATGGATGTATAAAACAGATCTGATATCGAAACATTTTCACCTGGATGGCAACGGGCAACATTTCGGAAACAGCCAGATCAAATAGTTAACACAATAGACACGATTTTGATAATGAAACTAGTTTCACATCCCACACATCAAACCGCCCATCCATTCATCCAAAGACAGACAGATAGCATTTCTGACTTTGCTGTCTGGGTGGTGGAACAAATTTGGAGGGTTGATTTTTTATTTTAAACCATCTCTAACAAAAATGTCTTATGTGCTAAAGAATCTCGCCCATTGCATCTGACCTTTGCTGGGTTGGATGTCATTCTCTTACTTATGTTTCATTTGTAGTTCTACTTTGTAGCTAGAAAAAAATTGCGCTTTAAGAAACCTATACTAAACATGCTTGCGGTTCCAGCTCAAATTAAGGCATAAATGAATATTGTAAGGAAATATATATACTCTAAAGTCACTATACTGCTCTGATTCTCAAAATGACACAATAAATATTTAATTGATGGACAGTGAGGAAAGTTTCTCTTCTTCGTCTTAAGTTCAACCCCCGTCCACTAGGTTGTGTTACGGTACTTCTCTGTTGCAAACTGGGACGTTGCTACATAATACTTCACACAGGGGAAACCACACCTGCTGATCATTGCTTACATCACGTTTCCACAGAGCTTGAAACATTCCATTATATTGCTGTATTAATGGCATTGTGAAATACTAAATAGTGACCCCAGTACCAGGATACCAGGTTCTACCCAAAACACAGCCATAGTATTCATTTATATGATCGTAAAAAGAGCAAATTGGTAAAGGATGCAGCACTGTAAGCAAATGTTATCGAGGGCAAGTATTGTAGAGCTATAGGGATATGGTCTATTGCATTGCAGACCATGTCCTAGGAGCATGACAAAGGTTAGATCCTATCTAGCCCCTTGATCACACCTAGTAGTGAGACCGCGATGGACTTCTCCGCCTTATTATGATTTTGAGAGAGATGGAGGGACAGAAAGCCAAGTCAACAGCGACAATGAACAAACGTGATTACAGATGAAATAGATGAATAAAAACAAAAAACACTTTAAACATGAACAAGGTAATATTGTTACCTTTTTAAAGAGTCTACACTGCTTCAGCTAGGAAATGAGTGAAATGAAGAACAAGGAGTGACTGCGTAATGAACAATGGTTCTTTCCATTTACCGATCAACCCTTTACCGATCACCAAAACAGCTCTGACCCGTGGAGGCATGGACTCCACAAGACCGCTGAAGGTGTCCTGTGGTACCTGGCACCAAGACGTTAGCAGCAGATCCTTTAAGTCCTGGAAGTCATCCATGGGGCCTCCATGGATCAGCTTGTTGCTCCAGCACATTCCACAGATGCTCGATCAGACCCTTACCCCGGCCATCCACATGATTCATCAGACCAGGGCACCTTTTTCCATCGCTCCGTTGTCCAGTTCTGATGCTCACATGCTCATTGTAGGCGCTTTCGGCAGTGGACAGGGTCATGATGGGCACTCTGACCGGTCTGCGGCTACACAGCCCCATACGCAGCAAGCTGTGATGCACTGTGTGTTCTGACACCTTTCATAGCAGCATTAACTTTTTCAGCAATCTGTGTTACAGTAGCTCTTCAGTGGGATCGGACTTGACGGGCTAGACTTCACTCCCGACGTGCATCAATGAGCCCACGGGCGCCCATGACACTGTCGCCGGTTCACCGATTCTCCTTCCTTGGACCACTTTTGGTAGATACTTACCACTGCATATACCAGGACCACCCCACAAGACCTGCCGTTATAGAGATGTTCTGACCCAGTCATCTAGCCATCACAACTTGGCCCTTGTCAAAGTCGCTAAGATCCATACGCTTTCCCATTTTTCCTGCTTCCAACACGTCAATTACCCGATGCTGATATTCGATTAGTCCCATTTTTAACCAAATTAAAATATACAGAAATCTGTAAATTAAATCATTGTCAGATTATTGGCTGGGATTTATTTCATTCTAGTAAGCAGGCCACCCAGAAATAACCTATTTCACAATTGTGAAATTTTTGATTTGCATTTGGTGGTTACAAATGCTATGCTGTAACAGCAAAAAAGGGCTTCAGTCTGAGTTCCAACTACCCCAGCAGCAGCACCTGATCTCAATGTGGCAACAACATACAGTGGCAAGATTTGACTGGTGAGACGGAAATAAAGTTGTTCATGAAGGATCTTCTGGTACCACTGCAGGACTGGGCTAGAAACTGATTTAGCAATTTATCAATGACCCATTGATAGATGGCACGCCCGAACTTTAAATGGTCTTTGCCCTTGAGATGGCAAGGGAAACTCCCCAAAACCGAGAGGTAAAGAGTACATAAAGGTGTACTGTCCGTAAAAGATTCACACCAATGTTTACCCATCTGGACCCTGGACAGTTTGCAACATTCAGATGAATGAGAGTGAGTAACAGAGAGAGATGGAGGAAATCTCACCCTGGACTACTTTGCCAAGCCGGGCAATAATCTTCCCTACAGAGAAAGGGAGCTTGGCTGCTAATAATGTGCACATCACCTCAATGCTGGTGGTCTGTGTACTATATCAAAACTAAAACCACTGTCATTGCCATTCATATTGACAGAGAAATTGGCCTTCGTCCTGCTCAGAGAGCCTGTACCACGCCATGAACCAGTGTGCATTGTGTGAGAACGGGGAGAATCTACGTTGTTCTCAATCTCAAATCCGAAGGCTACAACGTCAGTTACAAAACCAAATGATGACTAAGTCACAAGGTAGCTATTGTGCTCAGTCTAGCACATATTGTGCGTAATCACCAGGTGCATGGAATTGACATTTCACTGCACATACTGTATGTATGAAAGTATGTACGTATATGTATGTGACGAATAAACCTCTTGAATCTTGAATCTTGAACTATGTAGTTAAATCTACTGAATTACAACCATTTCTGTACAGTAGGGCTGGGACATGAGCAACAAGGAACATCCTGTCATTAGCTCTGCTAACACGCTGCCATTAGCAGCTGCACTTAATAGTTGTGTTAGCCACCTTCAGGATACAGAAACACTACACATGATACATTATATTGCTGTCTATGAAAACCTTGTGTTATGTTATAGCAACACTTACTCAATAGTCAATTTATTTCCCAGTGCTGTCGGCTGTGGTTGTTTTTTCCAGTTAACCGGGGTCTGAAAATGTCTCATGCACTCCATCATAAACGTAGGCTAAAGCAAAGCGCCCAGATATTTATTGTCCCCGTTAGCTGTTGCCGGGCACAGTAGCGGCAGCCGATCTGTTGGATTTCTTCTGCACTGCACTCATACATGGTTGAATGTTGGGACTGCATAAACAATGTTAGAAAAATACTAATGTTCTGAGAGGTGATGTCCAAAAAACTATGACTGACTGTTCTATCACTAAAACGGAAGAAAAAGTTCAACCCAGTTGAACTTTGGGTGCAAGGGCGCACCCCGCGTCCTATGTGAAAGGTCCTTGAGTCCGTTTCTTACAACAGCCAAGGAATGGCCTTTTTAAAAGACTGGAGACTGGACAGACTTCAGGAATTTCAAGACTGTTCGCAAGGCAAACTGTGGCCCTCATCCTCTGTTTGGTTGATATTTGACCTTAATATATTGTTAAGTGCTTCCATTATTTTGTCCACTCCCTATTGAAAAATCTTAAGTCGAGGCCAAGACAACTCCCATCCCATCCCCGCCGTTTATAATTTCAGTGTACTAGCTATTTCAACCTACAATTCCAAAAGCTGCTTTTGGTAATGGCAGCTGGATGCAGCGAGTAAGGTAGATGAAACTTAAACGGACACTTTATACAGGACCATCATCACCGCTGTGCCACCAATTTACACTGTGTATAATTACCAATGAGGTCACTGGTTAGGCATTACTTATATTCTTTAGATTGTTACAGTATTCAAAATTACAGTTGTACTGCATTATTTATATGAGACTTTCTAATCGCATCGCTATCCACGGTTTTTAATCGTATTGCTTTAACCATGGTTTTTATTCTGCTAAATTATCAATTTGATTTATTTACATACAGGTGTGCTGTTCACATACGGTGTGCACACAGTACTTTAAACGGCAGCAGCCACACCACGCCACAGACCCCCCTTTGTAGTTCTGTTGTTTTTGTTTTGTTGTCAGACTTGTGCACACCCTGCTGCCATCAAACCACATAAGCGCCTCACCCCCGCACCCCAACCCTACTCTGCACACTGCCCCTGCCCCTCCCCACATCACATGCTGCATCTGGAGTATATTGTGTTTTATTATTGCTATTTTTTCTGTGTTTATAGTAAATGAAAGTGATAGAGCAACTTGGTGGTGTATGAAAAAAACCTTAGAGGAGCCTCCAAATTGCAATTCAAGCTGCCATGTATAATCACAATTTGTCCTGGTCACAGATTGATTATGACTTTCTGATATTTATCGCAAACCACGCCTGGGCTTAATATTTATGACTTTGTTAATTCCACAAGGTGGAGTATGTTAAGACTGCAGTGGAGAAGTAGTGAGCTCCGGTCTGCTAAAGCAGCTCTGGGCTGTTCCTCCAGATTCAGAGCTGAAGGCTCATTAATCTATTCTGGCGGAGGTCCCCAGCACAAGCAACCAGCACCAGAGAAGGATTCCCCATACCTTTTCTAGGACAATTATTTTACTTATCCAGTGCGGAATTCTCTTGGAGGGTAAAAAAAGGTTTTCTAGCATTTCTCACAAAGGTTTCTGGTCAGTAGAGGGTTACTGTCTGCATTAAATGTAAATAATAAAATCACTTCCTGCATGTAGGATGCCTGTGTGTTTCTTCCAACGTACACAAATTGATATGAAACTGCACAAAAAATAAATTAAGAAAATAAGAATCATTTTGGCCTATGTGGTACCAAGTATAAAGACAATATTAAGAACAAATGCAGCATGATTTCTGTGAAACATATTGAAGTCACTAAGACAACTACCTCTACAACACTACAACAGACGGAATATGACTTAAGACCGCACAATTTAAGAATACAAAAATTATTTCTCAATTTTAAAGAAAGCTTGTCAAACACCAAAGTATCACCTTCATCTGATTTATTGACAGATAATATGTTTTGGTCATTTGTGCTTAAGCTTTTTAAAAAGTCATTTGAGTTCTCAAAGGTCATCTTCAACTCTCAACACTCTCCGGGAGGGCCATGGTAGACTTCAGCACCATGGACAGTGTGCTCCTACAGCGTTTCCTTCACTATAGACATAAGTGGGAGGATAGATTCAGCTACACCTACAGTGCTTTTGACAGCACCAATGTAATCAAAACTGGTGTTTTGGTGTAGCGGGCCGTGGTGGACAGTTTGTAGCATGGTGAATTCATCATATGTTTCAAAGTCAGTTCTCAGTTTCCCTGAAGATTGCTTTACATTCCACGCAACTGAGAAGTGACTCATCACTGAGCAAGCATAAACGGTACCAGTGGGATTAATCACTGGGCAGGCCCGTACGGTGCCGAGGGCGGTGTTTGGGGAGGAATGGTAGTCACCAAGGATGCCCATACGGAACCGGTGTCACCAAGTATGCATTAACGGTGGGGTTAGTCACAGGAAAAGCGCCTACAGTATTGGTGGAGATAATGGGGGATCGAGGGTAGCCACTGGGCATGTCTGTGCAGTGCCAGTTATTGAAGATATTACATGTATGTATAGATGGATGGAATAGTGGTAGGCCGAGGGTGCCGGATGTGTGTGGCTTTGGGACATCAGAACTCACTGTTGAACTTTCAGGAGATGCAGCGGAGTGTAGCTAGGGATGTTACGATTAGCAGGTCTCACTATTAACTGCTCTGGCATTCAGCATTGCATTCAACACTTCCAGCGACTACCGAGTGAGTTGTTCGTATGTGCGATGTGCCTGAGTGGCTTGTGTGTAGGCCTAGTGGTGCCCAGTGGCTGTGGCTACTAACGACAGCTTTGTGTATAGGAGCCTACAGGTTGAACATGCTTCAGCATCTTGGAGAACAATATTCATCCCCCACGTCAAAGTCATTAGCTAGAACCAGAGCTGGCACAAAACTCACTCTGGAGCATTTGACAGCAGGGCAGACGTGCATGAAATTATTTGTTTTCGATTTTGGGTTGCGATCTAAGGAACGTTACCATCACGCTTATCTGGCTTATATCTTTGAATACCATAAGGCCCATGTAATTCAATATTATAATAAATACACAAGATAACGCAGTTGTACTATTTTTTGCCATACAATTTTTGTTTTAAACTCGCAATGAACTCCAAACATTGGATTTTGTTTTGTGGATAAAATGCTTCGTATCTTTCTTATTATGACAAGCAAGACCAGTTCGTTGTTTTTTTGTTTTTTTTTTAAATCAACCAAAATGAGGAAAAAAAATACCAACCTAGAAAACACAATTGTTTAAAAACACACTGGAGGCAGCTACCTGCATAGTTATCTACGGACACATTTTATGTGTGGGAGGCAGCAGGGCATTGCAAGGCTGCATTTAGCCACTTTGGTCTAATTGCAGTATTTGCTCGCTGATACCCATCATCACTTAAGCACTCCATTCATAACAACTCTGGCCTGGTTGACAAGAGTAAGTATACATGGATGGACTGCTTTACAATAGCCATTCAAAATATTAGTCTTAGTCCTTCAATAATATAAGTGGGTATTTAACTGGAAATTAGGGTGTTTGTTTCCCCTCTGCCACCGATTTGCAAGTGAAAATCCCATATAACTACGACATATCTACTAAAGGCCGAATAACAACTTTGTAAGAGTAGCAAAGGCTAAAGGCTTCCCAATTGCATGAAAAATGCTTATACTACAAAATGCATACTACCTATACTTATTAAATGCAACCAATACAAATACTTGCATTTTTACAAGTCAGCTATAAAATCAGGTCTTCATTAAGGCCTCTATGTTGCTGTGCACAGTGTATTCAGTCACAATATTTGCAAAGACATTGTACATCTTACTAATTCATGCATTCATGCAAAACATGGAAATGAGAAATGGATATTGAAAAAGCCAAGATGTGTTCGGTGCCATCATATGAAGTGACACTGTACAGTATGTGTTGCATGACTTTTTATTTTTTCATCAAATTCAGATTTTAAAGGCAACTGATTGGCAAGCTGTCTCAGGACAGTTGGCAAATGGGCGGACAGCGGAGGAGTTTTGAGGTGTTAAAGTTCAGGCAGGAGCGACGTGGCACCCTGTGTCCTGCCAACAGCCCTGCAGTGGCGCAAATCCCTGACTAAGTTGTTGACCCATGGCCCCCACCTGCCTGGCCCATCTAATACGAATGAAAGGCATCAATTCTCAAGCTGCCCACAGCACCAGAAGGCTTTTGACTCATGCCCATCTGTCCAGGGAGTACATACATTAAGTGAAAGTCAGGCTACTGGCTCCGTAGCCAGTGTGCCTTTAAACCAATAAGTAGTCACATAAGATGTAAACTTAATTTTGAACCAGGGATAAAAAAAAACAAAAAACACTCATCAGTGCTGAGTACATGTCAACTGTTGGCCTTATTTTCCCAAAAATAACTATAAGTTGTTGAGCTACAGCCTGTTTATCAATCATTTTTACACAGAGCACATAAAAACAGAAAAAACATGTTTGTAAAGACAGAAAAACAAAGAACACTAGAAAAATGAAGATAATATTCCATTTATTTTCAAATTAAAGGAGCAATAGACAACTTTTCTGCTTTTACTAATTATGAAGTTAATGTTGACTGCACAGTGTTATGGCTATAGAACAATGATTCAGCAGCGTTTGGATTGGTTCTCTATAAGCCTCGATATCACTATGCATTCGGACTGCCAACGGGAAAAGGATGGATTGGTGGCAGCATGTCACAGGACGTGCGTCAACCAATGCACAACCATTAGCGGGAACGGCAGACTGGAGCATCTACTCCAGGTAGATCATTAACCCTTGAATATAAAAACGACTCATTGAAATCGGTTGAAAAATGTAAATGTTATAATGCTTTTTATCCAGAAAAAAAACACAGCTCCCCCGTTTACTTCTAATCCTTTACACGCCAGTTTTGCCCGTTCCAATATGGCGGCGACGTTGACATATCACAGCAACGAGCCAAAGCAGTCAATGCGGCATCTATGTATATACTGTATGTCTATGATTGCACAACCAAAAGTAATAAAATAAAGAAATATATGATGACAATTTCAATTTACCTCCTCGGTGAACATGCTTCTTTCTTCTCTCTTATTTCCAAAGTGGTAATAATTTCCACGGAGCACTCTGAGGAAAACCTAAAGTGATCCAGCTGTCTTTGTGACAGCGGCGCAAACAATAATACCACTTGCTAGGAGTCGAAACATTGTCTATTGCACCTTTAATGCAAATGTTGTCTTCCATGCAAATCTGCTATTTCTGTATGACAACAATATGTTATATAATAGCATAGTCAAAGATGACACAATTGTCACTATCTTGGCGTTTTACCATCGAGCCATTTATTTGAAGATATCATGTTCTTCTATTTGTTATATTTAGACGTCTCTTCATCAATCAAAATCACCGTTTTATTATCAGAAGACTATCCCTCCAAGCATCAATCTACAGTATAGTTTTGTTTTTAACACGTGTCGCTATCGTGTTTCACAGCAAGTGTACAAAGAGTAAGCGTAGGCCCAACCTATGAACTAGCAACCTAGATGGGTGCCAGTACGGCTGAAGTAGTTACTGACAATAGAATCACAACAGCAATGTAAACCGGCGACACATGCGCAGCATGGTTTGAGTAGCCGAAATGAGGAAACCACAATAAAATCTCAGGATCTTAATGCCCAACGATAGCCATAGGTTTTGGTACCATTCCACCCCCTACAGCCAATCATTTTGGTCAAGTACTCAGATAATTCCGACAATTATTTCTTTAATGAAAAAATAATGCCTTCTTTATAAGTAAATAAAGAAGGCAAAAATACAGTCGTGCAACGTAGCGCTCGTTCCTGATTAGTGCGAGTGTGGAGATTTTAAATCTGTAGCATATATCAAAGACTGTGGGAAAGACACCAAAAACAAAGCTTTACCTTGTTGACCCAGTGGCATAAAGAGAAACCTGACGTTATCTCCCAGTCAGTCTGATGCTTGAAATAGATGGTTACTTTTAAAAGGTCAGTGCATTGATCCAGTCTCGCTGAACAACTCAATTTTGTGGTAATGGATATTAACCAGGTTCCTGTTTGTTTTTATGCTAAAATCATGAAGAATGTAAGTTTATGTTTGCGTGCAGAGTAAAAATTGTACTTAACTAATAACAATACTGCTTTGTTTAATGCACGGATTTATTGTTTGAATTATTTTCATCAAACTTGAATCAGAATTTGTCTTGCCGATTTCAAAAGCTGGGAACTGAATGCACCGAAGAAAATATATAGAACATAGACAAGCTCATTATGTAGCTCGTCATGTAACCCTGAACTCCTGTGCATGCTCCATCTTCTTGCTGTTAAGGACTCTACCAAGGGAAAGTGGATCATTGTTCACTATGCTCGCTAGCTACTGAAGCAAGCTTACACATGCATTGTAGTTCTTCTTAACTCAGTCAGGACGGACATCTTTTGACTGACACCTCTCTAGATTTGGTTCTAACAACTCCACTAGTTCTTCGCAGAGATTTTGAGGGCCAACTACAAAGGGGGAGTGAGTCATTTGTGCTTGGTAAAATAAATTAAATCATTCTCTGAGGTGGAATTTCCATTTAAAAGTTAAAAAGAGACAAGCATTACCGTACCTGCCCTGGATGGATGTCTAAGTAGTGAAGCACCTCTTTAAGCATCACAGGCGTGTGAGGAGGCTGTTCAGTGGAAACTGGAGGGAGTTGTGATGTGTTCTTGGGGCCAAAACTGGAAGATGAACTAGCGGCTGATGCCTGCACGTATAACCTCCAAAATGCTCGGGTCCCACAACCAGCAAGAATTGCTTTCCATGATCTCAAGCTGGTGTGCTTGAAGAAGTGGTCCACCATGATCCTGGATAGGGTAGTTCAGAAAATTGGGAGAGAGATTTTGGTTAGGTATGATAACTGAACAATACAATCCTAAACATTAAAGGCCTTAAATGTGTAGTATGATAAGAATTTAGTAAAAATTATTATTTTTTTAGGTTTTAAAAAGTTGTGTTTTCACAAACTTAAATTCTCAGCCCAGTGACTAACCCAGACCTGCCAACCCTGGGAGACTATTTTGAGTACCACAATAGTGTAACAGGGGTGTGGTGTGGCGTTTTAGTTACTGCAGCTAAATTACTCAATCAGTTATTCACACAGTAGCCGTCTCATAACGAGACTAATAACACTGTATGCGAGCTACTACAGCTAACAATATACAGTATACTAATTAATATCATTAGGATATACCCCTTGAAATCTATCATCTCCGTAAAGTTACCGAAGATGTTTACCAACTATAGATGCATAGATTGCAATTTTCTTGGCCGATTCCTATTTCTTAGTCTGACCTGCAGATTATGATTTCCAATCGGCTATACATCACGCTCATGTGATAGGACAGCTGCACGTATAGACTACCACTGCAATTTTAAGTTACCACAATAGTGAGATTTCTGATTTTGACAGTTTATTATTTTTCATTATTCAACAATAACAACAATAATAGAACATCAAACTGTCACTGAGTTCCAATAAAATAGAATATGGGAGTTTTAGTAGGACCCAACATATAACTAACATGGAAATGTCCAGTTCAAACTTCAAATGAAAGTCTCTTTCACTTGAGGTGCAAATATATACAAATATACTATATAATATATAATATACAAATATAAATATATAAATATATTTATATTATGTGTATATGATACTTTGCAAATAAATTGCAATCATTACAAAACAATAATCCAATTAAATAAATGGCCGACTTCTCACTTTCGTTCACTGGAAGTCCTTCTTCGCTCACCGTAGATTAAACCAAGTGAATCAAATCTAACGACTTGATTAACTGAGTGACTCGTCAAGAAGTGAGTCTCAAAAAAGAATTTTTCGTGACAAGCTGAGCTCCGCTGTGACAGCGATAGAAACGCAGTCGCACAATGTTGAAATATTGTCAGGCGATCGATAAATCATTTATGTAATCTTCTTTGTTTACCTTGAAGTACATCCAAACAGCTGACATTTTATTTTTTTTGCTCTCTTTTTTGAGCGCCAACTGCGCAACTAGCACAATACAGGGCGTGTAAATTTGACCGGCACAGATCAGATAGATATCTGACACTGATCGGCCAGAAAAAAAAACAACCAATTCCGGTCACCGGCCAATCGATCGTGAATCTCACATTTTATATTGAACGTTGGCAGGTCTGCTAATCCCAGAAGCACCGTTGATGCATGCTCAGTGCCACCGGTCTTGTATGGGCCTTCCAAGTGGCTACCATCCATCCTCAACTGCCACCACCAATACCATATGGGCTTGCCCAGTGGCAAATTCCATTGGCACCACTAATGTGTGCTCAGTGCCACTAGTTCCATACAGGTCCGCTCGATGGCCAACATCCATCCCTTAACATCATCAAGAGTTATCTCATTAACGGACACGTTTTCTCATGATCCAATGTTTGATGAACCCTTCCGGTTTGTTTCAGCCAAAACCTTTAGAGATGATCTGAGAGAAAGACCTCAAATATGGCAAATTCCTATCTCCATCGCTCTACTGTGCAATGCCACGATCCCTTGATTCACCAAATAAATCTGTACACTTTAACTTCCTTCTCTCAAAGGCTTCCTCCATTACATACTTCAACAGAAATGTTAACTCAATGAAATACACAACTTGCCCCCTCTCTGAATACAGCACAATATCTGGTCAAGGTAGTAGACACAATAATCTGTGGAACCTCAAGTTGCGGGCAAAGATCTGCCCATATCCTCCAGTCCCTCGTCCTCCACAATTTCGCAAAGTTAGAATTACAAGCCTGTAGTGTTATAATGTTACACAACCAATGACACATTTTGAAAGCAGAATGTTTTCTGTACCCTCGATAATACAGAACATCGCGATATCTGCCACCATATGCAATATTTTCACAGTATCAAAATATGGCCGCCCCCCACGGGGTGCGATGGACGGAGCAGCAGAGAACACGGACAAATCTTATTCACTTGTGCGCACAAAGATGTATGTTGACGTATGCGGGAAACAGCGAGGAAGCCGATGGAGGATTTGGATGTGGTGGTCAGTTGATTAAGTTGCGCCTCCATTGTTATTACATGCATTATTAAACTTATATTATAAAAATGTTTAATAATTGTAATACAGAGCTGCCAAGTCTTACGCTTTTAGTGAGACCTGGCAGTTCACACAGACAGTTCACACGCTCACACCTTGTATTTCTCTTGCTGAGAATCCCAAAATAAGTAAAATTCCTTTCCCGAGCATGTCACATGAACTTCCACGTGCAACTTTTTAGTGGAGTGGCATAAAGCTTCACCTTTTCTCTAAAGAAAACAAATAGTGTTTTTATTGTAGATGTATTGGTTGTAATTGAATGAAACCAAAGAAGCGCCGTGCACAGCCGCGACACAGGAACACTTTCTCCGTCGACCGTGAACAACGATAATAATAACGTGTATCGCAATACTTGGCCGGCACTGCATCATGATATTACATTTTGGATATCGCCTGACTGAGTTTTCCGCTTCCCCGTCGCCCTGATGGAGAAAACAATGTATGTGGATGTCAAAAAACGTAGTACTAAACATAACTGTTCTCACAACAACCACAGAAGTCATTGTTGCAAACTCAGCCTGACGAAGATAAATAAACTGTTCGGATATTTGGTCAGTATTATGCCTGGGCCGTACGGCAATGTGATTGGACATTGAAGAGGATTGGCTTATATTGTGACGTTGACAACCAATAATCATCGGAGGATGTTTGGGAATAATTTATGAGAAGCAGATCCAACAACCAATCCTAATTTGGCCAGGTCAATAACGTATCTAAGCTGTGCAGCCAAGCAGAGCAGTATAATAGCTCATAAACTGGCATCTCATACATACTATATGGCTGAATTTTGATTTATCAATTTGGTGAATCACATATTATCTTTATCAGAAGTTTTGGGGTGAAGAGTGTGAAGTACATTTGGATGCAAAGATCTGGAGGCATTTCTTCTTGAAGAACAGGGCAGTTCAGGACTTTTATGATTTGCATTCCAAATAGGATTGAAGCTCTTCTCAAGGCAACCTTCAGAAGGCAACCTCCCTTCAATCGTATGAGGTCCTTGATATGAATATTGAAAGCTGTTTTCCCATCCCCTGTAATTAAACAATGCAGTTTCATCTGGCAACCAGAGGAAACTTTTGAAGTCAAATGAAGCCTACTTTCTGACCGAAGTGTGTCGTACTTTAGTGTTTATTACACATTATTTTGAAAAGCTTTGCCACTTGGTACCTCAGGTGACTCAAATCAATGCAGTTAGCTTAGTTGAGACCCACGCTGCCATCGTTGAACTTTACTTTTTCAACATAAAATGTTTAACAATTTTTAATACATGTTCATCACACATTAATTTCTATTGTTTCACAACCATTTACCACAGTTGTCCCAAAACAATGAGGTTAGCCATCTTCTCCATGATGCCATGAAAGACATTTACTTTTTCCAAGAACTTCAGTCTATCATAGCACAGGCCCAAACAGCTCTAAATGTTAAATAATCCTAAACAGCCCCCCAGGTGGATCTGGAGGAGTAAGCCGCACACCAAGAGTTGCGGGATTTCCAAAGAGCCCAGTGGGGCTCCGAGGTGGAGGAGGAGGGGGAAGGACAAGAGCCAGCTGAGAAGGCACATGGTGCTGCTCACAAAACGTCCCAGGGGCCTTTCTACCAGGAGCTGCTACGCCTCCTGGAGCGAGCTGTGGCGAAGCTGGGGATACCGTGGGCAGATCCCGAGCCAACTGCTCCCTCCATACTGTGCGGGGCCTATTTTACAGAGGCAGGGAATTGGCCTTCCTGTCTGTGCCTCCCAGTGCTGGGGGATTTTACTAAGGAGGTATGGTCGTCTTGGTGTGCTCCTCAGAAGACGCGCTCCCCTAGCCAGCTGCTCAGCCAGTGGTCAACCCTGGACACCAAGCCGGAGTTGTGATACCTGGCTATGCCCCCCCTGGAGGGAATCGGTAGCTACTCACCTGTGCCCCTCCCTTACAGCAGAAAACCCTCAGCTACCGTTCAAGGCATGTAGGCTGACGGCAAATCTGGCTGAAAGGTCATACAAGGCTGCAGCCCTGCTTAATAATGTCTGCCTGCTGCAGGCCTACCATGCCAGGCTCCTACAGGAGCTGAGGAAGAAATGGTCCACCCAAGAAACCTATGCGGAACTGCGCAATGACACGACATCTGCCTCACAATGGCCAAGAGTGCAGCGCAAGACGCAGGAGGTGTGATGGGGTTTTCGGTGGTGACACAGCGCCACCTGTGGCTGACCCCGTCTCAGATTTCGGAGAAGGAAAAGACAAGGCCGGAAGAGGACAGGGCTTTTACTGCAGCTTTTACAGCAGATATTTCCTCATTGCAAAAAAGGAGGGCTCCTCTCAGAGAACAATTCTTGCATCGGATTAGCGCATTCCTCTGCTGGTTATGGATATGATCTGGCATTGATTGGGCCCTGCAGAGGTGGATCTGTTTGCTTCACGAAACATGGCTCATTGTCCTCTATGGTACTCCATTCGGAACAACGGCACCCCCATTGGGCCACAATGCCCTGGCTCAGCGCTAGCCTTGGGCTCGTTTGTATCCATTCCCTCCCCTCTCGCTGTTACAGCAGGTGCTGGACGAGGTGAGGGTGGAACTGGTTCCGGTGGAAACTTGGTGGTTAACACAAACTTGGTTCACGGACCAGAGGTCTCTCAACTTGGGTACACCATGGGAGCTCCCGCTTCGACCGGACATCCTGACGCAGGCAGTGGGGGAAATCATGCATCCCACTCCAAACAAGTGGAAACTGGTCGCCTGGCCCTTGAGCAGGACTGGCTGTTAAGCAAAGGCTTACCCATGGAGGTGGATTTTTGGCAAATGTTGTCTTCCAGGTTCCTGCAGGGCTCCCACCGGTTACGCCTGCCGGATTTGGTTTTGGTGTTGAATGCCTTGACGAGACCCCCAATCTAACCTCTCCAGAAGATGGGATTAAAATATTTGTAGTTGAAGTCAGCAATCTTTCTGGCACTTGTCTCAGCAAAATGTGTGGCAAAGCAGAAAATTAGAGTGTTACGCTGAAACCAAATCTGGCTTTTCAGCCCCAGAACATAAAAGTGGGATTCAAATCGACCATGATTGATCTCTCTTTGGATAAGAGGAGGACGAGAGGCCGCACACTTTGTGCCCTGTTCAGGTGTTATTGGTCTCTGTTGAGCGCACGCGGCGTACACAAGTCCGACCAGCATTTTGTCTGTTATGGATCTCCGACAATTAGGAAACCCCTTTCCAAAAATCATCTCTCTCACTGGATAGTTGAAGCGATCTCATTGGCCTACTCCTCTGTGGTGCAGGAAGCCACAAAGGGTCTTAAAGCGCATTCTACTAGATGTTTGGCTACCTTGTGGGCACTGTTACGAGGGGTTTCAGTCGAGGAGGTGTGCGGTGCTTCTTCTTGTATTACCCCGCAGACGTTCAGATTCTAGTCTCAACATGACGGCTTCAGCACTGGTGCAGGCTGTTTTGACAGCTGCCAGCCTGCGTACAGAGTTATTCTATGTGGTTGAGAGTGGTTACGGTCAGGTAATACAAGCTCAGCTGTATGCGGAATCCCCACCAATTGCGATCGGTCTGGGGGGGTCGTGATATCATTTACCTCCGCACCCTTTGAATAGGTTCTGATACGCTGGAAGTGGGGTTTGAGGCACACATCCATCTGCCAGTTGGTCCTTGGAATGGACTACCTGGACCCTGCATAGGACACGAGTTCTGACAATGTGGTCAGTGAGGGTGGTGGGTATACAATATGGCATAGTAAGTAAGAACTCGAGTTGGAAATTAAGTTGTGCTACAACCCTGGTTTTACGAATGAAGAACAAGAGTTCTTACCGGTGGCCTCACTGACGAGCTCAAGAGCTGAATATGTCAGGAAGTATCACAGGCGGTGACCCAGTATGTATAGTGGGGGGTGGGCCTTATCATGGGTGCCCAAGTGGCCTAATCACAGCCTGTCATGGCCAAGTCAAGACTTAGTTGGTTTAAAGGGGCTTTCAGCTTTATTCAGTGGAGCTGTCTGGAGACAGCTTAGGGCATAGTAAGAACTCTTGTTCTTCATTCGTAAAACAAGGGTTAGCACAACCAAAACATTTCTACTCTGAGGTCTTTCTGGATCGCCAAGTTCATAACCCTAGCTCTAAGGGTGAGCCCAGCAACACTGCGGAAGAATCTGAGACCCTTTGGTCATTACCATAGGTGAGTGTTGGACCAAAGATTGACCAGTAAATTCCCAGCATCGCCTCCTGACTCAGCTTTCTCTTCAACATGGTACAGTGCCTGCATTAAGGCAGATGCTGCACCCATTCCCCTGTAAATCTCACAATCCCTTTCATGCTCATTTGTGAATATGAACCCGAAACACCTAAACGCCTCCACTTGGGTCAGCTGCTCTTTTCCGTCTCAGAGGGGATTAACCACCATTTTCTGGGCGAGAACATTGGCCTCAGATTTGGAGGTGCTGACTCTCATTCCCACCGAGTCCCACTCAGCCCAAAACCATTCCAGTGCATGCATCCTGTCCATGAAATTCACAAACAGAATAGGACACAAGGCTTACCTTGGCCGTAGACCAGACCTACAGCGAATGGATTTCACACGGAGGATACAAATACAATTTGCACTCCAGTTGTATAAGTTCTGAATGGCATGCAACACCGGCCCGGTACCCCATACTCCTACAGAACCTCCCACAGAACCCCTCAGGACACGCATCAGAAGCGTTTTCCTCAAAACACATACATTGTATAGACTATCGGTCAGATCCTCCTTTCCAGTACCCTGGCATAGGCTTTCCAAGGGAGGCTGAGCAGTGTGATACTTCAGTAGTTGGAAGACACCATCCACAGTCTTCCATTTCAAAATGGGGACCACCACACCTGTCTGTCAATCCCCTGGTACTGTTCCTGAAATCCATGCAACATTGAAAAGGCGTGTCAACCATAACAGCCTCACAACGTCAAGGGCCTTCAGCATTAGGGGAGCAGTAGCTCAGGCGATAGAGCAGGTCGTCTAGTGATCGGAAAATTGCCGATTTGATCCTCGGTTGGAAGCGTACTGTGGAAGTGTCCTCGAGCAAGACACTGCCCTCGGCCTCATTTCTGAACTTGGTTTGAAATACAAGCTATTGAAATGAATGTATAATTACAACATAAAATATTCTTTACTATATTTTATTTTAAAAACTTCAGTAAAAACCAAAAGACTTAAGGCCGATATTGGTTTCAGACTTGTGTGTATTCCGTGTTCCGTGTATTCCTTAAAGTCATTTTCACTTTTTGGTACAGCAGTTCTGAGCTGTGTTGCAAAATACAATAAAAAAGTGTCCTGCAGCAAAACAAAAAAATCTAAGTGGAGTCAAACTAAAGTGTCAGTGATGAACATAAAAATGTGAAGCAACAAGATGATGTCACTTAGTGGCTAGCTGGAGCCAATCTCAATTGAAAATGGACGCAAGTAAAGGAAATTACCCTAAATGGGACAACAGTCAATCACAAGTCTATACACATTCACTCATACACCATTTAGAACCTATGTTTAACCTTATACCAATTTTACGCCAAAATTGGCGGGTATAACGAGAGACATGAGCTGAGACAATATTCTGGTTCCGAGACTGGCTTGGCTGGTGCTGGAATTGCTCCCGGCGGGGAGCGTGGGGGTTCTCCGCCGTGCTCCCCACGGTGTGATGCCGACAATCAAAACATTTCATGGTCCCTGTGGTTTGGTTATGGTGGGGTTTGAGCAGCCACACCTGTCCTGGGTCTAGGTAATTAGGACCCAGGATCAGTGTGGCTATATAGCTGTTGCTTGTTGGTTGGTGTAACAAGCAACAGGTAAAACCCCCATCCCCACACACACACGGAGAGGAGCCCTTGTGATGACATTCTGTCTAAGTGCTCCAGGGCTTGTTCCACCTAGCCCACTTGCTACAATAAACTGCTGTTCTTCTACTCCATCGTCTGTGTCTCTGTGCCAGAGGGCCCTGAAAACGCAACTTGGGTGGCAGGCGAAACTGTCACAGTCCCCCATGCAGGAAAAAAGTCATTAACTTCTAATTTTGATTTTTAAATCGGATATGAAATGAGTCTCCGAGACTATGATGTTCGCGGATGACATTGTGGTCTGTAGCGAGAGTAGGGAGCAGGTCTAGGAGAGCCTGGAGAAGTGGAGGCATGCATTAGAGAGAAGAGGAATGAAAGTCAGCAGGAGTAAGACAAAATACATGTGCCTGAATAGGAGGGAGGGTGGAGAAAAGCTGAGAATGCAAGGAGTGGAGGTGGAGAAGGCGGATGAGTTCAAGTACTTGGGGTCGATCATCCAAAGCAGCGGAGAGTGCGGGAGAGAGGTGAAGAAGAGAGTACAGGCAGGGTGGAGTGGGTGGAGAAGAGTGTCTGGAGTGATCTGTGACAGAAGGGTTCCAGCAAGAGTGAAGGGGAAGGTCTACAGGACGGTAGTGAGACCAGCTATGTTGTACGGTTTAGAGGCGGTGGCAATGACAAAAAGGCAGGTGGCTGAACTTGAGGTGGCAGAGTTGAGGATGTTAAGATTTTCATTGGGGGTGACAAGGATGGACAGGATTAAGAATGAGTACATTAGAGGGACAGCTCAGGTTGGACAGTTTGGTGGAAAAGTGAGAGAGGAGAGATTGAGATGGTTTAGACATGTGTGTAGAGATGAGTTACATTGGGAGAAGGATGCTGAGGATGAGGCTGCCAGGCAAGAGGAAAAGAGGAAGGCCAAAGAAAAGGTTTATGGATGTGGTGAGGGAAGACATGCAGGCAGTTGGTGTAAGGGAGGAAGATGCGCAGAACAGAAGGTATTGGAGGCAGATGATCCACTGTAGCGACCCCTAACGGAAGCAGGCCAAAGGAAAAGAACAAGAGAAGATATTAAACGATTGAATAATACACGGATATTCCTGTCTATTAACGCACCAATGTCTGGGGCCAAAACTACCGCGTCGATCCGGGTGTCGCGTTTACATCAGAGCCGAGCAGATAAAAAACCTGTGTCTATTGCAGTGTCATTTGACCCAGGACTGAAACCTGGATGTTACCTTTCCTACTAATGAAAAATGCCAGATGTTAGCGGGTGTTGCCGGGTTTTTGGGGCAGTGGGAAAGGGGTATCAGCTGTGTGCCTTTACATATGCTGCTTAGGTCACTTGCAAAGGTCAAGTGAGCCAAAAGCTTGCTTGACTTTTGTCAAAGAGCCTAAACTGTGAGTTGCTTAGCGACATTCATCACAGGCTCCCGTTGGCGCTCAGCGCATGAGTGAATTGACTGATAATATGTGTTAAAAGACATAGATTGAGAGATAGATCAATAGATAAATAAACGCGTAAATCAGTAAAAATACACACAATTATTTTTATTATATTATATTTTATTTTATATTCTGTTAACATAAGAGTATTATTTGCTATAATTAAGCATTATGATTTAAAAGTACATTTTCTGGCCAGATTTCACAATAATGGAAATGGAAAATGAAAACTAGTGAAAGGTTAACAGGATGAAAAGAGCATTGTAACAGTGAGAGGGGAGGGGAATAAGGTGAGAGTACAGGAGACGGTAGAACATTTTGTCCTTTTGTTTAGGTAACGCACCCAATCACTGCATAGCCTCCACACACACACAGGCAAAATAAGAATGAGTAATTATACCGTTGCTACGCATACAGTGTCATTATGATGTCACAAGAGTGTAGATGACAAACGTTCTGATGGTCGCTCGTTTCATTTGCAGTTCACGCACCTATCGTTCAGAGCAATGTGGATGCACCTCTCCCCGTTTACACATGGAAAAGCAACAGAACTTTGGCTCTTAATGCAAGTTAACATGTTCTGTAGGCCATGCACTCGTCCACAGGTATGGCTCCCATAGAATCTGTGCACAACACATCCAACATTTTCCAGATTGTCAGTGTGAGTTTGTCACTTGAAGTTTGTCCGTTTGTGAACCCACCTTGTGTAAAACATGTTGGGTTACACCCTTATATGGATAGTCACGTTCAAGATTTGTTTTCATCCGTGGGAAATTGCGTGCGCCGTTACGCAAAACAAACACACGTTGGCCCGTCCAGAGCCCGTACGCTACGTCTGCCTACGTAGCTGTGTGGGCGGTTCTTCCACGCAGACCGGGACACCTGCGCGCTCACGCTACCGAACGCAGGTGGACGCAAATGTCCCTCGCCACCTGCGGGTGCGGATCGGATCTGAAAGCGGGTTGCGTGCGTCCACACGTGGATTGGCCGTCCACGTGTGCTCGGACCACCCAGGACACTGCAATGGCAGGCGCGAACGGGGCCTGTTTACAACGAACCGGCGCCACCCTTGGCCGCCCAAGCAAGGCGTGGGTCACTCCACCGCAGGCCGCCGAGTAGGCATTCTGCGGTGCTCTGGTATAGCAGTGCGTACGACTGTGTTTAAAAGCAATGAAATAGCGATTGTTACGGACCGAACGTTGACCGTGCGCGTAGCGGAATGCGTTCGCTTACCGAGCTTGGCGACCGGGTGGCTCCCCCTCACAACCCACGCGGCAGCGCGTTACTGACGTCCCGTTGGTTGCCCAATCAGCAACGTGTTCCCGGGTTTACGTCACTCGATTCTATCCAATGAGCGCCGCACCCCGTCCGCTCCGCCACCTCCGGGCGGAGGCGACTTGGTTTTTGAAAATCTTGGCGCTTCTTGTCGTCCTGGGAGCCGACCAACGGTAATATTACAATATACACACATATACCCCCCGTAGAACGCGCTCGTAAGACAACCAAGAAGTGAGAGTCACGCCAAATATAAGGTAAGACATGAGCTACGGTCGCGATGAAGGGAGCGCCGTTAAAAAGCCACATTAGTTGACAAAGCTAACGTTTCTTCCGTTAGCATCTCGACTGCGGTAATCCGTGTGCACTCAATACGTGTAGTCTAGTGCAGCGGTGCCGTTTCCAGCGCAAGCTTCGTCTTGTCCATTCGACTATTGCAACAATCGCTGAGTTCAAGACTAAAATGTCGTATTATGATAATTATGTTTAAACGGTACAATTCCTGCTCCGGCTGCTTGACTTGGATGACCGGATGACTGTTAAAACATTCATGTTTTTAATACTATATACTTTATGTTGTTATAACCATTTATTTTCTACCCTGGCATACACATGTGCGTGTACATTATATACCGTGTTTATTTAGTATAGTATACACTATATATATATATATATATATAATATATTGTATACTGTATACTGTGTGTGCGTGCAAAATTGCACAATTTACTATTTATGACAGTACATTGCTTATACAGATGATTATTGTATATATTTAATTTCATGTTATTGATGTTTAATCGTCCATAGCCAAATATGTTTTTGTTTGATTATTTTTGGGTTTGTTGTATATAGCCAAAATGTTCCATTTATATTTGTATTACTTGTTTATTATTGCCTATTATTTTGATGACGCCACACTTTCCTTCCGAGGATGAATGGTATATCCAATACAGATTTACACAATAATAGACGACAACAACATGGGTGATGTCCGTCTAGTTTGAAGAACAATTTAATTGCTGCGATTTAAATATGACATCCGTGCCATACATTTATCGTACCCCTTTCATGAACCATGTGTTAGTACTCATAATATATCCACTTAGGTTATATTTCAGAGGTTTATAGATAACTAGAGCACACAGTAACTATTTTGACTACAATGTTAGTGAAAATAACTATAAACATAGACATCCTTGTCTACCACCCTATTGTACAAAAGGCCCCAGATGCGTGTCAGGTTATCAATGTTTGTGTTTATAGAGGTTATAAAGAAACTCTAGAGCCACAAGTAAGATTGTGTTTCTTCTTGGTGACGGCCAGTGTCATAGCAGAAAGTCTGCGGCGCGGCCCAAAAAGTGGGTGGCAGTTCATCGCAATGAAAAAATACACACACACACACACACACACACACACACACACACATCAATAAAGATGGAATCCTCTTTAACCTGTCTTTTAACGGACACCCTGTGGCGAATGCCAGTATTTCTCAAGCAAACCTTTGCTCGATCATAAACTATTCTACACCTGTCATCACTTGGCATTACAGCTAAGAAAGGAGAGGGGGGAAAAAGAGCCAACCCTTGACTTGTTTACTATTTTGTCATTTCTGTCAATCTATATTTTCAAGCAATTAAACCTGTCTTTGCCACTTGTGTAAAAGAATTGGATAACGCATATTTATGTTCTCACATTTTTAGAGTCACAAAGAGGAGCCATAATGGCAAGTGATGTCTGCAGCCATGTCAAAGTGGTTGTTCGGGTCAGACCGCTCAACGACAGTGAGAACTGTGAAAACTTCAAGAGCATTGTCCAGGTTGTGGATAATCACATGCTGATATTTGACCCCAAGGAAATGGACACGTCTTCTTTTGGGGCACGGAAGTTAAAAAATAGGAACATCCACAAGAGAGCAAACAAAGACCTTAAATTTGTTTTTGACTATGTTTTTGGAGAAGACTCTACACAAGAGGACATATTTGAGAACACCACCAAAGGGGTGTTGGATGGATTGCTGAATGGATTTAACTGCACAGGTAAAAACAGTAATAAATGCATTTTTGTGAACTGATTTAAGTTTCAGAGAGACATTTCACCTCATGTGTCCAATATAGAAAAAGCACATATACAGTATTTATCATTTCTTATACATGCTAATGCTTTTGATGTGATAATAAGCTCTTGTATATTCAGTTGTAGCTGCCAGACAATTTGCACAGTTTAAAATGGATACTTTGAGGTTCAATCAAACATTTATTTTATATTGTGCTGAATATACTTAGTTAGATGAGTCATGAGATGATGATATATCAGTGTTGGTGTCTGACCAGTCAGAAAACTAAGTCAAAAAGTGCCATACTGAGAAGCCACATCATACTTGTTCACACATACACACACACACACACACACACACACACACACACACACACACACACACACACATTGCATTTGACAAAAAATACAGATCCTCACACTCTGAAAGCGTTCTGTGTTAGTCTCCTGAACCTGACACAATGTTAAAGTCAATGGTTTAAGTTAAATCACAAGGAGGTTTATCGCAGTCACCATGGTGACAAACTTACTCTCAGTTTATTGGGCTTATGTGAATTTTGTGTGAGGTATGCAATTGTGTTCTTTTTACTCAAGAAATCCCCATATATTAGGGCTCAGATTGAAACCCATCATGTAACCTACCGGCTCTTAAAAAGGAATACCGTGTTTGGTAGAAGAGCTGCATGCATCCCTTTCGCGGGACTGACATCTGCTCTTCAACACAAATTTACAGAATTATATCACATCACCCCAAAAATGACTAAACCAAAATTTTACATAGGTGGCTATTAACGCATGGTTTGATAACATTATATCTGGGTGGTCTGCAATATAATCAATCCACAAGGAACATTAATATGGGTGAAATCACTAGATTTGAAGTGTTGCTATTTTGAAGGTAAATGTGCATTGTATTGGACTTAATATCCTGCATCCGTATCCCTGATTGTAATCATTTCTGTTGTTTAAAAATAATACTATTAATTACAATTTTTGTTGTAATTGGGGTTTATTACAATTAGTCCTATTGCTTTCAATCTCTCCATTCTTTCATTTCAGTGTTTGCCTACGGTTCCACTGGGGCGGGAAAAACACATACCATGTTGGGTTCACCAAATGACCCAGGGGTCATGTACCGCACTATGAAGGAGCTGTTTAAACGCATGGATGATGCCAAGGAGGAGAAAGTCTTTGAGATTGCTTTCTCGTACCTTGAGGTAAGGAATAGAAATACACATATTTAACATTCCTATTGTTTCCAGGCATCTGTTCCACAAAACAGTCACAGTGTTTTGGTGTTCACATACCTCAGATATCTTTAATTGTCTATAAGTGGCATTTCAGAGCAATAATATATGGAATTCTCATAACTAGGATATTGGCCTATTTAAATTCTATTAAGGATCGGGAGTTTCCATTCTCAAATTCATAGCTTGCTTAAATATCATAGTTATAACAGATACATTAATTTATAATGGGACTCATGTTGTTTTGCAGGTGTATAATGAGCAGATCAGAGACCTTTTGGCTGATGTTGGTCCTCTGGCAGTGAGAGAAGATGATTCGAAAAGAGTGGTGGTTCAAGGCCTCACTCTGCATCAGGTTAGTAACCCACGCTGCACTACAGTGGGTGTGTCTGTTTTATTGAATGATGGATTGCCAGAAACAGCACAGCTTTAATTCCCCCACTAAGCCAATGAGTGCATTACCTTTCACCAACCTCTCTCACTCAGAAATTAATGGAAAACCATTAGGTCATGTGATTTGGCGGATAAAGGCGGCCATCAAAAGTTAGTGCTGTCTCAGTATTAATAGAATAACAAGAGGGAAATGTTATTGTTAAAATGTGTTAGGCTGACAGAACCAAATCTGTATCATGTAAAATGAAAATGGGCAAGCAATAAAGAAGTGATGGGGTCCAGCTGCTTGGATTTATTGAACAAAATATATAATGGTATCTTTTGGATGCCAAAGTCCAAAAAATATATTTTACATTATGGGCAACCAAAGCTGATGATCATTGGTAGTCATTTTGCATTTAATTGGATTGTGTGTGTGTGTGTGTGTGTGTGTGTGTGTGTGTGTGTGTGTGTGTGTGTGTGTGTGTGTGTGTGTGTGTGTGTGTGTGTGTGTGTGTGTGTGTGTGTGTGTGTGTGTGTGTGACATTCAGGGTATTACTTGCAGTGTGTGTGTGATTTTTATTATTACAAAGATCAAAATTCTCATCCAGTGTGTCCTGGTCAATCACCATTTTTCAGAATGTCAAAGCGTCATGCATGTTATGTGACAACCTGTTTGAAAAGTAACCGTCAAAGCTGAAGTGTCTAAATGTAGACTGCTGAGGGATTGAACATGTATTTACATACTGGTTTCTCTTTCTGAAGCCTAAATCTGCAGAGGAACTTCTAAAGGCTTTGGATTTTGGAAATCGAAACAGGACGCAACATCCTACTGATATGAATGCCACTTCATCACGCTCCCATGCTGTATTCCAGGTATTTCAGCGAGGGATGTGAACTCATTAATAATCAACTAAAATGGCTAGAACTTCACGCACGGGAGACGCCCCCTTGTCTTGTTTTTCGATTTCCACCGAAATGAACTGTGTGTTAACAGTTCTGTGTCCTTGTGTCCAGATTTACTTGAAGCAGCAGGACAAGACTGCCAGTCTCAATCCTAATGTCTGCATTGCCAAAATGAGCCTGATCGACCTGGCAGGCTCAGAGAGAGCAAGCGCTACGAAAGCCAGAGGTGCACGTCTGCGGGAAGGTGCCAACATCAACCGCTCCCTCCTTGCGCTTGGAAATGTTATCAATGTTCTTGCTGACCCTAAGGTGAGTTGAACCCATGTGTAATTGTGGGACAGGAAATGAGCAGGGACTTGGATGTTTAGGTTATTTTGTCAGTGAGGTTGCATGAAGTCATGTCTAGATTTCACACTTTGTATGTAGGGACTTTATATCGTCTATGCCCTCACCCCAAAGTCTGTTGTTGGGATTTGAATCTTTTTCAGCATACATACATACTAGCCCGATGATTAAAGCCATTTTAGGGGCTAATATAGCCAGTATCATTTTCCTATTACCCTTAGCTGTTAGGTTCAGATTATTCCTTTTGTATTTTCTCTCTGCAAAAGCTCAACTGGAAGCAAAATCTGTCATTAATCATGGCATTCATTGTATATTTACATCATGTGCTTTAAGTTAAGTAGAACTGTCATACAGCAAAACAAAGCACCTTATGATTCAAACGGCCTGGGAAGTGGAGAGTCAACTGAGTGTTTGGGTATTATTCTATTCCAGTTGCATACATTAACCTGTCAACCAGTGGTCTCCATTTACGCCCCAGTCCCAGGGGACCCTGTACAAGTGGGCCACATGCATTTAGGAAATGCTGCGCAAACGTGCCAGAGCCATTGGGAAATGTGATATGTCCCCACCAGACTGCATCTTTCTCTGGCGACGATATCTCTGTCCTGAGCAGTGTTAGATTAGTCTAGTCTTATGGTCACCACTTGAGTGGAGTTGAAGCAGCACACTCTTAGATGCAGCGTTGCCTGGAAATACCTGAGACAAATCCACTCGAGACTTTTGCAATATGTGTCTGAATATCTTATGTGAGACTAGATAGCTGGCATTTTGGCAATTGTGATATAGTGATGTGGCAAAAAATATTGTCTTTCCCTGTGCAAGTTCTTTTAACTGAGTGAAATGCAGTTTTCTTGTGAGTGAAGTGAACAAGGAATACCTGTACCTGTTTTGTCATCGTATACACAAGTTTTTGTGTTCCACAGCCCACTATGGGCACACAGGAAATTCCTGGTCTGTTTAATTCTCTCTTTTTCTGGTTAAACTTCTGCTGGTTAACCTTCTGCCAACACTGCTTTCTATAATTTTGAATGGTTGGAAACATTCTACCCAGTTAAATCCAGCTACCAATGCATTCCTCTCCGCAAAGGATCCATTTAAGTCTTAACTGCAGCTTTTTCCCATTATAAAATGTAAATTCACTCATCTTCTTGCAATAAAAAATATTTTAAAAATGAATATTTGAATTCAGCCATGGTTGGGTTACCTATAACCAATATACTTTCTGCACAGCATGCATCATGCTTAATTTAAAATAATTGTCAAATCAGCAAATACATGAAATTGAAATTCTCTGGAAATGCAGGTGTAGGCCATTGTTTTGCCAGCAGAAGTGTTAATTAGCCGCGGACCCCAGAGGAGATCATTTTCTCGGCCTGTGTTTGTTTTTCTTTTCATATGGATTTCTACTATATAAATCTCCATGAGATTGTGACTCACCTTTGCAGCTGCAGTTCCTTTGCCATTATTAGAGACTGAGCTGGTTTCCGCCGCACATTCATTCGATGTGGATCGTTCTCTATATATAAGTATCTGTTTTGCTATGTTTAACTACAGTGGTGTGTGTGTGTGTGTGTGTGTGTGTGTGTGTGTGCATGTGTGTCTTTGTCTGAAATTGAAAATTCTCTCTATCTCTGTATATATTTTTGTTCAGGCCCCAAAAATGTTTTTACATTTTTTTCCTTTCTCAGATTCTAAATTTTAAATATCTATATTGAAATAGCACTTTTATTTGCAGCTGGGCTACAGAACATTTTACATAATGTCAAAGTTAAAAAGCAGCCAGAGAGCACCATGAGAGTGGCTCAAAACAAAGGAAATTGGTGTCCTTGAGTTGCCCGGTCCAAGTCCTGACCTTAACACCTCAAACATCTGTGGCAAGACGTCAAAATCGCTGTCCACTGCCACTCCCAAGTCACCTGGCACAGCTTGATCAATTTTGGAAGGATGAATTGGCAAATCTTCAATGGCAAAACTCCATCACATTGTACAAAATTAATCCAAATCCTCCATGTACACTTTCTGTATCTAAAATGAATACCAGGTGTAATAGATGGAAGAGGTAGTTCAGCCAAGGGGATGAATACTTATGACCTTTCAGTTTGTGAATTTTGGTTAATGGTCAACATTTTTGGGGGGGGCTTGATAGTTCAGAAACGGTTAAGCGTGTGTGTGTGTGTGTGTGTGTGTGTGTGTGTGTGTGTCTGTGTCTGTGTGTGTGTGTCTGTCTGTGTGTCTGTCTGTGTGTGTGTGTGTGTGACATCATCCCAGAGCATATGTGCTTTGCTTTAGGAACACACAGGCTTTACTTTCCTGTCATGGATGACTGGAATACAGTTGTACAGCAGGTTAGCTCTTGCTCTGCATTTATCAAAACACCTTGGATCAGTAGCATGGCCAGGCAGGAAAATTACTGCAAACTAGCGTTGGTCTCCCCTTTCTTCCTGACTTTCTGAATGCAAAGAGTGTCCCTACTCCTTGATATTGATATGTTATTATATTATTGTGATATGATATATTGTTATTAAGTATTTCCGTTATTTTCTCCACCCCCTGCATGGTTTCAATGGATGACAATTCTCTCTTTAACAATTGACTCCAGAATCTAACTTTTAAAGAGTTTGTGACTTTTAAAGAGGGCACTTTTAAAGAATAAAAAAAATGTAGAGAAAGAAATGCATACATCAGGGAACCTTTTATTTATGTTTAGTGATACAGGGCATGCTGGGGGTCATGTAAATGTAAACCTACATGCACACATTTATTTCTCTTATCAAATTTTTATTGTGCCAAATATTGCATAGAACACATCACTTGGCACACTTCCAATGGTTACTTTATTAAACAATGGAAATTATGTCATGCAAGGGTGGGGTTTTTTTTTTCATGAGTTGCTGCGAGTGGTCTCATAGTCACAAAAATATCACATATAGAAATCAACAGTCAAGATGCATTGAGGTTTTGTTCATAATCGCAGCATGGCACCTTGAATCTAAATGGAATCATCAAGTGTCTAGAGATTTCCATCCCGTTTGTGTATGTATGCGTTGATACAGTACTTACATTTATGCTACTGAAGACTCTTAGTGACTCAAATGAAGTGCAATGGCAACGCTGCACACTTACTATTATTTGCATTATTGTCTTGGCATTCATTTCAGAGTAAGAAAACCCATATTCCGTATAGAGACAGCAAGCTTACACGGTTGCTTAAGGACTCGTTGGGAGGCAACTGCAGGACCGTCATGATCGCCAACATCAGCCCCTCGTCTAAATCCCACGACGACACTCACAACACACTGAAGTACGCAAACAGAGCCAAGGAGATTAAGTCATCGGTCAGTAAATGTTTTTGTTTGTAAATGTATACCCCAAACCTACCCCAATGGATACTGTGTGTGCTAAATATGATTTCAGACCCTTTTTTTGCAATTCATTTTTCTCTCCCATTTCATTTGCTTAAATATTCATCAGCTGAGGAGCAATGTTGTCAGCCTGAAAAGTCACATTGGCCAGTATGTGGAGACATGTGAGAAGCAACGGCAAGAGGTAATGGCACGTGCCCCATCCATAAAATCTCTCCAGAGTAACTCCAAATAACTACTGCTTCTCGAATTGTTTCTGTGCTCCTCGATTTCTGGCCGATCCTGTTCAAAACTGCATCACGCTGTTATGCAAACAAAATAGTTTATCTGCATCAGTACATCGCAGTCAATCCCCAATGTTTTCAAAAACATTTCTTACGTAGACGATTGGATGGCTGTTGTGGGATAACGCAGAATTTAGACTTAGCTTTGAGGTTGTATGCAAGACCCTCTGTTCTCGTTAACACGATTTGCGCTTTATGGAGTTAAGTTAGACTGTATGTTAGAGCACGTTAAAGTGCTCTTGCAATTAACTCGCAGACCATTCTAAAGTACTCAATCAGGACTTGATATTGGATCGGCCATGAAATGATGGTGCTAGTCCACTACAAATAAATTGTTGAGAATATGCATTTTCTCCATAGTCACTGAATTTTGACATGTTTTGTCTTATCAAAAGATTATTAGGTTGAAGCAGAAGCTAAAGGATTATGAAGAGAAGAGGACTGACATATCGGCACCCAATGTCTCCTCTCAGGAGCAAGTGGAGTTTAAGAAGTAAGTATGAGTGTGCAGTGCTTCACATAGGAATGTCCTTTCAGTGGGTGTGATGTAGAAATGTTGTTGTGCATGGAGGTCCATCGTTTCCTCATACAAGCAGTATGAGGCAATGTGTTGGACATAGACTACTAGAGAAGTTCACACCAGAAGTCATTCATTTCCACCTGTAGTGATGACCAATGGTATGAGAATTTTATTTAGTGATTAATAAGCATCATTGAATATTCATTGATCACCAAGGGAGGGAATGTCATAATATAAGCTGGTAGTCCAATGTATATGTAACGAAGAATATGTCCACATCCAACTGCATCTCCTCACTCCTACTGACATTTGCATTCGCTGCTGCATCGTTTGCACTTCTTCACCACAACAAAGCCCACATGGCACCGGGCAGACACGCCCATGTGAGACTGCAACACAGCGACTTGGCATTGTGCGACAAAGCCCCTGCCAGGGCCAGTTGGCAGAGAAAAATGCTGCTGATCGGCCATTGCTTCACCTGGTCACTCACCAGCGAGAAGTTAAACTCTGCTGAACTTTCTCTAGTTGCTGAGATGGCTGCACCAGCCATGACTCTGCTTACTGTCTCTCTCTGTCGCCAAATGCTCATTGGATATGAATGAAATTCCAGTGGCTTGTGGGTGTGTGTGACTGTCCGCAAACGCTTGGAAAAGTTTTTAAGATGCAATTTGATGTTGACTTGTTCTTGGCTAACATATACTGTACATTTGAAAGGTCTCACGGTGACCGTCTGTAATTAATAATCTCAGTATATGAACACATTGAGGTTTGAAGAATGTGGTTTTTAAGGGTGTTTTAAGCATGTGACATTGACAGAACATCAGCCCGACCTTGCCGCAGCATTCTCTGACATGCAGCAGCAGAACATATATGTGAATGAATGGGTTTCAAGAGCACTGCCTCTAATGCCATGGAATGTTTGTTGTGTAAACCTTCGGTGTCTTTGCCTTTTGAGCAATGGATAATTTATTGATTTCTATTTGTAATGGAGCAGATGCCTTCGAGGCTTGTTATACAAACATTCACACCCAAATATTATCTGAATCGGGAGGACATAAATAGCAAAATCATCTCGTCCAGTCTTCTTGGTCTGTCTCTCTGTGTGTGTGTGTGTGTGTGTGTGTGTGTGTGTGTGTGTGTGTGTGTGTGTGTGTGTGTGTGTGTGTGTGTGTGTGTGTGTGTGTGTGTGGTTGGGAAAAGCTGAATGAGTCTCACTTCCACACATTTCATTCACTGGCATCAGAATTCACAACTGGCACAATGGGAGACTCTGAAGAGAGGCTGCACGCTTCTCACGCTATTAAAAATTCAGCAGTCTAGCGAGGCCACGGCGGCTTTTACGTCACTGGGGTTACATTGGAGAGTGCAGTCACATTTCAGCAGCAGCTCTCCAGTCTTCTTATTTACCTGCCTGCTCTCCCTTCTGTCCTAGCGCTTTCGCCCAACCAGGCTGCAAACGCATTTGCACGTGTCTGGTCTACGGTTTAATCTCAAAATAAATTATATAACTGAAAAGTCCTGAATGTGCCCGTCTCAATGACATCTTCAGAATCCTTAGATTAGGAGAGTATAAGGGGCAGATAATTTGGCAAAATGTTGAATAGTCTGATGCTAGATTTGAGATAATTGTTTCAAGACAAATTTACCTTTTAAGCCGGAGTTCGTTTGTTAATTGCAAATATTTATTTTGGAGTCTAAAACGGTTGCCGTTTTCATCAAAACCCGAGCTCATTGGAGACAAATCTCCCAAGTTCTGAAAAATCTCGGACAAACAGATCATAACTTCTTATTTGAAGTGGTTATTTGTTATGACAAACTTAAGGTTTACGGTATAACGCATCAGAACTGCCAAAAAACATCAATTTGGAAGGCAAAGAAGCTGGTAGGGTATATTATACCTCTTCCAGTGGACAAAAACCCAGCAACACCCACTAACATCTGGCTTTAGTGGGGAAGGTTACAATCGGCATTCATTCCCGGGGCAATTTACTCTGCAGTAGTCACAGGTATTTATCGGCTCCAGCTCTGATCCGCAGTAATGGAAACATGACACCCGGGTAGACACGCAAATTTTTACCCCTTGTAAATATACAGGAATATCCGTGTATCATTCGATCATTTCATATCCAGTTTAGAATCCAAAATCAGTTATTGACTTTTTTCCCCGCATGCGGGACCATGAAATGTTAAGAACCGCCACGCTCCCTGCCGGGCTCCGGGCCGCTCCAGCGCCGCCCAAAGCCGGCCTCTGAACCAGAGGAGCGTCTCTGCTCCCCGCCGCCGCAGGACCTGGCCTGATGCGCACATCGGGCGCTGCCAGTGCGGCGTGGAGTTTCTTTCCCCAATCTCACACTGGAAACATGACACGCCTCCATTTCCAGTGCGTTTGTGACTTCTAATGGGACACACCAGGAAAAAAAGAAAGGCATACTCGTCTACTGGCAATGGGGAAAAAACGGCTAACGGATATTTTTAGCGGGTTTACTTGCCTGTGTTTAAAAAAAAAAAAAAAAAAACAAGCATTCATTCATCAACAAGCACTAATTTATTAGAGATTGCCTGTGTAGTATAGTAAGGATCTAATAAATCAGAAATGTGGCAAAATCCCTGTTTCTTCTGGCTGTAGCTGTCGATGAAATGTTTGTATTTTAAAATGCATTTCAAGACAATTCCTGGTCTAGCTGGTAACACATTCAGGAGTAGAAAAGGAAGTGCATTTAATAACTTCAACAGATCACTGTAAATCATCATTTGGGTTTGTTATTTTTGGAGGGGCGGGCAAAAGTCGGAGTTTGTGTACATCAACCCTCATTTCCTTGAAGGTTGCTCAACTTAACTGAAAGTATATATTTAGAAATATGAATTGGCCTTATATTATAAATCTAAAGCTCCCATTCCCCAACAGAAAATATACTTCTTTTTTTTAACCCTCTAACTAAAATTGTGACATTTACATGTACCTTTTGAAGTACTATATATTGTTGCCTGTTAATGTGGCTTTTCCAGTGAAAGTTGTGAGGAAGGTTCTGGAAATGTTCAAGCTGGTCTGCTCTCTCTCTCTCTCTCTCTCTCTCTCTCTAGGCTGTCAGAATCTCTGCGGACCATCTTCTCCTGCCGGGCGCGGATCAGGAGAGACCAGCTGGATCTGGAGAGACAGCTGAAGGAGAACGAGCTTCGACAGCGGCACAGTGAGGAGGGCAACCAGCAGGTCCAGCTCCTGTGTGCCAAGGAGAGGACGGAAAAGGTAGCGGCTGCCTGTGGGAGAATGGTGCTGATGCTGCCGTTTGCACAGATTCTTGCCTCCCCTTCAAAAAGGGAAGGAAGGGAGGGGGAAAAAGCAAAACAATCGCTTAGTCATCAATCCACTCATCGCTGCATTACACTTTTTCCTGACACTCGTTCACACTCCTGTCGTCACAATGACGACGCTCCTTAATTCCTGTCTGTTCTTAACCATCTGAGCCCCGACGACAACATTACTTGGAATATCAATGGGAGCAGTTTCTCAAGTTTGGCTTTGATATCCTCGCAGTTCTATCTATTTTAGTGAGCACTTGACGCACTCGCTGTGTTGAGCTTAGAAGGGAGAATTGTTGGTCCTGCCTGCTGAAATCTGTGATGTCACTTGACGTAATCTCCAAAAAGGGGTTTGGGAGATATTCAGAGGATATTTGCGCATAATATAAAGGCTTCCGACTTTGTGAGAGCTGTCAAAGAAGCTGTTTGAGTTTTATTCTACATTGATCAGCCACTACATTAAAACCACCACTAATAACCCCTAATATTGTGTAGCTCCACCTCATGCCGCCAAAACAGCTCTGACCCGTGGAGGCATGGACTCCACAAGACCTCTTAAGGTGTCCTGTGGTATCTGCACCAAGACGTTAGCAGCAGATCCTTTAAGTCCTGGAAGTTGTGATGTGGGTCCCCCATGGATCGGGCTTGTTGTTCCAGCACATCCTACAGATGCTCGGTCAGGTCGGACCCTAAACCCGCCCATCCACATGATGTAGAAGAAAACGTGATTCATCAGACCAGGCCACCTTCTTCCTTTGCTCCATGGTCCAGTTCTGAGGCTCACATGCACATTGTAGATGCTTTTTGTGGTGGACAGGAGTCAGCATGGGCACCCTGACCAGTCTGCGGCTACGGATGCCCCATACACAGCAAGCTGTGATGCACTGTGTGTTCTGACACCTTTCTATCATAGCAGCATTAACCTTTTCAGCAATGTGTGCTACAGTAGCTCTTCTGTGGGATCAGACCAGATAGGCTAGTGTTCAGTCCCCACGCACGTCAATGAGCCCATGGGCGCCCATGACCCTTTCGCCGGTTCACCGGTTGTCCTTCCTTGGACCACTTTTGGTAGGTACTAACCACTGCATACCAGGAACATCCCACATGACCTGTTGTTTTGGAGATGCTCTGACCCAGTCGTCTAGCCATCACAATTTGGTCCTTGTCAAAGTTGCCCAGATCCTTACGCTTCCCCATTTTTCCTGCTTCCAAGATGTCAACTTCAAGAACTGACAGTTCACTTGCTGCCTAATACATCCTTGTGGTGTAACAGCAAGGTAACATAGTTGCAACGTAGTTGATCCATGATCCGTACAGATCGCCCCCCCCCCATGGTAGCATGTGAACCGCAGATCAACTGGAAAAATTAACCATCATAGTGAAATACAGTTTTTCTGCCGCTGTTACTTTTTAAAGTCATAATTCCCCAAATGAAAAGAAGAGATAAGACAGATGGCGCTGTGTTTTACTCTGAAGCGCAATGATTGGTTCACAGTACGTCGTGCTAAGTTGCTGCTACTTTGCGACGTGTAAATGCACGTCTGTGCGTCCATATTGGATATTGGATTGGTCAAGATCCGCTAGTAAGTTTATATGATGTGTATTGAGTGATGCAGACTTCCCTACAAAATTGTCTGTAACGCGCATGATTCTGAACTGATTTTCATGAAATTTAGTTTGTTATAAATGTGAGAAATTTAACATGATGCTGGTTTCTCATTGGAATTAAATTCAGGTACTGGGGGCGGATCTAATCATATTTTTTCATCCAATACCATGTTTAAAGGAAGAAGGTATCACACGTGCCCCATATTGCACTTTAATTTAACAATACATTTTGAATATTTTATTTAGTATACTAATATTTTAGCATTTAGTTTACTTTGGATATCTTGTACGTTGTTTTTATTTAGGACCTTGGGAAAAAGTTCCTTGCTTTAACTGTTTTACAGAATAAATGGAAAGCAAAGTTAAATTTGTCTCCCCTTTTTTTATGATTATAATTATTATTTTTTTTTTTTTGTAGTTTGTTTATTTATTTATTTATTTATTTATTTATTTATTTAAAATAATAATAATAATAATAATAATAATAATAATAATAAATAAACTGATCCGAAAAATTATCCAACCAGTGACTCAAAACCGTGATACAATGCAAACCGTGAGTTTTGTGATCCGTTGTGCCCCTAATATATCCCACCCCTTGACAGTTGCCATTGGAACGAGATGATCAATTTTATTCACTTCACCTGTCAGTGGTTTTAATATTGTGGCTGATCGGTGTGTATTTATTGTTTTGAATAGTTTTATTTACTTGTGATAGAAGAATGGAAATCTTAATGATGAGCATGTTGAACTATTCAGAGCATTTTTCACTTAAAGGCCATTCTGCAACACTTGTGTTAAAAGGTTGAGGCAGGCAATTACAGACCATTTTAACTCTTTTATAGCTGAACTTTCGACAGCTTGCAAGTTGTCGGTTTCACTGTGGGAATTTTGTTCTTGTATTAAAGAAAAAGAAAGGGGGGGGGAAAAGCACACAGTTAATGTACGAAAACATGAGCCACATCCAGCCATGGCTCAATTTTACACTCGTTGCGACACTCAACCGCCTGGAATTGAAAGCGATCTTCATGCAAACATCTGTAAACACTGAGCGTGTGACATGGCATGTCGAGCGCAGTGCGTGACACTAACATTACAGGAAGATTCCAGAGACATGATAGCAGACACAGCTGACCGCTGAGTCATTTGATGTTTAATAATGCACAGTCCGCCTGCTAATCACCTTTGGCCTGAACGGTACATTCCTTTCCCTGATGGCAACAGGAAGTTCAAATTTCCCTTTAGAAAAATACGATACATGAACATTTTAGCTGTGAAAGAGCAGTAATGTAATTTGAAACCAAAGTTAAATGTAATTTTGCCATTTTATAATATATCCAAATACTTTCCGTGTAGGGACGTGCGCGATTAGTTGACTAGTCGATTCAACGTTGCTACTCTCACCAGTCGGCACCCGAAATACTAGGCGGTTAAACTTATTATTATTATTTAATTAATGTACACATTTAAATTACATATTCAGATGTTGCTTCATAAAAAAACGATTTGATTATTGAAGAATGTGATTAACCGTTTTCGTATGGCTCTTATAGTTTACGCAATTATTTTTCGGGCAATGTTTAACCTAATTGATTAAATCATGCAAAATAAATTTTGACTGTTTACTAAGTGTTTTCTTACTTTTGGACTAGTCTTTAGTTTAAACTTCCGTTTCAGCGTCAGGGAAATTAGTCGTTCGGAACATCCCTGCTTTCATGTCTGCGGAGCTAAGAATATTTGTATTTTTTGGCAGGGACCTATTCCGAAACACGACATGGGTTTAAAATGGGCAGACCCGCTCTTTAAAGCGGTCTAATGTTGCTTTTTCAGTGAAGCTTCCCCTTTATTTGCTTCCCAATAGGCCACCTGTAAGCACGAGCGTAAGATGGCCTCCTTGCGCACGCAGCAGCAGCACATCCAGAACAAGTTGAAGGAGGCGGAGGCGCGCTTCCTGGAGAACGACGGCTGGCTCCATCGTGTCCAGAACGAGATGAAGCTGCTGGGGCAGAACGCCCAGACGCCAGAGGTACCTCTCACCTCACTTCCGTCCAAAAGCACCAACCAAACCATTTGGCTTTTGCTTGAAGGGGATACTCACAGTTTTTGGTGGAGATGAGCTTTTTGTCTATCTTGCCCGGATTCAAAACAACTAGCCTAGCTCCGAGCCTGGCTAGCCTGGCTCCTGTGAAATTAAGGCAGTACACCTCCCCAGCATATTATGTATTTTATTTATTTATTCACGGTCTCTTCCCGAATGTCCCCTGGGGATTTAAAAAGTGTTATCTTATCCATCTTAATTCCAGGAGCTTTGGCTTTGGATTTATTTTCTGGCTACAACAAACAGGCCACAATATTATTTACATATGTGGCGAGGAATAATTATTTTTTTAATTACTGCTGAGAATTTTTTTTTGATTATTACTGCTGCTTAAAATAAAAATTTCAGTTTCATTTTAGTTTTTTTTTTTTTTTTTTTTACTTTTTAAATCTCCTATTTTGGGCAAGGTGTTTCCAGCTGTGTATGCACGCTTAACATCTTTGCAGAATTTGCATCTAGCCTCCAAGCATGAAATTTCTATTTTGAACGGGGCTAGCTACCTGCACATGAGGCCATAGAGAATGTATTTATTTATTTTTTTGTTTATTTGTTTTTGAGTTATCAGGGAGACATTTTTTTGAGATGTACTAAAGCACTTGACACGTTCTGACGGGGATGTAGCATTGTGTAGCCGTGATCGTAGCCATGCGCGTCGCAAGATAAGCAGAGTTTTGGATACGTAAACAATATAGTAATATGCCTCTGTGTTGGCTTTTGGCCTTTCTGGTACTTAAACCGGGTCTCTGTGCACTTTTGTTTGTTTATTTTGGAAGGTAGGCTGTGCCTCTTCGGGTGTCGTGACTGTCTTTGTTTTCTTCCCATCTGCTCTGCCAGTAATTAGAACCGTGCTCATTTTATTTCTTCGGCTCACTCGTGGATCACTTTAGAGAATAAATCAATACCCTTTACTCATCCTTCACACGGCAGCCAGTTATCTAAAACCATGTCTATGTTATTTTTTTCCTTCTTTATCCTTTCCAGGAACTGGCCCAGAACTATGACGCATCCGCTGCTCAAATGTTCTCGCGGCTGTTGTTTCGTAGTTATTTTACGTCAGAGAGGTTTTTTTTTTTTTTTTGTTTGTTTTTTTTTTATTCCTCACCCAGCTTCTCACAAGAAGCCGAAAACAAAGCTTTGACGCCGCCCTGTGTTATGCTGACCTGCGGCTAACATGTTTTCTGTATTAATTCCGCCTGCTCCGAGTGCCAGCTCGCCGCGTGCCTCCTCTACGAAGGCCTTAGTCTCACTGTCCGTGCCCCCTCCTTGTCCAGGTGTTGGAGAAGGAACTTCACGCTCACAGACTGGAGCTGCAGGTGAACGACCTGAAACAACACTACGAGCAGATGATCCGGCTTGCTGCGCTGCAGGATCAGGAGAACAGGCACATGCTCAAGTAGGTTGACTGACCTAATGTCAGCTCTCGCGCATGTTCACGAGCAGAAGTCTGAACTGAAGTTGACTTTGGATACATAATATCCAACAAACAAAAACATAAACAAAATAGTGTGACATTTTTTCCTCTTTATTTTATTATTTATTTATTTTTCAGAATGATGAACGTCCTGTTACCTGGCTGGAGTCGACACTACTTAATCCTGCGCCAAGCCGGACTCGTCACAACCACCGACTACACGGAGAACCAAGAAGTGGAGCACTTGGTGCTCAGGGAGCGAGGAGTCGTCTGGGCGGACCAGGAAGCCGAGCCGGATCAGAAAGGTGAAGGCGCTCCGAAGAAAGCAGACGACAGCAGGGACCTGGTGCCCCTCCTGTCTTTTTCAAACCTGCGCTACCACCAGAATAGTCCCTGCAGTAAGTCACCCTCACCCGCCTCTTCCGAGACCTGGATCTGACAAATATCACATAAAGATCTGATAAACATCATATAATAAATACACCTTGACACACTGGAAAAATAAGTCTACATTTGATTTAAATTCTTGTATATAGAGAAAGGGAGTTTCAAATGCAGTGTTTTTTTTATACACATTCTTTACAAGCTTGGCCTGTGTCCTATGGTATATATAAATGATATTCTTCTATTTGGGGAGAATCAGCTAAATTAAATTAACAGCCCGGTAGCAACCCTTTTTGCATGTTAAGGGAACACAATGTTATATGCATCGCCAACGCCAGCTGTAGCGGCGTAGCTCACTTCTGCTCCCCGCCGACGTATAAACTACAGGGAGCCTCCAGGCAGCGCACAGCTAGCAAGAGAAGGAACAGAGAGCCAGCGAGAGCCGACAGGGACCGGTGGTGTTTGTCTTTCAATGGTCAGACTCAGAACATCTGCACAGAGAACGTTCAGTGTAACAGGCAGCCTTACTTTTACGCGCCGGAGGGCACAACAAGGAATAATTCGGTGTTTCTGGACGGTCTGTCATACTTGAAAACGGCATTTGGGAAAGCAAAAATGACTGGACCTACAGTTAGATCAGGGGTGCTTGAGACTTTATTCCGGTCTGAAAGGGAGCAACTTAAGCCACCGGGACAAGCATGGAAATGGAGTATTTCTTAAAGATAACGCTACGTTATCCCGCAGAGCAATGTCATGTATCGTTTCCAGTGTTTCTGTTTGATGCGTTGGCGTTCAGATGATGACGATGGTTTCTGAATTGCAACGCTTTGTGAGACAAAATCAGACGTGAAAGGTGCGCTGACGACAGCACAACAACAAACCCACAGTCAAATGAATAGGCCCCAGAAAGTGTTTTTTATATAGCGTGGGTTCAAAGAATAGCAGTGGTTTTTCAGTGCTTCAGTCTTTTAACATTGTTATACCATGTCGAAAAGGTGGGAAAACCCAGACAGAGACTCGACAGCAATCATAATAAAATACCAGTAATTACTTGGTTCTCTTTTCAACAGAAGCATTAATTTGATTAATTTAGGTCTAACATTTTGTTCTGTGGTCCCTCAAGACCAAGCAACAGCCGCCTTTTATCACGTATACGCCGTAACACACAATAGGATGGGGGGGGGGGGGGGGGGAGCCGCACAATAGGCTTTTGCGATGAGAGTGTGCATTTGTCAGCCAGTGCACTTAGCACCTGTCCTCTGGCCGAACTGCGTTCCGTTTTCCTTTTGTTATATATTTTGTACTTTTTTTTCGGCTCAGGCTCTTTAATCTTGTAATGCTCTGTAATTTGACACTGAGCCTTCGTGACCCCTGGTCATACATACGGTACTCACAATTCTACTACAGGTAAAACTAAGCTACGTTAAAGCTCGGGTTTGAGTGTTGCTAAAGAGGCATGAAATGCTACGGCCAACACAGGAATTAATGTAGTTTACCTATTAAAAATATGAATTACTTTGGTTACTATGGCAGCAGCCTAGCCAGTCTTTGTCCTGCTCGAGCTTCTTTTCAAACCTGTTTTGACCGCACCTCATTTTAGTGTTTGAAGGAGATAAAAGGTCATTTCACATACAAACGCATTTCAATTTCGGCCACTTGTGCTGTAAGGGGAGTTGTAGTTCCCTAAGAAATCCCTAGTGTGCCAAGTAGAGCTGAGTAATATGTAAGTAACCATAGGAAATTAAAAAAAAAATAAAAAATGTTAATGACAAAACTGTACATCACAGTTTCTTCTTGACATGTTAAAGAATCCCGATGTCCTCCCAACACCAGACAAGTGCAAGTGCCTACGCTGCGTCAAACACGAAGCTTATCATAATCATGAAACCCACACCGGACGCGCTTGTCTGTGTGTCTGTCTGTGTGTCTGTCTGTGTGTCTGTCTGTGTGTGTGTCTGTGTGTGTGTGTGTGTGTCTGTCTGTGTGTGCGTGTTCGTGTGCGCGTGTGTGCGTGCGTGCCGGCCTGCGTGAGTGTACGTCCGGCATCAGTAAGCTTCAGACACACGGCAAGGCTCCAGACCTCCTCCTGCTCCTCTGACCTTGACCTCCTTTGCCAACTTTTCATTGGTTTTCAGAGAGCACATCAGCGCCTCCCCCGGTAGCGCGTGTCAATCAAAGCGAACTTGCCGAGTGAGTCGGAGAGGCTGGGGGGCGTGGCGGCTTGAGTGGTTAGCGCAGTGGCTTCACAGCGAGAGCGCGTCCCGTGTTCAAACCCGACTGTGGCCTTTTGTGATGGAGGTTTGCGTTCTAGTTCGCACCCTCAAACACATGTCAAGATAGGACGTCTAGAAAATCCCATTAAAAGAACTACAAAGGTATTGCCAAACAAAACATGCAAACTTCATGTATTTCTAAATTAAGTGCATGCGTGCGTGTGTGCGTGCGTGTGTGCGTGCATGCGTCCGTCCGTTATGCCTTTCCCTTTAATGAGGAAGCTAACTAGGTCATAGCATTGTAGTGGCAGTTGCTTGATAATTGCTAATAATAAATTGTCTCACCAGACACGGCAGATTACTCCATTTTAGGAGAAAGGAATTTCTCTTCACAACTTACCTAAAGATCCTTTTGATTCAAAGGATGTGGCTAATACCACAACCAATTTAAACTTCTAGTTGACAACCCCCACCCACCCAAAACAAAAAAATGAAACTCACTGTATTCAAAACACGCACTACTATTATAGCTTTCCCACATGATGGATTGTCGGGTCTAGCCAAGCAATCTCAAGCTTTTGGAAAAATTTCACTTACAATATCTGTTTTTTGTTAGTTTTTTTTTTCTTTTACAGAAACTGGTATTTGTGGTAAGAGTTGTTTTGTTTTGTTTCTCAGTTGCGGCTTTTGATGCTCAGGCGCCTAATTGCCTCGGCTATCGCCCCGTCCTGTTCGTTCCAGTCTCAAAATCGAATCTAAAATCCCTGCTTAACATCTTACTGCTCAAGCTCAATTGATTTTTATCACGTACTAACTACCCAGGATTATGTCGATTTCTAAATCTTCCCAAAATGTTCACATGTTTTTAGTAGTTACCATTAAAGAGAAAGTCTCTTTGTTAAAGACGCACTAGCCCACAGAACAAACTTCCTATTCAAAACGTAAATGAAACATAACTTGATTTACTGTTAGGCTGCTCAGAATTCATCTTCTGGTCCAAAGTTAAGTAATGAAATCTGGTGAGCCTTCCAAACCACTTTTAGGGAGGAAACCCACACATAAAGTACCATTGGGGAAATACATCCAGGGAGTTTGTGAAATATAGCAGTCCAAATTGACTGTAATGACATTGCCTGCAGGCCAGGTGGTATATGTTTTATAGAAACACATTGTGGGAAATTTGGCTACGAAGAAGAAATAAAATATTATATAAAAGAAGTATTACATTTGTCTTTGCTCTTTTGTAAAGTATAAAATGTTGATATGCAGCAGGTTGGGTCAAAAAGAAATATATATTTTATGTTATTTTTTTATTTATTTTTGCTTTGTTTTGCTTTGAGAGCCCTGCTTCCAAAACGCATAGCTTTCTCTGGAGTTAAAGGGCAAAGAGCAGCTACAATTCAGCATCATATCTGGCTGACTGCAACGTAACTTTCCACTTGCAACTTACTTTGTGTTTTGTATTATCCTTTTATATTACCACCTCATGTTCCATCTCTTTTGGTTCTGATAATGTACTTTAACAGCATGCAATGCAAGTCTTGTTCCAGCTTTGGTTCTATTCACAGAATTAGCCTAATTATTATTTTATTTTCATCATCATCACAATAACATATTACCAAGGACATATCATTTTCTAAACAGTAACTTACGGCAGCGTCAACATTGTAGAAAAGCTGTTAGTGTATGGGCTAACCTGCATCCCTGCCCACGATGGCCAGATGCCAGCACTATAATATGGAAATCAGATCCTCCTGATTCTGGCACTCTCGACAGAATAACACCATTATTTTATTTAATAAGTCCGTAGACTATCCATAACCATAAATACCCGAGGGGTAAGAGCTTATAACAACACAGGGCAGTTGCATTTATTTTACTGCAGTTAGTTGAAATGTTTCACAACTGATCACTTTGGTTGCCAAAATCATCCTCGTCCCCTTTGCATCCACATTTTGCTTACCTTTTAATAATTTGCCAATAATAGCTCTAATTGAAGCCATTTTGATGGTTTTAACATACTTAAAGTGGCGATCTCGAAGATTTCCGTTTCAGTTTGTTTGTTTTTGGCGGCACCTATGGCGAAAAGCATTAACTGCAGGTGTGTTTTTGGACCTCACATCCCAGAGATCGAAACAGTTTTGCCTGTCAGTCAGTTGGTGATCAGCACCTGGGCCAATCCAAAGGCAATTTCGATGATGACTCTGGTTTTTCGCGCTCACGGTCGCTTTGCTTTTTTGACTGTTCATCTAAACGTCAAGGTTGTTTGTATTTCTTTGGATTTCTCGTTTTTGAGGTTCCATCGTCAGTAGTCATCAAACTTTTCTGTGCATGATAAGCCATAGTAAACTTTTACTTGCAGTACGCCACTTCACACACAACCGAGTTGAAGAGCGAGCCTGTTGCATTTGCTCCGCCTACACTCTCTGTTGGACCAATCACCGCTGGCTGATGGAAAAGGCCTCACTAACTGTGCCGCTTGTGATGTGAATGCATGGCGGGTAAAGTTGCCGCAGACGCCCGGTTCTTCATACTAAGAATAGTGCAAATGCAAGGGCTTTCATTAGTGGTCCTAAGGCCCAGTCACCTTTGTGTTACCTCATTCGGTGATAGTGACTTAACAGACATTTAATTCAATGAAAGTCTTCCAGATTGGCACTTTTAAAGGCATACTTGGTTTCACAGAAGATATTTTTTTCTTTTCCATGCATTTGTATTGCTATTTTTATCTAATATATATAGATTAACACCATGAAGAAAGTTTCAAATATTAATCATCAGAGATTATCTGAACAATGTTTAGATGCACATGGAAAATAAAAGTATATCTTGCTGTGTATGGCCCCATTAAGCTAGAGTTAATTCCACTGATGTTGCGAGGGATTGTGTAATCCTCTCACTGGAGACTCTCTGCCTTTAATGGACAAATAGGCCCGCAACTTATTTGCTGCCGTAAAGTGAGCAGCCAAAACTAAACCTTCACAGCTGTAGAACCTCATTTACCAAAACCCTACGGACAGTTGTTCGGGAAGCTGAAATATTCGGTTGACCGAAACCCAAATAAATATATATGACGACAAATGTTCCTAAATCTCTCCTAACTGGCTTTGTTCAATTCTTTCAGAAAAAAAAATCATGAATATCCTATATGATAAAGTCAATGCCTACATTTTCACTACCTCGCCACTGACTCTAGCCTGTATGTACACACACGACAGTTTAAATAACTATTGACTCATGAATAGTTGAATTAATCAGTAGTTACTATTAACTCACATTATAAGTCATGGCTTTAAAATTGATGGATTAAACTGCACATCCAGTTAAAATGAATTGTGATTCAACTAGATGTTGAATCATTTTTTTCAGCTGCATTTTTTTGAGACTACACTAAATATATGAAATGGGACTAGGCTAACTGCTGAGATCCTTAAGCCTGTGTGACTTAAAAAGAAAATGTTTAAAGCAATGTTTCAATGATCACTCAACCCAGCTTTGAATCCACAATTTCAGGCATTTAGAATATTTAAAGTGCATGATGTGCCCACTAGTATGCCTGCACACTGCCTATGATTGAAAGAAGTTCACTGCAACAGAGGGATGTGTGGACGGGATAAACACAGTGGCGATGATTTGTCAAATGCCAACATGCGTTGGCATTTGACCTAATGTTAACAAGTAGCAGAATAGCCTCGCAAATAGTTCCATTCTCATGTAATTCAGGAAAAGCAAGGTTGCTTAGAGTTGTATTGAGAAAAGTATTAAAAATGAATAAAGTTTGTTTTTCGACAAGCTCTTCTCACAGCAACTCGGCCTCAGTCAAGCAGCAAGTTTACAGATGAGTCATGACTACCGAACATTAAATCACATTTAAATGTCACGCCTTTCACAAAATCCCTGAGGTAAAGTGCACAGTTATTTCATTAGCATTTATTATTGTAGTGCCCAAGAAACAATACAAAAATTGGATGGAAATGACACCTGAAACCTGTTTTATGCCACAGAATATCCTAAATAATTTGACATTTTGTCCTAACAATGAACCCCATTGGTCTCTCCTGTTTTAAAGTGTTCTATATATACAATGTGCATGCTCTGCTGGGTTCATGTATTGATCTGCTATTTAACAGATGTTATGGCTAAATAGTTTGAAAAAATATAATTAATTGTTCCTTTGTATTTGGTGTCTTTTGTGTGCTTTTGCACAGCCAGACACTCGTGCACAGTTGTTCAAGCAAGTGTCAGTTTAGTCAATGGAAGGTGTGACACTGAAGCCATAGAGGGAGAATAATTATTTATTTGGGCTATTTTTTTAGGTTTATTTATGCTCCCTCAGCTGTTACTGTTAGCCAATGCAGCATATTCTAGAATTTGGCTCCACCCCACAGCTTGCTAAGCCAATCACTTTCTCTCTCTCTCTCTCTCTCTCTCTCTCTCTCTCTCTCCCTCCCTGTCTCTCTGGCTTTTATTTTTTTGAGAGATGGCTGGGATTCTGAAAGGGACTTAACTGTTTGTGGAGTGGCTCTAACGCAAATCAAAATATGCACAGGAGCGCAGCGGTTCCTCAATTTGATTGAAATACATACGAGGACGCTTGCAGAATTCTGATCAGAATCTCATCTGACCTCATCAGTTCTGTCCCCACCGATCGTCCGTCCTCTACGTCTTTGTTGTTCCTTTGTTCTCACCTCACCTCTTTCTCCATCTTTTTTTTTTTATAGCCATGCTCTTGCTTCAGCCCCCTTTTCCTTTCCTAGATTATTGTCCTCATTGCTCCAAATATCTGGCTTTTGTTTCAACTCCAGCTCCTTTCCCGCTGTGTGTCTCTGCTCCCACCCTCCCCCTCCTGTCTGTTTGTTCTTCCCTATCTATCTCATCTAACGCTCCCAACCCCTCTTGAGCTTCATTCATGAAAATGCAGATCCACAGCAGGGCAGAAAAACGTCAACAGACGTAAACTCCTCTGCCCCACCAACCAGAAAAGACGCGCTATAAAAAACGGGCGGCAGCAACCAGGCGACCCTAATTCAGTACAGCCTCTACCAGAAATAGCAGCTCATGCATGTATTAATCCCCTACAAGCCAGAAATATGCGATTGAAGGAACTCTGCCGCCATTTATTGCTCAGAACCACTACTCTGCAACAGAAAAGGGCCATTTATCACTGCCCTCTCATCCTGCTCTGCTGTCCAAATTCAGACCGTTTTAGGAAATATTACATTCTGATATAGATATATATATATATATATATATATAGATATAGATATAGATATAGATATAGAGAGAGCAGAGTAGTGGTTATTATATATGTGTATTTATGTGTGTGTGTGTGTGTGTGTGTGTGTGTTTATATGCACATACTTATGACTATTATAATTGACATATTGTATGAGACTTGAATGTTTTGTTTACATAGAATGCCAATGATTGTTTTGCTTTCTCGGCACAGGGCCCCAGTCAATCCTGAAGCAGAGAACATCTTTTAGGAATCCCACGAGGAGAGCGCTGTCTATGTCGCTGCCCCCGCACAGCCCCGGGACCGTTGGTCTGACCACACCTCAAGACAGGGAAGAGGGCACGTTCCCCCTCCAGTGCACACTGGAACCCGCTCCGAAAAGCACTTTGACCGCGCCGTCCTGCCCGCCTCCCGCCGATGATCCCAACACGACCTTTGAAGTGCGCGACAGCGGTGATCAAACCGCAGCTGATTCAACCATCGTGGTGTACACCACCAGCCCCTGTCAGGGATCAAATTCCAGTGACATTTCAGTCCCTTGTAACTCGCTACAGCTTTCCAAGACCAAGGATCCTCTGCCAAATTCTAACAGGTGAACATTATGTCCATGGCCTCCTCTTCAAGTGCCAATCTCGAAGATTTTAATTCAAATAAATGTCTGTTAGGTCACTATCGCTGAATGAAGTAAGACAGGGGATTGAGCATATGGCCCACTGATGAAAGCCCTTGCATTTGCAGTATTACCATAACCAGCAAACACACAAAGATCTTCTTTCAGCAATGCCCAAGCTATGATAGATATTTTTCTACTAACGCACAATGTTGTACGATCAATATGATGTTAGTTTTACTTAAACACGCTCACACTTAATTCAAGGAAATGGGGGTTTGCGGTGGATGATTAGTGCACCGGGCCGAGCTGAATAGACCCAATTCACGGTGCACCTGAATCTAAATATTACCACATCAATCTCTCATAACAATGAGCTGTTATGTCAATTCTCAAAATTCTTAGCTGAGTGACACTTTGTGTTTACTTCCATTATAACTGAAGGCATTGCTACATACATCACAGGTAAGTGACGAGGACAGATCATTTTGGAGTATCCCTCGGTGCTAAAATCACCAGGTTTTACCAAAGTGGCAGGAACCCTTGCAAGAATGTCACACACCATTTTGAACTTTGACTACTTTTTGTGAAAGCTTAATGACAAAATGGAACCGATGACGTGCAGGGTTTGAGACAGGAGGCCTGAGACTCATACGGGCATAATGGGGTTGGACATTTGTATGATTGGGTAGAATGACACTGAAGGCAGCAGGCACGACAAGCCACTCATCCCTGTGGAAGAACTTTATGTTCCACTTTTAGTGGAAAGTCTGCTGCTTTACAGTAGATGTACAGGGTCAAATTAATGACATGTGTTCTTGTTCTTGGCCTTACAGGTTGCAGGACATGAGACGTGTCAAACCACCTTATATGGCGATGACATCAGCGGCCCAAGGAAAGCGGAAATTGAATGGGTAAAGTTACTGTGGCGCTCAAGATAGATAGTATGAACACCTTGGCCCATTTGACTTGGTGCCGAAGCTGTACTTGAACTTTCAATGTATTTGTTTATTTCAATTTATAATCGTCCAAAATCATTTCAATATGTTTTCGTTTTTATCTATCGTCTACCAACAGCGTCAACGCAGAATTGCAGGACACTTCAGCGCCCAAGCGTGTTAAACACGACTCCACGGTGGTCGGGAGACCTTTGCGAGTCAATCGTTTCACTGGTAAGTGTCAACACAAAGAAAAATCCATTTCCCCGCACAAATCTGAAAAAATTTAGAAACATTCCTGTGCACTTTCATATCACAATGTGGCCCTTAGATGGAAAATATGACCCCTACTCCTGTATGTGCGCCACGTGTTTTATTCTTGTTTTTTTTTTTTGCTTTGCCTCCAAAGGGTCAGACGAGAACAAGCCCAGAAGAGTTATGAGGAGCATCTCCGAGGGCAACATTAACCTTGTTGGAGTTCAAAAGTCCAGGTCACTTTTCTGTAAAACCTCCCAGCAGATCAAGCGAGTGGCCAAGAATCTGTGAAATCAGTCTGGCTGTTTTTAAATAAGCATCTCCCTTTCCGTTTATTGTCTTCTCATCTTTCCAAAAGAAGTTTTCCCACCGACCGACTAAGTCATGATCTCTTTTAACATGGCTGACTTTGTATCCCGAGGTATCAGTTTATATGTTCATTCATCCTTGTAGTCAGTGTTTGGGCTCAACCAGCATGGGGCTTTTTTGTTTGTCTTGTATATATTGTCACCCGTTTAGTTGTTTTTCTTTTGTTTAGGCTTTTCATTTTGGTGCCTACCTGAACCCCAAAATGTGTATTTGTACAATGAAACAACAGAGGAGAGAAATGACCCAGGGCAGCTAATGTCAGGGATCTGTTGTGAGACCTGTGGAAGTATGAATGATTAAAATTAAATAGGGGACTAATCTTCTTTGATGTTTCTTTTCGAGTAAATTATACTTAACATTTTTCCATTTTTGGAATCTAATTAAGACAAAATATGTGAGTGTTATAGTCTTTTAGACATGCTGTCATTTTACGTCTCATTTTTGTCATGAATAAATCCTTCCATTAATATTTGTGCTATTGTATCCCTTATTAATTTACTATTGATTTGAGAAGCATTTCATATTCAGTCGTTTCTTTGTTTTGTTTTTTTAATCATTGAATTGATCTACCACCTTTGTGCAGTGATTTGAGAAAGCAATAGCTGAACGTGTGACTGTAATATTTTCACTAAATTGGGAAGGAAAAAAAAAAAAAAGAGGAGACATTAAACATCTACATTATTCATCCAAAACGTTTTAAAATTCACGTTAAATGCACTCAGAGTATTCCGAATTTACAGCTGGATATTTAAATCGATCAAATTTCAATAATTGAGAAACTAACGTCTGCTTTTTACTTACATTTTGGTACTAAAAATGGACTCCTAAAGATAAAAATACAGGTTGAGAGCGGGGCCTCTGTCTGGAGAGGACCAGACTTGTCACTTTGAATTGTGTCTTGCAACTTTCAGCAGAACAGCATTCGGTGTGATCTTTATTTTTAGCTCAGGAGCTCAATGCATATATCAGCACTGTACTGCGCAAGCAAGACACCCTCTCCTGCTACCATTCACAAGAATCTTCATTCTGTGTGTGTGTGTGTGTGTGTGTGTGTGTGCACGCGCGTGTATGTGTGTGTGTGTGAGAGAGAGAGAGAGAGAGCACACAAGGAGGCAGGTCTTGGCTAAAGTTTATTAACTTTCTCTGAGCCAATGGGAGGTGTTGTGCGTTTTTCCTGCTGACCAATGGGACAGGCTGAGAGGTTAGAGGTGGATGTTGCTTAGCAACTGCAGGTAGAATCTCAGATCATGTCGGACCCATTGTTTTATCTCGCCTTCCTTAGAGACGTTACATGTTATGTGTTGTGATTTGTTGGGGGGGGTGGGGGGAGAATACCTGTGCAAATGCGTCACAAAGTTGGAAACTCTATTTTTGTATTATTTAGTGGCGATCACGTTGACTGAGCTGCTGCTTCCACTTTAAGAAAGAGCACATGAAATCAAGTCACTACACGAAGCTGTCATGCCTCAAATGCCAATTCATTCAAGCACATTGGGTGAAATTAGTTTCCTTTATTTTCTACCCAACCCCTTCATTCAAGAGGGGAAAAAAATATTTGTTAAACCTTTCTATTTTATTTTTTTTTTTATTTTTTTTTTATTTTTATAACACATTTGAAGCCATTTAAAGGCAATAAAAATATCGTCATAGCAGTCCAGTCTGCAGCTTTATGAATCATTCCAGTCTGTTGTCGGAGTGAATCCTGAGGTGTTTGTAGCTGCTGTGTCTCCTCGAATCCTGTACCATTGTCATTTTCCTTTTTTTTTTTTTTTTTTAAGAGTTTAAATCATCTATTTCTAGGAGAGACGACTGCTGGGATTTGAGTGGGGAAACGCATGCACATTTTGTCCCAAACGGACTTGAGAGAGCACGGTTTCTCTTCCGGGGTTCCGGGAGTTTAAGAGCGCCGTCCTTTTCCGCGTTGAGAGGAGGAGATGTACAAACTCCCACACACGTATGAGCATATGAGATCCCTCCTCCGACGCTCCTGACTCCCACAAAGCTGCACGTCACAGCTGTGATCCTTTTGTCCCCTGACTAATTAGAGAAGCTGATATCTTAAAGCAATATTTCACTTTGGTACGACATACCCATGTGGGCTCATAAATAGTCAGCCACCGTTATTAGCTTTTTTTTTTTTTCTTTCTTTCCCTTTTTACCGGTAGTGATATCACTCCAAAGCGATTCACTCACTTGCGTTTGTTTGCTCCTTGTTGAGGGAGTCAACAAAGATGAGTTTCCTTTTTGTCCTCTCTGTCGTCTTTCCCAAAAGGATGATTTCACCCATTACTGTATTTAAACAATAAAACAATCCATTATTGAGTCACAGTTGGATCTGCGTGCGGTGAGTTCATGTCCCCTAGGTCGCCAGGCCCAGCGTTTGCTGTTATGCTGTTGGTTTTCGGTGCATTTGAACAAAATAGAGACGGTAGGAATAATAGGAAATTAAAGATTATTTCAAGTCAAGGTCAGAACGCGGCTCTAAGGAGAGGAGGCAGGGCAAGAGTTGGTCGCAGTTCACTGTACCGTGATGCCTAATGCAAATATTTAAATTATGTTTATGGAAATACCAGGAATGCACCCTTGATTTGACATGTAAATAACACCAATGGAGGCGGCGGAGACCGAGCTGGTTCCAGGTCCAACGCATGCAACACTGGGTAATAAAGTAATAGAGCTTTCTGCACATTAACAGGTATTAAGGGCTTTGAATTTGGGGCGTCTTTGGGGAGACATTGTTCCAACGGGCAGATCCCTGATCAAGCACCTGTGTTCACGAAAAAAGGTAAAGCCTCCACATCCCACACACCGATGGATGTCTGTGATGCTCTGTTATCCTGATAAGCAGTGTTTTTGTAGGATGTGTTGGAATGCTATTTACATATTTTCCCTTGCATTCAATTGGAATAAGAGATAGTAGAAAGTCTCTGTTGAAGGCAAGAGAATATTGTTTTGGTCTCCATTTAGGGTTATTTACCCCTGGGCCCTTAGTAGCTACAAATTTTTATACTTCCAAGATATTACATATATATTAGGCAATATCAATAAAAAATAAAAAATAAACTTTGCATGATAGCCATGATAACCCTAATTACTTTACAGTTTACAGTTGCAGCTCATAAAACCATTGATGTGATTAAATTCTTCATCTGAATGATGCATGCACAGATTGGAATTGTACCTCAGTTCAGAAAAATAGCCTTCTTTGGCCAAAAATAAAATAGAATGAATCCCAGTCTTAATTTGCTGTGCGAAGAGTCACGGCCACATTATGGAAACTGGAGCGGCAATGCGGTGGCGAAAAACACTAAATTGTTCTATCAATTGACAGGACTGTAGGCCGTATTTATAGTGGGGAGGGGGGGCTGGATTTACAAACCATCTCCTTCACCAGGTAATGTCTGGTGGAGGTGTTAAAAAAAAAAGAATGTGACAGAAAATCAGTGGAGCTGTGATGGCTCAGCAGTGTTGCACGCTCCCCGGCTCGGAGCGTAGCCAAGCCCACCTCAAATGTATGGAGCCTGGATGACTCATCCTCGGGGGACTGGCCTCTATCATGCAGGTACCTTTGCAGATAAACATTCCACCATTAGCAGAGCCAGTGCGAGCACACCGGCTGACTTTTGGGATATGCCGGGGGTTAAAATATATAAATATATTTTTAAAAATGATCTTGAATTTGTTATATTGTGTGTTTCAATTAAATATCACCTGATTCAAAATACCTTTAAAAAAATATATAATAATAATAATTTGCATTTAACATTTTCTCCTGCAAATGACAGGAAGCACATGTACAGGGTCGTATATGAAGACGGCCGACTCCGTCGACACGTCTATGGACTCCAATAGCTCCGCCCCTTATAGGGTTTTAAAATAGCGCAGTGAATTTATCGTTCTAGTCGCTGAGAAAGGGAGAACGAATCAAAAAAAAAAAAAAATGTATTTCCCGGGAAATCTATCACATCAACAAGCCCCCGCGTCTCAATCCACCCAAACTTCAAAGCCCATGCGGTGCCGCGTCCCTCAGAGTGGCTCAAAAGGGGGCTCCATCGGCTCCAACGCTGAGGCCTAATCACACCAAAGGTTAATTTAGCTCAAGTTGATATCTTTAAAGGTAGATTGTAGAAATTTGAGGTTGTTCTCTTCAGAGCCTAACACGCCTCTGTCAAATTTGTTTGAACGGACTAAAAGAGAAGCGAGACGAGCCGGGGAAAAGTTTAAAGAGCAAAGAATGCAACGTGCACCACTTTAGATTGCTGCGGCGTTCCGCTTTTGGTTATTTTCTTTCTTTCATTACAAGCAGGTTAAATCTATAATAACAGCGTGGCATTTATCTGCATCCGCACCGTCTTACTCGAGTGTGGGAGACGGTGAACGTTTCATTATTTGCCGGTGGAGATTTGATGTTTCCCCCCCCTTTTCTCCCCCTTTTCCGATTTAGCTCCTCAATGATGCAGAACAATAACCATCGTATATCTGCAAGTTAGTGAGACACCCACACTCTTTTTCAGTGAAAGGCAAATGACCCTGGTGATGAGTCATTGCATTCACTCCGAGACTTGCTTCTTTTTATTTTTATTTTTTATTTTTTAAACATGTCGAAAATGTGCGGCGGCTCCGGTCAATGCGAGCTCAGGTGCAGCCGTAAGGTTGAAGGTTAAAAGAAAAATGAAATAAATGCCACATCACGTTTGTTGATCCACACTCCTTCCACATCCACCTTGAAAAATGTGACGTCATTTGCGGGTTATTTGGGGGGGGGATTTTTTTTGTTCGTTTTTTTTCTTTCCTCCTCGCCGATGATTATCGTGTCGCTTTGAAACGTGCCGTGGATAAATACGCCGAGCGCTCAAAGGAGTAGACACGGGTGGGGAAAACTGTGGGCGCGTGTGGGACGAACACGACAACGAGGGTCCATTTTAATCGTTTGGGCATTTTGTTTTGAGTTCCTTTCGTGACCCGAAAAATGGATTTGAAGCGTAAATACTTTGACTTTTCGTGGTCTTCCTGATCCTGCACGTGATCTAACGTCTCGATAAATCACTGTTCAACTCCGCCTTCATATCAGAATGAATCTTGTTTGGTGTTTTTGGGATATCCATCACGACAATTCAGGAAAAAAAAACAAAACATAATGACTTTGTACGTTCGGAGATAAAGAACGGCCAGAACAACATGGCAGGCAGGTGGGAGGGAGCCTTGCGGGGAAGCCACAGAAGTATCTGTTTGGGTGAATTGAAGCGTTAAATATTCAGGATCCGACACAGGGACACAAACAGCGGTTCCATTTAGGCAACCTTGGGGCGTTACGATTTTTTTTTTCGTGTTCAAAATGTTTGTCCAGTTGTTTTTGTTTTTCAAAGTTTGGGCTCGGTTCTAAAATGGTCCAAAAGAAATATGACAAGCAAATGATAATTCAGGCGGTTTAAGCAAATTAGGGGCCCGCAGAGTGACACTTGATGAAGGGAATAGTTTTGGTGGTGTGTGTGTGTGTGTGTGTGTGTGTGTGTGTTATCTCAGTGCCTGTACGTTTGGTGGGGGGGCAGAGTGGGAAGGTGTTTATCCTTCCAGGTGATAGATTTATATCAAAGCTGGAAATGCAGATGACAGATGTTTAAAGGGTTTGGAGGGAAGTGTTCCCCCAGGCGACGGTGAAACATGTGCTCCCTCTCCCGTCCGACCGCCGTCTGTCCGAGGCGCTTTGGTCGGAACCTGAAAGAACCCGAGACTCATTTTTGGGCATTAGGCCTGGGGGCTGCAAGTGTTATCTGGCTGCATCAAGTTTACTTTGTTTAAGAAAAGAAAGAATGGTGGAGTGCACGGAGGAAGGGTGAAACGGGAGTCTTTAACAGGGGGCTAAAAGGGGCTGAAAGGATTTTGATCCAGTGATATTATATACCTGTCCTGGCCGCCGCAGACAAAGGCACACAGCAAACCACCAGAGAGCAAAGCATGTCATCTGAATAGTGTGTCTCTGCAGTGTAGTACATCCAAAGGCTTTGTGTCACCGAATTTGGCTGCTAGAATGCACAAAGGAGGCAGTTTGTTCGCCCCTGACAAGTGTGCTTTTATTTGCGGCGGCCCTTTGATGTATAGAGAAACTTTGGCTGGGATATCCCTCGCAGACAAACGAATGAGAAATCCCACTCCTTCATATTATCCTTAACAATTCCCTCTCCCTTCACTACGGGGCTTTTATTTCCCTTTAAGACCTTAAAGTTAAACTTCGGGCCCTGCCGCCTGTCTCTCAGCTGCGATAGGGGTTGCGGGGGCGGGGTCTTGTTCCAGTGTCTGTGTGTGAGTGAGTGGATTTGTTTTAGGGGGGGTGGGGTGCTTCTGGAGTGGTTGAAATGTTGTTGGGCAACGCAATAAAAAGCGGATAGAAAAAAATGGGAGATAATACACAATCTGCACTCTGTGATGATAGGCCGCTGCTTATCACCCTCCGAGCTAATAGGGCTTGGATTTAAAAGATTGTGTGCAGGGTTTGTGCAGTTTTATTTGGGGGGGCGGGGGTAAAAATTAAAGATTAAAAGTAATGAAACACAATCGGCTCACAATAGATATTAATATTCAAACATAATTTCATGAAGTCCCATTTGCCCCATAACAGACCGTAGTCTGTGCCCTAGTCCAGAGATGAGATGGTTATTGGCATATACGCAGGTTCTAATGTATTCCATTATTTAAAATCCATACAACATTTAAAATAAACAAAGAGTCTCCCGGTGTTTCCCCAAACTGGGATGTGTGTATTTCCCGGGAGCATAATGTTAAACATCTTGTTTTTTTTATCACCTCTCATTCAAGCAGTCATCAGAGGACACTAGTGATGCCAGCAGGCTGGGGGAAACGCTCCCCGGGGACGAAAGGTTACCCCAAACTCACATGCGTGCAACTTGGGTACCGCCGCTCTCCCGTGTGCAGAGGTTCTAGGCATGCAAAATGTCAGGTCGCCATCACCAAAGCCCAATAATGCCCTTTGGCCAAAGGCATGCAAATACGACCATTCAAATGAGCCCTCGTCCAAACACGCCCAAGCTCGCAAACCAGCCTCATACCATTCCATATGACTGTCCCCGCTTAAAACAAAATACATAAAATGCGTCCAAATCCGGAGCTTTGATACTAATCCGGTTAATCATTCATCCGGGACCCGAAACGTTTGTTTTTGCCTTAAGGTGTCGACCCGTTTCCAACTTGTCTTTTATTCCGCTGGATTCCTGTCCTCACTCGCCTCGTCGCCTACTTTGGGAACCTTTTGACCCGATGTCGCGCCGAGATAACCTGCCGCCTCCAACCGGCCCGGGCGACGGCATTCAGACTGGATTCTTTGCTCCGGGTCATTTATGAGAGGGTAAAAGTTCTAAAACAGGTTTTTATAGACGGCTGCATTTGTCACACTAAGCTCATGTGACCCCCCCCCCCCCTCACGTCCCCTTTCCTGCGAGAAAGTGAGTAATTAAGAATAAAGTAAGTTAGTCATCGTCAGTGGGATGTGTGGTGACAACACGCTAATAGTTTCTATGTCGCTTCGCACTCCCGGGTCCAAGCATTGAGTCAATTCCTGGAAAAACACCGTATTCAGAACTCTGCGGCGTGAGAAAGCTGAATGACAGACGTAGAGGAGTGGCGGCGTTAAAAAACGCTTTGCTTCAGGAAAATCACAAATAACCCGACGAAAGATGGCGTCGATCTGGAAGACGCATGATAAGAAGGAAAAAACAGGCGCCATTTGTCGGGCCATTTGAAATACTCCGTTCTGCTTTCATTGTCACCGGATTCGTTTTTTTGCACGGATATTCGGGTGCAGCGATGTGAAGTGAGAACGATGCTCTATGGCTGAAATATGACAAGGGAGAAAGGATTTGGATGATTTAACCTGTAGCCTCCTCCTCATGGTGAGAACAAGCGATTGGAGTAATAAAAGATTTGGCGCGGCAGAGTATTGTCTTTCCGCTTTTGTTTGTCACGGTTCCCAACTTCCTGTAACTCCGGGCCTCCCCGCTGTGAGGTCGGGAAGAGACAGAGCGATCCGACAATAAGAGATAACCGGCCGGCGGCGGCCGGGCTATTTTTAACAGCAGGTACTAGTGATACGTGACGTAGGGCGTCGTTATCGATAGTTATTGAACAAAGTAATTACAGGCGGCCCCTGCCGAATCCGTGCGCCATTAATAGTTGTCATTACGGGGAGGGAAGGAAAATGCTGATAGCCTCGAAATTTTAGGCTTGCTCTCTACATTTTAGTAATGATTCCAGAGACCACACCGGGCCCCAATGTAATTAGCCAACGTCAACCGGAAAAGCAAACATGCTAGAGACGCCACCCAGGAAAATCCCAAAGAAATACGTTTTTTTTGTTTTTTTTTTATTGACTCAATAACACTTTCATGTGACGCTGACAAACACGGTGCTGTTTGATGAGTCAGAGAGTGGCTTTACGAGAGGGATCGGGGATCACTCTTTTTTTTTCACCTGTGCGCGTCCATCACCGAGGATCCCATACGTTTCATAGGACGTCACCGGAGGAAAGACCGTTCCATCAATCGCACAACATTAACAACACCTTATCCAGCCAATAAACGCTGTCCTGCTATTACACACTTTTGGCATTTTAATTGTTCCACTCGTAGGGTGTAATCGCTTTGCCCCGACACCAGTCCGTGCCAACTTGGATCTTTCTCCCGGGCGCCCGAAAGACCTGCTTCGGTTTCAATTTTTCCGTCACAACCTCTCGGCTGCGTAGAACAATTCCTCCGCGACAATGTATTCCGTTCAAATACTTCAAAAGTTGCGGGTGCGAGCTCAAGAGGGGGAGGTGAAGTGTCTGGCGGACCATAAAGCGAAATGCCATGCGGCCGTACGCAGCCCAGGGGATGAAGTGATCGATCTGTGACCTCGGACTCGGCCGTAAGATATTGCGGCGGCACAGTGCGGGGGAGGGCGCGGGCGTGAGTCAGTGGCAGAGTCTGTGGAGCTGCGGGAGCAGAAGAAGCCATTCACAACATCACAAGTAGACGGAGCGAGTCAAGCCGCCGCGTCACGGCGCAAGGCGCCCGGGGGTGGGATGGTGGTAGGGAGCTCGGGAGGTGGCGGGTGACATATGAGCCGCGTCGCGAGGAGCAAAAACCCGTCGACCGGCCGGCGGGAAACGGCACGAGGGCGGAAGCGTTCGATCTTCACAGATACGGACGGTGGCGGCCGCCGCGTTGCGCTCCTCTCCGCCGGAGCCGCGTGCGCGTGGCCGTCGGCGGGCTGCATCCGTACACCAACCCCAAAGTGTGAGCGCAGGAGCCTCCTATGGATGAGAATGCCTGGAGTCCAGTCAAAGGGAGTCGATTTATGAAGCCCTCAATCACACCACACCCCTCACGGGCTTCGGCCAGGTTCCCGTCTCGCACGGGGATCGTCTTTAGCTTTCACTCCCACCAAAAAGGAAACGCCGAGAAGGGCCCGCGGAAGGCAAGTCACGTTTACGCAAACTTCTTACTCAACTTACATGCGCTACAATATGAGCACACGCCGCAACGACACTTTCTTGGAGGCTTTACGTGTGGGCGCACGCGCTCCGAGTGCATTAGGCGGCGGTGAGGTCGAGTAACTACGGAAGTCTTCATTTTGTTTGGTCGCATTGGAAACTTTATGGGCACGTGTGCGCGCACGCACCCACCCACCCACCCACGCACGCGCGCACACACACGCACGTTGTCCGACAAAAGTCCAGGTTATTTAAACCGACTCGTTTTCTTTTCTTCTTCTTCTTCTTCTTTCTTTTTTCTGTTTTGTGTGTGTGTGTGTGTGTGTGTGTGTGTGTGTGTGTGTGTGTGTGTGTGAGTGTGTGTGTGTGTGTGTGTGTGTGCGCAACTGCTCAGACAGTTGGGAATAGACTCCTCAGCCAGTCGGGGAAATGTCACCTATTACTCACCTAACTTACCAGTACATCCGCGGATCACAGGCGAGCGCAGAAGCCTCGTCACGCCACTGATGGAATTTCGCCGCAAAAACACGTTCGGGGTTTGAATTCGAGGTACTTGAGACACTTGCGAGTTGGAAAATTAAGAAGTAGCCTCCTGCGTACCCCGCCCTCCCCGCCCTCCCCTCCGCCGATGCGTCAGCGTGTTGCCGTGGCCGGTTCACGCCTCTTGGAAGACGCGGATTAACTTTTGATTTTTTTCCCCTTCGTCAAGGAAAAACAACAACAACAACAACAACAACAACAAAACATTGACAACGAAGCACAAAAACAGAATTTAGTCACGTAAGTATGAGACTGTTTCAACTGCTTTTTTTTTTTTTTTTTTTTTTGTGTTCCCAGTAGCAACAAGTTGGGCAGGGGAACTTGATCTGAGAGACACAAGCACGGCCAAAACAAATGTGTTTGTTGAAAAAAATATATAGAAATAACAATTGAAAACACAATCAAAACCGTCTGTGCGTTCAGACGGATACAATTGACCAAAGCAACGCCATGTGATACTATTAATAATAGGATGAATGTGTCTGGGAAGTTTTTGTTTTTTTTAATTATTATTATTTCCAGTGCGGATCGCGATTTTTTGGAGGTTTTATTGACGACATTTCCAGACGAGCGCCGGAGATAAGCCGCGATCGGGGCGACGGTTTAGCCGTCGCTTATTTCCAAATCACGTATAGACC
>NC_137190.1:21892065-22014565 GCF_960531495.2 Zeus faber | reverse complement strand
ACCGCGCGACGTGCGAACCTGTCCGCGAAAATCTATCAATAAATAGAAATAAAAATAGAAAAGGGGAACAAATCGTCATTGTCGTCACTGCCGCCGTCGTTCATCTTCATCGTTTGTCGTCGGCGTCCAATTAACGGCGTCGTTCCAACGCGTTCCCCCGAGAGGTGGGAGCGGCGGGCGCGACGGCGTCGGGGTCGCGGCGCTTCCACGTCGCGACGCTTCTCTCGCTTCTATTTCTATGATCGCCGCGACTCCCATTGTTTCGCGCGAACGTCGCGCACCGACCGACTGATCGGAAGCGCGCGTGGCGTGACGCCGCCGCGGGACGTGGACTCATAACGTTGAAAAATTAATTAGCCCCCGAGACGCGTCATCCTCAGTTTGGGGTTTTTTTTTTTTGTTTTGTTTTTGTTTTGTCTTTTTTGTTGCGACTTGAAAACATTTTTTTTTTTTTGGTGCTATCTCAAAAAAATCTTATAGAAAACAATATGTGATGGCAATGTATTTTGGGATTCGTTTCTTTATTTATTATTTTGACATTTTTTTTTGTTTTAACTGAGATCGCAAAATGTGTGGGAACTGGTACCTGCGCGGGATAAACACATCGATTACTGAATATGCAGAAGCACATTTAAATGATTGATTTGCATCGTGTTTTTCCTCTCGAACCCCAGGGTTGTGGGTGATATAGAGCAGCCTCATGTTGTGAAGCTCCAGCACCCTTAGGTGCCTTAGTTTCAGGTTGCCTTGCAGGATGCTGTTTAATTTTATGAGACAATCTGTGTGCCCACATGCGGCAGTAACCGGTGCACAGGGTGGTGATGCTTGCTTGTATATGTTAGGGGAGAGAGAAGAATTGAAAAAGGTAAATCTGTGGGGGAGGCACAGAAGGAGAGGGAGAGGGAAAACATGGCACGAGTCGGTAACACAGTTCATGGAGTTTTGAGGTAATGGAGCTGTCCTGATCCGGCCATAATATGAACGAGACATCTGACGTAGACAGTGGGTGTCATGCAGCAACGCACAAAGCCCTTAAAAAAAGTTGATCTCCATATTAATATTGAGTTCTTCTGCGGCCTCTCGGAAGCCTCTGCTCGAGTCATCCACTCCCATCCGAAATAGATTTGTATTTGAGTCATATTTTCACAAAGCAGGCCTAATGCATATTCAGTTTGGTCAAGCCGAGCCTCCCAAGCTGAGTTATGGCAATACAGATGTGTGAGCTCTGTTTGCGAATTGGGAAGCACTGAAAGGTTTAAAGGTAGATTGAGTTGAGTCAATATTGTCCGTGGGTTTGAGTTTGAGTGGGTGGAAATATCGCGTTTAGTCAAATTGTCATTCACTCCCGTCTCACTTAAAACCCTTGCAGAATTTGACCGCCAGATGTCCAAATTAAACTTTGCATTCAAATACCCACTAAAACATGTTTCTAAAAATACTTTGAACGCAAATGAAAGGCCGGCGCCTGTTAATCATCAGCCCAAAATCTGTCTCAATACCACACGTGACGGACACCCTTCAAGTGTGCTGCATTTGCTGAAATGGGAGAGGCCATGTTGTCGTGTTTTTTTTTGCTCTTCTAATGAGACGGTGAGTGATTTATTTATGAATTACTTCGTTAGAACAACCCCCCCCCCCGTGTGCAGTACGCAGGATATTTTTTCCTCCCTTTTTTGGAGCCATGGCGCCCGGTGATTGCTGATGCAACTCTTTGTCATCCAGAGTTTGCCCTCACCTCCTGTGAGCCTTCGGGGAGGCTATATTCATCTTGGCATGTCCCCGGGTGTGTTGGAGGTGGGGGTGACTCATGGAGCAGGTGTGAGCATCCTCTTCCATACTGCTGCATGCCAAACAAGAGCTCCACAACCCATAAACTCGTGCGGAGAAGAGTCATGATGGCGGTATAGCCGGCCCCATGATCATAAATCTTTGCATTGGAGGAGGTCCAGGCCACAAGGATGCCGAGCTGCGATCGCCCCGCTGTTCAGAACGTGCCTTCTTCCCAGACACAGAGATGGAGTTTCAAAAGTTGCCCACTGAGGCCCCCCCCCCCCTCCCCGTGGCAACGTCTGAACCCGGGTTCAGACGTGGAAGAAATGTATCCCAAAATGCGCTGGGTGTCAGCCGAAGGACATTGTTAAAATGATTTCCGTTCACATAGCCTGGCAAGCTGCTCTGACAACACTTCATTCCAAAGTGTCTCAGCCATGCGCTTTGCTTGTACGCGGGCGATCTCAGGAATCCCAGAATTCCGCTGGAAACACCAAACATCCGGGTTCGCCCTCGTCTTCGCTCCGAGGCCGACGCTTCCTTTCCGCCGATCGATTTGTTCGGGGTTTTTTTGTTTTTTTTTTCCCATGGTCAATTTGAAGTGATGTATTTGGGGGGGGGGGGGGGTTTGGTGCCGCTTTTCATGTCCTGTGAAGTTCCACCCACACCAAACAGTTTAGTGAACACACACTGGCTATGCCAGTTGACCAAAATTCCCCCTGGCCGCCGTGCGTTCGCCTCTAGCGGGTGGCGGACCCAGCCGCCAACAACAGCGGCGACCAGCCCACGGAGGCGCGCGTACAACATGACGCAGGCAGATCGAATGGCAGTTTCTTAAAGATAGCCAGCTAAATGACGTATCAAATATGGGATCTTTTTTCAAACAAAATAATCTTACGGATTACCGCTTTAAACGTGGACATAAAGAGGATCCAGGCGGAGCATTTCGCGTAATGGAGGTTTCTAATTCGGTCACCGGGAGATAGATATCCCTTCTTCATTTAGAAGAGGCACAAGTCGCGCGGACCGTGGGCCGCTCCACCTCCGGGCTCCTTCGCAGTCACGCGGTCACGTGTGTCCACGTCACGGTGTAGTAAAGTCGGCGGAGTTGCGGCGCAGGAGCGTCACTCGCGGCTCTCCCATCCGAGCAGAGCGCGGGGCGGGGCCGGGGGCTGCAGCGCCAGGCAAAGCACCGGTGGCGGTCCAGAGATCCAGACCTTTCTGCCTGCAGGGAGCCGCGCAGCCATGGGAGTGCAGCACCTCAGCCGTGCAATTTCCACCATCAATAATTTAATCTATTTGCTCCAAAGCTGAAGAGAAACCCCCTCCAACCCCCTACCCCCCCCCCCCCCCCCCCACCCGCCACCACCACCACCACCACCACCACCCCTACCACCACCCCCCGAGGCGAGCCTTGTGTCGGAAGGTGCAGACAGAGACAAGGAGATTATTATCTACACTATTTTTTTTTTTGTTTTGTTTTGTTTTGTTTTGTTTTGTTTTGTTTTGTTTTGTTTTGGTCTTTTTTTTTTTTTTTTAACTCAGGGGAGTTGTTCCCCCGTTACATCCCAGATGACTCTGTCCCGTTGAGTGGTCTCTTTTACGACTGGACAGTAGCAGGTATGTTGGCTTTCTGCTGGACTTTCTTACTTTCTTACTTTCTTTCTTTCTTTCTTTCTTTCTCTTTATTTCTTTCTTTCTTTATTTCTTTATTTCTGTCTTTCTTTCTCTCTTTCTTTATTTCTTTATTTCTTTATTTCTTTCTTTCTTTATTTCTTTCTTTCTCTTTTTCTTTCTTTCTCTTTCTTTCTTTCTCTATTTATTTCTTTCTTTCTTTATTTCTTTATTTCTTTCTTTCTCTCTTTCTTTCTTTCTTTCTTTCTTTCTTTCTTTCTTTCTTTCTTTCTTTCTTTCTTTCTTTCTTTCTTTCTTTCGCTTTGTTCAATGGTGTGTTTTTTGGTTTTGTTTTTTTCCTGAGGGGGGTCTGAAAAGTAAAGTTGGTTTCTCCTGCAACACACCACCGACACGGACACGGACACACGGACAGACACAGACAGACAGACCGACAGACACGGACACAGACACGGACACGGACACACGGACAGACACAGACAGACAGACAGACAGACACACAGACAGACAGACCGACAGACACGGACACAGACAGACACGGACGCGGACACGGACGGTGGCGCTGCGGCCCCGATCACTGACATGTGTGTAACCTCATCCCCCTGGTTCATGAATAAAGAAGAGCTTGTTATTAAGTTGATTGGATTTCTGGCAGAAGCCGCGAGAGGCTCCGCAGCGTTTGTTTTATCGTCATAATAATCTATTTGTCGCAACGGGGGATGGGGGGGGGGGGGGATCACCCGCGACACGTAAGCCACAGTATCCTCCATGGCTGTGGCTCTTAAGTTTGGTCCGAGCTGCAGCATAATAAAGTAGTCGGTGAAGAGGGGAATGAAAGGTCGCAAAATGTCGGTCTACTTCTACCCAGCCCCACCTCCACCTCCACCTCCACCTCCACCTCTACACGTTTTGGGGTTTTTTTGTTTTTTTTTTACAAAGAAACTTTAAGTCAGCTTTACCGAATACTTTTTTTTTTGGGGTGGGGGGGGCTAACGAATGTTTTTCTGCTCCAAACCGCAATGTTTGGAGCAGAAAAGCTGCTTTCATCATTTCGAGAGGAAAGAAAAGCTATCCCACGGAATGCATTCAGTATGCACCTACATTTGCACCTCCTTAGGTTTTTGATACCTGTGCTGTGTGTAACGGCGTGAGCTGCCTTCACATGTTTAAAATTCTAAATTCAAAGAATTCTAATCAAAGTTCCAAGAAAATGAACAGCGAGAGCAAACATCTGTCTGTCTGTCTGTCTGTCTGTCTGTCTGTCTGTCTGTCTGTCTGTCTGTCTATCTATCTATCTATCTGTCTATCTGTCTATCTATCTGTCTATCTGTCTATCTATCTGTCTATCTGTCTATCTATCTGTCTATCTGTCTATCTGTCTATCTATCTATCTATCTATCTATCTATCTGTCTATCTGTCTGTCTATCTGTCTATCTGTCTATCTGTCTATCTGTCTATGTCTATCCCGCTGTGTCGCATTCATTTTATGGTCTCAGACGCCATCTAGCGGCTGTGCGTGGGAACGGCAAGACAATGTCGCCATATGTTGTGTGGCAGCTTGTACAATGCAACGTCTCTCGAGTCGTCTTACCTCTATGCTGCAGACGTTGAGAACGCAGTGCCGCTCATACCTGGGAGCTGTGGGATTTATATGACATAGCTTAATTGTTTTCCTTTTCTTTACAAGTTGCGAACAATAGCAATAAAAAGTCAAAGTCATATTCATTCATTGAGCAGATCAGCACGCCTTGTTGGGAGGTGAGGAATGTGATGGTGAGTTGGTGTGTTTTCCATGTTGTGGGAAGAAAATAATATATTTTCTTAATAGCATGGATCACCCGGTAATGTGGTAATAGTTAGAGTTCTCCTGGAGGCCAGCTATTATTCCTTCAAAACCCTCATCCATTTCCTAATGTGGTTTGAAAATGTGTCGGATTGGAAACAGATCTCTCAAAGAACAAGCTCCCACATGTGTCAGCCATTACTGCATCAACGCATAATTGCTTTTTTAAGGACTGAATGGTCTGCATTGGGGTGCATGTGGCCTCTGGTGTGCTATAAAGAATACATTTTTACAAAGCCAGTTTGGCTATGAAATTACTACAGCTAATATGGTTTGTTATGATTTTACCAAAGAGGGGTGACCACAAGGGACCATAGTAGGAATAGAAAAACAAATGTCACATATGCGGTGCATTTCTTTTTAAAGCCACTTTGGAAATGCTCCACTTTATTGGTATTGCTTAATTTTCCATTCTAAACTCATCTTAAGTGAAAGATAAAACCCACCGTACCAGTCCCTTCATGCTTAGGAAAAGAAAACAAAAAAAACTTTCCTGCATCTGTCAATGGAGGGATTTATAACAATAACCTCCATCTGGTGCAACGGATAAATGCGAGGGTGAATTCCATAGTGGAGCCTTGCAGCCTGATGTAACAGGTGTCCATCTGGAGGTGTGGTTCCCCAGGCAACAGCTTCACCTGTGCGAACAAACTTTTGTCCCTGTTTTGAGCCGCTTTGTCTCAAACAAAGGCGTGTTTGAGCAACCATTTGTGCGGGCTCGAGTCCCTTCTTTGAGGTTTTTTGTGCTGTTAAAACCGGTTAGCACTTTGATGACGGGCAATTATGGACATAGTTCAGTTGGATTGTGAAATATTTCTTTGGATGCTCCCTTGTTGTTATACAGCTTTCCCTGCGAGGAATGCAGCGTCATCCTTAAGGGAGCAGCGCCACGGATGATCCTTTTTCATTAAACCGCAAAATTCAAACGGGGAGGTGTACGAAACAATAATTTAAAAAATAAACACAAACCCAACCCTTTCCTTTCGAAAGAACCCGTAGATTCTCGGCAAGTCCCACCGCAATTAAATGATTCATTGGCCATAATGTAGTTTACCAGGATGTTGATTGAGCACGTAAGCCATATTGATTCTCCTGATGGAAACAGGAAATCACAGAGATAGAAATAAAACCGTTTGTTATTCCCGGTGTGAGGGTACCCAGAGGAATGGCAGAGCAATTGCACGCTGATTAGCGGCATTACCCCCCGACAACCTCCTCCCCTCCCGCTCTCCTTCCCTACGGAGACCTGGGAGAGACGTCATCAGCGGTTGTTATGCTGCGAAATGACGCCACCGGCGCTCTCTCCTCCCCCCTGCTGCTGCAACATTACCCCCGTGGTCCGCCGGGGAGGATGCAGCACTCGGTCTGCTGCATTTCCAACACTTAATGTGACGCCTAACAATGCTCGGCCCTCACCCGTCGTTTCGCTTAATCCACTAATGGAACCATTTGCCGTTTGATGGAATCAGCGCGAGTGTGTTTTGACGCCAGCTCGTGGCTGACGACCACCCTCTAAGCCCGATGCAATTATCCTTCATTTAGGGCTTTTTGTGCTTGTGATCCCCCCCCCTAATGATAGCATCTTAACCCCCCCGCTTCCAGATATTTCCCTTCCGCATCTCAATTGCGATGAATCCGAGTGACTAAACCGGGCCTGGTTCTATTTTTTTCCCGTGTAAAAGCCGGTTGATTGGTGTCTTATTCCTGGCTATATTTGATCGCCTGTGTTGTTTTTCAGTCAGTGCGAGGAAAAATACTCCCATCCCCCCTGCAAGCACATGCACGCCGACCCCTCCCCGTGCCTCCCCCCAACACACTCTCACACTCAGGAGAAGCGCGTCACAGAGCTCGGGGACTGAGTGGCTCATTAAGAAGAAGGATGTGATATTCTGAAAAGAGACTATGCGACTCCCAGCACATCTATTTATAGGAAAGATATCTCTATGGCCGTCACCGTGGCGTTGGTTAATTGCAGCCACGGCCCAAGACGCCAATTAAGAATGAAACAAATGCGCTTTAGGTGGAGTTTGCTCCTCCCTGCCGCCAGGCTCTTTCTATCCATCCTTTGGAGGGAGAGTGGAGCCGCTCAATGTTTATTCCTGTATCCGGTCGGGACATAAGAAGGACAGCATGCAGAGTACAGTCAAAGCCTTGGCCGGGCTATTTTTAAATGCCCCTCTCTGGAAGGCAAGATCTAGATTTCTTTTCCTAATGATTGTTTTTCGTATCTCTGGCTATGGATGTCCACTAATACATTGATACACTGTGAATCCTTGAGCTACTTAAGGTAAGGGATGCCTTTACATGCGGAGGATTAGATTAGATGACGGTCGTTAAGGATGTGTTATATTCGGTCCAGGTCGGGCACCATGTGACTTTATTCCCCCTGCAATGTCGGCTAATAACGTGGAGCCCGGAGGTGCTTTCGGGAGTGAGGCGGATGACGCATCTTTCTGACTTTCCTCATGACATCCTATTAGTCCCTTCTGCCGTGCACTCATCATTGACCTGCCAAAACAACCGTGTCCCGCTCCCAACCCAGAGTCCCGTTCCTTCACATTCTGCTCAGTATCATACTGTTCCTGTTTACAACTTCTCAGAGATTAACCTCAGTTAAGGGCACATGTGTATAGATACATGGATTTGAATTAGAATTGTTGTCAATATGTCTTTGCCGAAAGCGCTTTGAGACATATTAACAAAACTGAGTGTTCCTTCACAAATAAGAGTCGGGTTAGGGTGAGTTAGGTCGTTATGAATGCCAAAGCCTCGTGGCGTTTTTCTTTTGGTAATAGGTTAGTCCTCTTAACATGTTGACGAATGGTGGATCTCTTCTCGCAGTTGTTTCTTTCTTCTATAAGAATCTGTTCAGCTGCCTCCGATGCTCGTCGTGCAAACCTGATATCGGGGTTTTAGCGTGAAATGAAGGAATAAAAAAAAAATTAAAAAGAGTAATAATTTAAGACATGTTTCAATTCTTAAGTGGGCTGAAGAACTTGAAAAATCAGATATGCTGGAAGTTGGATGACATTGCTTTGCTGCTCCGGGAATTAAAATATTTTGGAGATTAACACTTTGCATTCTCGTGGAGTTCACCATATATTCCGGGCGACTAACGATATTCTCCTCCCCCTTCCTCTTTTTTTCTACGCAGTTCCACCAGGTTAGAAGAGTGATGACCATCCTGTTCCTTACTATGGTTATTTCATACTTCAGTTGCTTAAGAGCTGCGCCCCTGAGAGACGCCCCCGGCATGCGGGGCCACCGGACAGAAGGATTCTTGGGCGCCGCTGCAACGGCCGCTCGTGCCCACGGGACTCCACAGAGCGGGGGCGGGCCGGGCCAGCGCGGGGCGTTGCCCTCCCTCACAGACACGTTTGAGCAAGTGATAGAGGAGCTGCTGGAGGTGGAAGAAGAGGCAGCGCAGTTGGGACAGGGGGCCGACAAGGGCCGGGCGGGTGGGGGCGATTCCTCCGCGGAGACGAAGGATGTCGACCTGTACGACTCTCGGGTAATGATCAGCAACCAAGTGCCTTTGGAGCCGCCGTTGCTCTTTCTCCTGGAGGAATACAAAAATTACCTGGACGCCGCAAACATGTCCATGAGGGTGCGGCGACACTCGGATCCCTCGCGGCGCGGAGAGCTCAGCGTGTGTGACAGTATTAGCCAATGGGTGACAGCTGTGGATAAAAAGACAGCAATAGACATGTCTGGGCAGACGGTTACCGTCATGGAAAAGGTCCCTGTTCCCAATGGCCAACTGAAGCAATACTTTTATGAGACCAAATGCAACCCCATGGGGTACACAAAGGATGGCTGCAGAGGAATAGACAAGCGACACTATAATTCCCAATGCAGGACAACCCAGTCCTACGTGCGAGCGCTCACCATGGATAGCAAAAAGAAGATTGGCTGGCGGTTTATAAGGATAGACACTTCATGTGTATGTACATTGACCATTAAAAGAGGGAGATAGTGTATAAAATGTATAGATTTTATTGAAGAGTTTAAAAAATGAAAGAGAAAAATATCTATTTGTATATATACATAACAGGGTAAATTATTCCGTCAAATGAAAATTTTATGGACTGCATGTAAAAAAAGATGAAGTTTATACAGTAAAAGTGATACTACAGTCTATTTATTGAACATATTCATGACCTTGTAAACAATTAAAAAAAATCTGATCAGTCATTTGCGCCCAGTTTAAATTACTATTATCACATTCCTCAAGACATTGTTACTTGTTTACGTTGCCAAGAATTCGTAAATGAAGGAACAATCAGGCAAGGAAGGAGAGACCGTTCCATCTTCAAAAGCTTGCATGCTGCTTCAATTGTGAATTGAGAAATCCTCCACTTAAAAAAAAAGAAAAGATGATGCCGACCAAAACATTCCGTTTACATACTCAGCAGAAAAACGGTTTTCCTCTCAAGTAATTTATCTGTTTACTGTTCTGAACCTCTCAAGGTAATGTTGGAATTACATACTATGTCAAGGTGCTGTTGTCAAAGCTTTGCTGTTTATTTTTTTATCCGCACCAGAGAATCTATATAAAAAGATATATAAGAGACTACCATATATATATATATATATATATATATATATATATACATATATATATATATATATATATATATATATATATATATACATATATATATATATATATATATATATAATTTATTCATTGAAATGTTTCTGGGTTAATATTATTCATTTTGTATGTTGTGAAGTTGTTTGCAATATTAAACTGAAATATTTGAAGAAATAAAAATGACTATAGGCAACTGAAAAAAAGGAATGTCGATAAAGTTTGACCAATGTATTTCTAGAACAGAAAGGAAATTGCTTCCGTGTTTTCGGAAGTTATAACAGCGAACTCAGTAGAAGATTTATTTAGTCGTTCACTGCCTGCAAGGAGATAAACACATTGTTTTATAAAATACCTTATATTGGTATTATCGCATTTGGGACATAGGCATAGGGAGTGGGGACTGTTTATTACAATGGTCCTAATGCTGAATGCTGTTTCTTAAAAGTTACATGCATAGTGTTATGGGGAGCTAGCCCTGTGGAAATATTTAAACTGGCCCTGTGGAACTGATGCAATGCAAACATAATGCATAATGCAAACCTACTTGTACTATGGCAAATATCTCAACTCTGCATACACACATATGGAATTAGTTAGCATATATAAATATTCAGGGAATTATGTACGTTAAAAATGCACGATCATTGGAATATACAAGTCATGATGATAGTACACAGCAGCCTTTTCATATCAAAACCTTTGGTAAACAACAAAATTTGACTTGACTGAACAGGTCAAGGAGCTCAAGGTTCAGAAAACTCAGCTTGACTTTTTGAAAACACATTCTGCTGACTATGCACCAAATCCAGCACATCTCAACTATGGTTAGTCTTGTGTTTCAACCTCTTCATCGGACCCTTTGGTTGCTTTTTGGAACTCTAAGGTAAGTGGGTTGGTGTGGACCCTGGACGGAGGGAAGACTCGTCACTTCAACATCCATGAAAGAGTCTTGTGAAAAGAGAGGCGAGGCATCCTTTCCCCGTTTTTCTTCAGAGGAGGAGCGTCATCGAGCTGCTTCGTTGCCTTCAAAACAAAAAGCTCTGAAGTGGATAATTCAGTTCCTCTTGTAAAAGTTCATATGTACATTGTGCTATTAACAATCATATTATTATGATTTTCAAAAACATTACAATTATGACTCAAATATTAATTACATTCTCAATGCAAAAGAGTGTGAGTCATAGGAGCTTTTCTTTAATTTTAAGTTCATATTTATATACGTTAAAAATCCTTTAAAATACTGTCTAGCCATAGAGTTTAAACAAGCATTTGTCAATGATATCAGCCGTCAATATGCATGTAAATAGGTTTTACTGAAAAGTCAGATGACAACATGTATTGACAGAACAGAATAATGAAGTCCAAGAAAACTGGAACAGCAATTCGACACGTGGCCTCTTCCTATCATAGTTATGGCAGTAAAAGAGGGAGGAAAGGAGAGGGCGGTAACCAGGAGGGTGTTCGGAGTGTGTTCAAAGCAGGTGCTGGTGTGTGTGTGTGTGTGTGTGTGTGTGTGTGTGTGTGTGTATATGTGATGTGTGTGCATGTGATGTGTGTACGTGTGATGTGTCTGCCGGTAATCCGTTAATGTCCACCGGTGAGTGTACGGGACTTGGTTCTGGTGTATGAGGTCGTTATTATATGGTAGCCCCTCCAAGCATGAAAATAAAAATACACAAAAACAGCCAAATATCCAAAAGAAAATAAATAATAGCCAAGCAGATCCTGATTACAATTTATAAAATATATAGTATAAGTAGAATCATATTCATTTACATATATAGATATTAATCCAGATTAAAACATTTTTTAACTAAAATAACGTGACTGTAATAGAGTAAAACCACAGATATGTTAGAAATGTTGTAGAGTAAAAAGTACAGATGTTTGAAAAGTAATGGAGTACAAAGTCTGAGAAACGGAATACACCTAAGTACAAATACTTGATGAATGTTTTTTTTTTTTGTACTCTTGTGCCTCGTTTCTTTCCATAAATAGTGATCTCTCACTTTCACGAAGCAAAATATACTGAACTTACAAACATAATGTAGTTACAACCATTTACAATAATGGAAAATCAATAATGGAAAAAATTACATTGAAATTTTTTCCATTTGTGTTTTTTTTCCTCAGTATTTTACTTCAGTACTTTTTTTTTAAATTTGTGACTGACCTTAACAACTGGATTTTTGGACAATGGCTTTTTTATTTTCTTCGATTTTCGGCATCTGCAACAGTAAGAAAAACAACTTTTGTAATTACTTTTCAGAAAAAAAAACAATGAATACATTTAATTTTAGAAATATATAAATACATTTTAGTTGTAATTACTAATTTATTGTATTTTTTCTGTTAATAATGTACATTGTAGATTACTTGTCCATATTGTAATACAGACAACATTTATGGGACTTTAACATTAATTTCTTATTTGAATAAATATGGAAGAATTGGTCAATATTGCAAACACTTTCTGCCTTTTTATTCAAGTTTGCTAAATTTAGGTGTAGGAAAATGTTTATTCGTGACGTTTATTACAAATAAGACTTTAATTTTTTACTTTATGCTACATCTTGTCATTGTTATAACTTACCTTGTTGTGTTGAAGTACATTGGAGTATCATTGACGGTAGGTGACATTGTGTCTCATATACATTAATGATGACGTATTCACATTGATTTACGATAACAGCCGAATTCACGTAATTTATTTGTTGACTTTTTTTTTACATTTTCAGTAAGTTACGTTTCCATGAAATACGAAAAACGTTGTGGTATTTTTGTAAATAGTGAACTTTGCACGGCTTCTGTTTTTCCGACGCCTCCCTGGATCGTGAACATATCACTCAGTCACGCGTTCCATTGGAATCGACTCGGCGTTGTCACACGTTTCTGTGGACTCCTTTTTTTTAACGTATTTTTAATTAATCCAGCAAAGTAATGGGGAGCAAAGTGATAAAATATCAATCAAACAGATCTACAGACATCTACCAAGGAAGTACATAGATAGACGCGTAAACGCACAGTTTAGTTATGTCGAAACACTTACAGACACGGTTGGAACGCACATTCAGAATCAGAACCGGTACATCTGTGTAAATAGTATGAATGCGTCCTAGAGGGTCTAATTCGAAATCTCATCGCGTTCCTTCTTATTTACGAATAGCGGCGCGTCAGCCACGCCTGACCCGCTGAACATTTTGGGCCAAAGTTGTTCCGTTTTTTCTTTTAGCCGGGATGGACCCGTTTTTTGCCACTTCGACCGCGACGTGTTTGTGACACACTGGTTCAAACGAGATGTTGGTGTCCGTAGCTTCTGCCGTTGTTGTTTTCCAGATGGTTTTTCGAGTTCACAATTCAGGGAAGTTTCCCGGAACAATGGCAAAAGGGGATCAGGCAGCAACCAGGCAGCAACACAATACACAGGCTCCACTTTGTAGGTTTTTGATATGTGGTACATTTTTGTTAGGACTGGATTTTTGGACAATGGCCAATAATAATAATAATAATAATAATAATAATAATAATAATAATAATAATAATAATGGTAATAGTAATAATAAAAAATAAAACATAATAATAATCATAGTAATAACATCATAACATAACAGCATAACAAATCATCATTTTTAGTTTATAGTGAAGGCAGATGTGTTCCTCTCGGGCGCACCGTACAGCGCCATTGAACAGCATTATATAAACAGTGCACTGTATGAATAAATGAGAAAATAAAAATGACAAATAAAAAAGGAACACAATACAGAACGTTTGTAATGTTGTGGTTTTGCCAACGTTTGCTCTCTGAAAACCATGGTTCTGTCACGACCTCCGTCCCGGCAGCAGCCGTCGCAGCGGCGAGAGCGTTTAACGAAGCTCTTATTTTGAAGGCGGGCACCGGACGTCGACGCCGCGGCTGTCTCGACACAGCGAGCTAACGGCGCTAATCTCGTTTGTCCTCTCGGTCTGTGCACGCATCGCCTCGGCGCCGTGGTCGTTATTTAAATACCTTTGTACAAACACCCGGGACGGAATACTCTGCGAATCCGAGAATGGCGTCTCCCGGGGAACCCGTGCGGTTGGAGAGAGGTAACTTGAATTAGCGTTAGCGCTAGCCCGAACGTTTATCTTACAATCGGGTAAAAAGAAGAAAAAAAAAAAGTGTTATTTTATCGTGTCTTCGATGGCGGATGAAGGTATCTGCCCCGTGTTCTGGTCTGGGTGCCTTCGGAGTTGTCGCTTTTGGCACGCTCACCTGACAGTGAAGCTATTTATTAACCCGGGTTAATGTCTGTCTGTATGGAGCTAGCCAGACAGTGCATCAGTGCAACGAAAGGACGACTGGTCTCCTTGACCGGGCGATTATCTAAGCGAGGATGGAGGGACGTTACACTCTTTAAAGGATTCCTCTATCGCAACGCGGATGTTTCCGTAATCATCACACGATGATCGATTTAAATGTCCTCACTTTCCGACTTCAGTTCTTGTGAATATGTTGTCTCAATGTTTCCGTTGACTCGAGCTCGAAAACACTTGTGCGCGATTCGTTTTGCTCGAAAGCAAATGTGTCATCCAAAGTTCACGCACGCACACACACACACACACACGTATTTTAGCTTGTTGTATGAAAACAAATTCTGATTTCCATTATGTTAATGTTTTTTCGTCACCCTGACTACTTTGCACAGCCTTTGGAGTTTCCAGTTTGACTTGTTTATCATTTCACTGCACCATGCTTTTAGGGGGTATGTGACAGTACATACAGTATCTTGAATCTTGTGTTATTCTGAAATCACAGCCCTTTCTCGAAAAACATTGAATAATTCAGTGGAGGGGGAAACTCTCCCCCTCACACCACACTGACAAAAGCATTTTCTGGACTTCCTGATTACTGTATGTATGTCAGTGAACATTGAGGCAGAGTTGGTGATTAAAGGTATGCATTTATTGAGGCTTCTATGCTAATTGTCGTTGTTTCTGATTTATCTATTGAGTGAGTGGTCTTTGAAATTCGTAGAATTTTGTCCATCTTGTTTGGCAGATATTTCTCGTGCTATCGAACTCCTCGATAAGTTGCAGAGGACAGGAGAAGTGCCCCCACAGAAACTGCAGGCGCTGCAAAGGGTTCTGCAGAGCGAGTTCTGTAACGCCGTCAGAGAGGTAACTCCCATGGTCTTTGCTGCTTGCTGTGTCAATTTTGTTTTGACCCACGTAAAAAAAGATTGAACTACTACTAAAAGCTTAAATAATGCCTCAACATGAGTAAACACATTTTGAACACAAATGTGCTATTTTAAACATTTGTAAATAAGACCTGCGATGTAGGAATGTAGTTGTGATATGTAGGTTGACCCTAATGCATTTAGGTCTTTGTTTACAGGTGTACGAGCATGTGTATGAAACGGTTGACATCAACAGCAGTCCCGAGGTCAGGGCCAATGCCACAGCCAAGGTAGCTCACTCTCCAAATAAAACCAGTTTGTTCACACTACCCTGCTTGCAGTTGCTCAGTCACCCTCAACTGGCAGCTTTTGCACAGTCTAAAGCCCCTTTCCCACTCGCACTGAAAGCCGTAAATCTACTGGCAGTGTTCCCCTTTGGTGTGATGTGGGAAAAGTAGCCTGTCTCTATGCTCCTTAAAAGTCGTTTTGTAAATTTCCCCACTCGAATGTTGGTGTGAATGGAAATGTGTGAATGGAAGCAGTAACATTGCTGTAAAGAAGGGGTGGAGCCTAATCCAAATAAAGCACAAAAAGTGGGGTTTTACGAATATTTATTTTATACAAATATTTCAAATGTTATTTGTTTTTGGTAAGGAAAAACAAAACATTTGGGGGGAAAAAAAAATTATAGTCTGATCCGAACAGGGGAGCTCGCCTGCAAAGACGAGAAATGGAAACACATCCAGTCTCCACGGAGACAGGTGTTTATATTCTTACATTTTATTATTTTCCTTCTTAAAAAAGCCACTCAGATCCTAGACGTGTCTTTTAGAGTTAGGGGTGCGGTGCAGGGACATCAGGCACAAGCACTTTGCTTGCCTTCCGGCTGCACCCGAACACAAAGCTGGAGAGGGAGGGAGCGGACAGGGAGAGGTAGAACAGGTGGAGAACATTCCTTCTCCAGAGGCAGAGCATGTAGGACAGGTTGAAAATGATCACATTGACTTAATACCATTGGGTTAGGTTTATTGTGTCTGGGGACATGGGCTCTGTCCCTGCTCCGTCAGCGGGTAGGGTACGGAGTCCGTCCGGGAGGGACGGGGAGATGGGAGGTGAAGCCCTGGTCTTTGGGAACCAGGAAAAAAAACAAACCGATTCAAATTGTAATTGTCCGTTGCCGACAGATTGTCCAAAGGATCCCATCTACACTGGACATAACGTACTAATCCTGAACCATTACATACTGTTTCCATAACAGTCGTCTAATGTGGGAACAGACTCCATACGGAACTTCTCCGTAAAGGAGGCCAATGTGGGAATGACCACCTACTGCCTTTGCCGGATACTTTTTGTCCAGCAATGTTATGGATTCCATGTTAGCCTACATTAAAGTAATTTAAAATCTCCTTACCTTCTCTTTAAAGGGCACATTCAGTTTTTCTGTAATATATTGATTCCATCGCTGCTGTCATGACAAATAACTGATTTCCGCATAAAAAGTTCAAAATCTGAAGTTCTTTTTAAGGTGGTCCACAACATAAAAATATTCATTGTCTTTTGAAATTAACTTGATAACAGTTACCTTTCAACAGTCTCAGTTGTTGGTTATTGATTATCAACTCTTTTTTTGTAGGCCACTGTGGCTGCTTTTGCAGCAAGCGAGGGCCACTCCCATCCTCGTGTGGTGGAGCTACCCAAGACGGAGGAAGGACTAGGATTTAACATAATGGGTGGGAAGGAACAGAACTCTCCAATATACATCTCACGCATCATCCCAGGGGGCATTGCTGACCGCCACGGTGGCCTGAAGAGGGGAGATCAACTTCTTTCTGTGAACGGGGTGGTATGTTCCGTCTTCAGATAAAAGTTATGTCCTGGGTTGGTCTGGGTGGGGGGAAAAAACTCTTGACATTTTCAAATACCAATGTTCTAGTCAAAGGTTTGAGTATGCACTTCTTTAGCCCTAAAGCCAATGGGTGACAGGGAGCAAGTTGACCACTAAATTATTATTGAGGAAAAGTAAGGAACACTCAAATGAAAGTATTTTCTGGCAATGTAGAATTGTTTCAATATGATGATTTGATGGCTTGATCTGTCTTCATCTTTCCAACGGACTGGCCCCTTCAGAGTCCACACGCCAAAAGTCAAACGCTATTGTTTGTGATTTTTGCGTTTAAAACTTCACCACGGTATAAACTTTACTATGATTCACAATGATAACATTGAATTTATTTAATTTGATGTAAAATCTCACGCTCACAAGTGCTGGTGTGACATTTAGTGTGTTTGGTACTTAAAGGCTAGTTGAGATGAACGCCGCACATGCAAAGATATACTGTATATTCCATAATCCATAATTATAGTGTGCATTTGGAAGAGGGTAACAATGGAATAATTCACTAAATACAACAATTTATTTGCAGTGGATGCATATTTACATTGCAGGATACTTGTACAAGTTCTCACATCGCAGTACTTCTTGTTTCAGAAACACAATCCAGTATGCAGGGATTAGGAATATAAATTTTTGATCGTTATCCCTGCGTGGGTCGGATGTCTGCTCCGCTGCACGGTGAAGTAGCCATTTCCAATGAGGTCACTAATGAAGTGAGGTAAATGTGAGAGGAGGCAGAGTTTAGGACGGGTTTGCTTGGACATCGTGTGAATAATGCAAAAGCTCAAACCCTGTGGTCAACCTCTAGTCCAAAAAAAAGGGTTCACATGAAAGACAATCCTATTTAAATTTAAAGACCAATACCTTACTGAATTGACCTACTAGGGGAAAATAAATGAATTGGTGGCTTTCTATGTGTGCCTATTGAGACATTGTTTACTAATCCTAAACAGTTTTGTAGTAAATGGACGGGGCCATTCTCTGTCCTGTGTTAATGGTCTATTTTTACACTGAAACACTGTCAGATCCCGCTGTAACTGTTTAGGGTAGCTTTATCTTCAGTCCAGAATCTTTTAAATTCGAGGTGGGTGATGTACGCCATCAACCGGTTGAACAGCAACTCAGCATGTTCTATTTTCATAATATAAACATGAACTTGCTACATTATGTACACTACAATTTAACCTTTAAAACGTTTATATTCCTTCAGGTATTGCTGCAATAACGGTGCATTTCTGTCTCCCCAGAGTGTGGAAGGGGAACACCATGAGAAGGCTGTGGAGCTCCTGAAGGCAGCTCAGGGAACAGTTAAGCTGGTAGTAAGGTACACGCCCAAAGTACTGGAAGAGATGGAGTCACGCTTTGAGAAAATGAGATCGGCAAAGCGCCGTCAACAGAACAGCTATCCCCAGTAGTTGTCGGCTGTCTCAATTGCAATTCCCATTTATCCCCTCTTTTGGGCCCAACTGTATATTTCTCCTTGCAAAACGAAACAATACTGAATACAAGTTAATCACAAAGACTGCTACACCATTTCTATAATGTTTTAAAGAGTAATAGTCGTTACCTAAGCCGGCGTCTGTAACTGTTACCTGAGCAGACGCTCGAGGAGAACATGAGACTGCTTGTGATTGTACAGGTGATCACTCACGCCAGCTTTTTCAAGCAATGCTTAATTTGCGTTCTGTTTTGTTCCTTTTGTGGCACATTACAAAAGCCCACTAATACAAGAGACAATGTTTTTAAATGATTTTAGCACACCCACTACAATGTGTCTCAGGGCAAAACAAATCTATCTACTGTGATTTACCGTCTCTTGTCTTGTTTGTCCGACATTTAAATGCAAGTATTGAAATACTGTACTTGTAGGATTTGGTGCATGATTTGCATTTGTTATTTTGACCAACATTGAAAATAAACATCGTCATTTAGAAATTTCCCCCAAACAGAGTGTAAATATTAGGGAAGCAGACTCATTAAGACTTAATTCATCGGATCAGTCGTATCTTTATATGTGTTTTCAAAGCGGCATCGCCTGAAAGTCACTTCAAATCTGTAGATGCTGAACCTGGCAGTTATGAAAAGCACTTATTGTTATTGGTCATGCCACGCTTTCCAGTCCCTAAAATCCACATAAATAGGTTGGCGTGTGTGAGAGGGGTTTGTGTTATTGGGACGAGTCATGAATGGATCAATGATTTGCCTTCAAACAGACCCTGAACTTGGCGTCTAAATGGCATCCAATTTTAACATTTAAGTCAGCCAGACAGCATTACAAAGGTAGAATGTGTTTCTGTTTAACTCCCTCCTAAGATCAGCTCAGTATCTATCTTTTTACATTTTTAGTCTCACGAAAGGAATGTATGTCATGTTTTTCTCTGCCATGCACATTTTGCTAGAGTTAGTAGTGTTTTTTCCAGGTGAGGAAGGCTGAAGAAGGTTCAAACCATATTCTTTCTACGGTTTTATAACTCCAACACAAATGCAGGATGTCTTTTGAGTTTTGAAATGAAACTATTTTGTATGGGTTTATTATAAAGGGGACTTCCACCACAAAACAACATTTAACTTGCTTAAAATAGTTGGTTGCATATTCACAAAAGAGGAAAAAAATCTTGCAATATCTTTTGATTAAGAATACCAAATGTGACTGCCATTCTATGTACTTTGAGGTGGGGGAAAAAAAGAAGCAACACCGTTATTATAATTTAATATCTTGGCAATAAGAGATTCAATTGTATGAGCATTACTTCTGCATAGACCCACACCAACCTAAATTCCTTAAGAAGATACAGACCTGCAGTCAACCCTTTAACAGCTTGACTCTGACCAGAACTCGTGACAGTGACAAAGGGCAGAGGAAGCAGGAAGCTCGCACTCTGCTGAGTGTCCCTCTCCCCCTAGAGACCCAGAGTGGAACTTCTTTTTATGCAGGCTGTCAGAACGACTCTCTTCTCAGTCATGAAATGTCAGGTGTGAATCTCAATAAATCGGGATAACATTAAACTATCTACTAATGAATTTTGATGATTCTTGATAACGCTAAGTTAGTTTTGGACTTTCTGTTTTTAAAGCTATTTCAAATTACAATTCTCGTGAAGAATTGCAAATTCAATGTTCTCTCTTGAGTTTTCTGTGTGGTTTATTGTGATTTTGCTGAAACTTAAATATTTAATACATTTTGGATCCTTTTCTCAATTTATCTGTAGTCAATTTATCAAGTTATCTTTACAATAAGTTTCCAAACACATTCATTTGGGTACAAAAATACTTCTAAGTTATGAAAATGTGCTAATCAACTTTCTAAAATCAAATCAATTTCAATAAAAGGTAAAAATCCCCCCCTCTGTAGCCAACAATATATGCAAGAATACTAAAACAACTGGGAAAAATATTTGCGTTCTTCCTGAATTGATTTAATGAGGATGCTTATTGTTTCTTCTGCCTCTTCCAATGCTGTGAGTAAAGAGCTTTAGTTGATAAAACAATTTTTCCCTCTTCACCCTCAGAAAGGCAGAGGTGGAGGTGGTATTGAATTGTTGAAGCAGTTCTGAATTTCTACTCAAGTAGAAATAAGACCTTTTTTGTGGAGAGTAGCTGCTGCACAAAACTATGTTCCCACCTACCTTGCATGATGAAATGTGAGGATTTTCTTTGTGTTTATAAGTTCCCCCGAGTGACTGTTAATGCATCGCCCTTGCAAAATAATATCTCACAATCCAGTTTAATTGCTATGTTTTCCTTCTATAACGCAATCAACCGCAAGTTAGGCCTGAGCGGTTAAGTGAACTTATACTTTATACTCGTAAATCACTCTAAAATATGATTCAGCTCTACCTTGCTTTAACTTTGTTATAGCATCTTGAGCTTTGTGATTCACCGCACCATGTGAAATAAAGTGTAAATGGAATTTCATGTGAGCGCCTCAGTGAACCAGCAGGCACACATGCATATTTAGGCATTCATATGGTGGTGCAGTTAAATTTCCAGATCCTCCGTCTATGCAAAGTCACCTGAAACCTCTGTTTGAAATAGCAATTTATTAAAATAAAAAAATATGCAAGTAATAAATTTAAATTATACACATTCTAAATGCATGCTATAGAAAGCAGTTTACATGCCTGTGCATAAAGCTCAATTGCTGTCAAAACTCTGAAGGTGACACTCATTTGGCTTTGAGAATATTCCACTTGAGAAATGTATTTGACATCAAGAATTTTGAAAGATTTCTGATAAATAATTAGTCATTATCATTATGGAATTAAATGGCTCAATGTAGGCACAGAATTTCACGGTTGAATGAAGTTTTAATAAGTAGAATTAGTGTCTCTTTATACATACATACAATAGGTGTCTCTTTATACATACCTTTTTAGAATGAATCTCCTAAATGGCAAGTTGTCTGCCACTCCCAGTTTGCCAGTTGGATAAAGTAAAAACAATGCTAATCAGGAAAGGCTTTACAAGTAAATACTTTGTAATAATGTGGTAACACTGCATAGAATGTTACCGACCAATACCTTACTGAACTGCCAGAGAGCACCCCTCACATTTGTACCAGTCAATCTTGTTTATATTTGATTAGAGTATTTTTGTAATAGTTTCTTTTGATACTTTTATCCCTTTTTATATGTAATTTTCATAAGATGTTTATCCCTCTTTGTTCACTTTAGTCCAGGGCTGCATGTGTAAAGCCAGAAAATAGCACTGAGGCAGGATCACTCCTTAGATTTCATGGCTGCACGACCTCTGTGCTTTAGGCAAACTGGCTCAGATCGGTATTTTTAATTTGGGGAAAAAAAACAAAACTTGGGGAATATGAGGCCCCTTTCGAGTACCAAGACCAAACTTGTGAATGTTTTGGTGATCTATGGAATGTTGCTTTGCTTGTTTCCAATTAGTTATTGTATGCTGTATAATGTGCTGAATCCATGTTGTCTGTGTCTCAACTGTTACATCAAATAGAATGTATAATAATATAGTGATTGTAACTACAGAAACATTTAGACTCTTAGCTGCACAAAATAAATAATGCTGAAAACGACTGGACTTTGGATTTTGTTGGCTGTGCATCTTATTTCTTTGGCGGGTGTGTCAGCTCCATCTGTGGTTGAGATGTGTGTGAAAGTTTAGAAAGGGAATGCCATTATTGAGATCTTTGAAGTCAAACTGACGCTATAAAAAGGTGTGAAATAGTAATTGCATATAGTATATACAATTTGTTGTGAGGGTGTGATCGCAGAGGCGCTAAGGAAATACTGTTTTGCAGCTGTAGAAACTGTTCGCGGTGAGTGGGAACACATCTAAATTCTAAAAAGCTATTGAACAATTATCAGAAGATCTTGAGGAGTCATCTCATGTGAACTCGAGTTCACGTTTCGAATTCAATTGTACCAACAGGGTTGACAAACGTCAGAGCGCTGATAAAAGAAACCCATTGTCATTGAAAACAACAACAACTTGAAAATATTTTAGGATTTTTGATTAATAGTGTTATCTTAGAGAAACAGAGCCCCTTGGCTTGCTTTCGATTGATCGATTTGTTGTTTTTTTTATTACGACAGATAAAATACTTTTTTCTCTATACGGCAGCAGGCGAGCCCGCGCCTGCGCAGTCGCCTCATTTTGTGACCGTTTAAATCCACAAAACGATATCGAAACAATTTTTATATTAAAAATTCGCTTTGGATGACCAAATATCCGACGTACGTTGTGACTCAACGCTGTCAAATAAAATGGACGAAAAAAAAAAAAATCACCACCAATTTTTTTTTTTCCCTTTGTACTTTATTTCCGTGTCATCGGTACAGCGCTCGGGCCGGGGTAACTTCCTCTTCCGGCTCGCCGCGTCACTTCCTTTCCGCCGGAGCGAACCTCGCCGTGAACACGCGTTTGCCTTCCCTGCCCAAGTGAGTGGCGTCTTAAACTGTTCGGAACGAACACGTCGATGTCCGAAACACGCCCGGCGGCCGCCCCGCATCGCGACGAAAGACGGCGGTTGGGTCACCGGCCTCCAGGGCCGTTTCCACTGACAATTAATGTCGATTTTTAGTCCCGAGTGGGGGGGGGGCGTTAGCATGCTAACGCCATTGCACACAGGCGCACATCTGCCACATGGTTGTACAACGTGAGACAGGACTTGTAGTCAAACGACGTGCTTGTAGAGCAGGGCTGGTGCCAACACCTCCGTTTTAATGTACCCGCAGACACTAACGTATCCCTGTCAACGGCGCGGAATTTCATCCTGATAGTAATTATAGACCCACTCTTATCCGTGCCCCGTTGTAGTGTTTACATATGTACTGTACAGAATATCCCACCGATAGTTACTTACAGCCAATGCCAACAGCCCCACTATCAGCGGCTGTCATGGCCTTTTCATTTATTTTGTGCGTAGGATCACGTGTTTAATATTCTTAAAAAATGTTATTTTGTTTCATCCTCTTTGGATTTGTTTTAAACTGTTACGGTGTATGTGCATTGTTCGCACAACACTGCACCAATCTGGACATAATAAAATCCCTCGCGTGTGATTATGTACTTGGCTGAACGTTGTGATTCTAAAAAAAAAATAATCTGGCCCCTCGATTCTGCGCGTTTTCCGGGCTTATTGTGCATGATCACCGGGTGTCATTGCGTTTCACTGCTTATGTGTGACCGTGTGTGGCAAATAACCTCTTGAATCTTGAATATGACTCCTGCAGAATGCGTTACGTCGCCGCTTACCTGCTCGCTGCCCTGGGTGGCAATGGGAGCCCTCAGGCCAAGGACCTCAAGAAGATCCTGGAGAGCGTTGGCATCGAGGCTGATGCCACCCGCCTGGAGAAGGTTTGACTTGAATTTTTATTTTTTTTGGCAATATTAACTATGGCCTTGTGTTGCAAGTATTTAACAGATTTTCATTTTGAGACTCTTAAATAACGTCCTAAATCTTGTGAATATTGTTATGAAAGGTAAGAAGACTAAAAACATAAATTAAAGGCCAAAAACATTTTGAAAAGACATGATTAAATCACAGATATATTTAAAACAAGCCTACACACTCTTAATATGTTGGGACTCAACCCCGCACCCGCTGTGTCATAAGGACTCAAACCCAACTATACAAGTGTTCGGGCAAGGTGTGACATTCCTTAAAACTTAAGGCCATGATAGGTATTTGTTATTTTTTACTAACCAGTTGGTTTTATGCCAATAGGTCATCTCTGAACTTGGTGGCAAAGATGTGGATGAGGTCATTGCCCAAGGTGAGTGTCTATTTACAATTGAATTAAGCATCTGCCTATTAGCGTATTGACATGGTGTTCACCAGCCCCTACTGGTTTAGGGGTCTACTTTTAGGGGGCACAAAATAGGCCTCGCATGTTCTAAGGTTCATCAAAAACATGGGTTCAGAAATGTTTTTGCACACAATCATAACACTTGGAAAATGTTACATTTCTCAGCTTTCAGCTTCACATCTAATCCCCATTCAAACATTTCCCCATTGAAATGTGAGAATTTGGAAATATTCCAAAACACATCAAAATCTGTTCTAAAAATTAGATACTTAACCAGCTCCCATGAATAGCATCGTCTTCTGCCATAGCATTATTTTGAATTAAAAGAAAGCTCAGCTGTTTTCCAAGACCTGCAGTTTTGTGGAGGTCCATATACCTCTGATAGGTCCAGGGTAGAGTTCCACTATATCCATTTCTTTGACATAACTAATCGAAAACAGTAACTATTACATACATAAAGCTGGAGGGACCCGGATGGTTACATGTCAAATTAATTGCTGGGTTATACAATATACTTGACAAAATTCAAGGTTTTAAAATAAATGAGCCTGGTTCGTTTTATCGTCCTCGTTCGGTGGAGGAGCTTGGGTCCATTGAAGTTGTATCTTATAAGTAATGTTTCAGTCCTTCATGCTTTCTGGTTATTGTAACATTTTCACTGGTTGCAACTGTTATTGTAAGTTTAACTCTTGAGTTTTCATGCCTGGTTAAACCTGACGACACCTCTTTCCTCCCAGGTTATGGCAAGTTGGCCAGCATGCCAGCAGGTGGTGCTGTAGCAGTTGCCAGCTCTGCAGCTACTGGCTCAGGAGGCGCCGCGGCCCCTGCAGCAGGTGAGCGTCTCCACTTAGCGCCTTGTCACTACTGAGAATGTTAACATGCACACGAATAATCCAATATGGATGCAACGGCGACCTTGTGCAGATACCACGGACTGGTTTGCCTCGGCAAAATACATACTGAAAACAATTCAAACATCTGTTAGGCTGCTCTTCAAATTTGGTCTTGCGTATAATCTCCTGTTCATTCTTTTGAACTTTACAAGCACTTCAACTATTGGTATTGACAATGCCAATGTATCAACACGATTTTGCTTTTCTTTTCTTTGCTTTTGTTCATTTTATTCACATTTTTCTTTTACAGCCGAAGAGAAGAAAGAAGAGAAGAAGGAGGAATCAGAGGAGTCTGATGGTGACATGGGATTCGGCTTGTTTGACTAAACTTGTCCAAATTAAGATCAATAAAATTTTTATAAAATGCCCTCGTTGTACTTGTGGAGTTTCACTGCAAAGTCATTTGAATATTTACAATTGAAATCTGACCGTAGTCGATAAAAGTGTTGAGTGGTAAATGTGACATTGTAGAATATCCATTTGCAAAATCTATTCATAACTTTTAATGTGGGTTATCAGGTGATTATAACTGTATTCATCTTCATGTTCAGTTTTTTGGTTATTAAAAGAGCATTCTACTTGTCTTCCGTAAATAATAGTTTGTCCATAAGTTAATTAGCAAGGAGAGCCAAATCGTTCCTGGAAATGATCTTGTAATATCTAAAGTAGTGTACAATCTACATTTTCATAAATTGTAGTAAAACATAGATGCAAGCCGTGGTAGGTTTTCAGGGACCTCTGACACAGATGACTGGGTTTCAGACACTGTTTATTGTAGAGAGAAGGTTTGTTGGAATAGGTCCAGGAGCAGATGGACATGTGTCATGACAAGGGCCATTTCTCAATACCAAGTACGCAAAGTCCAGACGTGCGGACTTGGTAGTTCAGACTTGGCAAATTGACTCGGGAGTACAGACTCCCGGGGACCAATGCCATTACCACCGCTTGCTGCGAAATGCATTCTGGGATATTTGGCTGTCCCAAGTCCACACAAGTCACCACCGATCCACCCTCAATTAAATGAGCGGAGCAAGTCCCCATCCGGGCATTTGGACTGGACTTGGCTTGATGCGTACTTTAAATTGGAACAGTACTTGGGCTGCGACTGATGACATTTCCCAAGTCCACAAGAACACAAGTAGAGACAAGAACGCAGATTGAGAAAGGGCCAAGGGCTCCTCTCCTGAGAGTGTGTGGCGATGGGGGTTTTACCTGTTGCTCGTTAGACCAACCAACAAGCAACAGGTATGCTGCCACTCTGATCCTGGGCCCCAATTACCTAGACCCAGGACAGGTGTGGCTGCTCAAACCACACCATCCCAACGCCACACAAGTGTTTCTTGTTAACTGGAGAGTTCTCATATATGGGACCTCAAAGAACATTTACAATGATTGATGTTAAAACCATGTTTCATTGCTCCACATTTAACTATTATTTTAAAGACCTTAACAGGTCACGCTCAAGCTCACAAATCGGAACTACACTAAATGTCAATGGTAATGTTAAATCAGAACCAAATGGTGGGTTTAAAACCACAAAAATGTTTACTTCAATGTTTTCCGATGTACTGCCCCTATAAGCAGAAGAGCCTTATGAGTCATTTGTCTCCCAATTTTGAAAGTCACATCCGTCACCAGTCAGATGTTTGAGGGGATTTCTTAGCTTTTGTTTCCCAGCAGCTTCCATGACACATTTTACCAGTTTATGATTGCAGTTAACATGTAGTTTACCTTTTAAAATACAGTGTATCTCTAATATTGGCCTTTTTTTTCTTTTGCTGGATCCTAATCTATTTTAATCCTATAAATAAATACAAGACTAAGCACATACTGTAATAGCAATCAATGTAAAATACTTGACAATGATTGACTGGCGCCCATTGCTGGACATGTTTCATAACAATGACCCTTACTGCCATTTTGAAGTTTTCTTAAAAAAAACAAAAAAAACACAGTTCTAATATATCTAATATTGCATTTTAAATAGTCCTGGAAACAAATTAGAATGTTAAAAAGACGGTGGCTAACTTAATCTAATCAGGACATTATATTTCTAAGCTTAATATAACATCAAAATATGAATTCACGGGTGGTCACACTTAAATTCATCGTTTCCCTAACTGAATGGAAGAGCAGTTTGCTGATTGATGGGAGCTCAACCCCGGGAGAGGGTGGCTTCTTTCATATCATGTTATTTCTTAAAAGATAAAATGTATTAATCCGGTGGGGAAATTCTGGAAAGGACTTCTTATATTTCTATTACTTAATAAGTTGTTCAGTTTCAGCCAGGGGTAAAGGTGTTTTCATATTACCTCTTTATGTGGCTGTATATTGTTGTGAGGCGACACCATTTGCTTATGGGTGTTGCAGGAAATACTGAAGGTTAAATAGTCATTACAGTACCAGGACACAGCAGCAGTCAAAGCATAAGTATAGGCTACTAATGACTACTGAACACTTCTGCAGGTGACTTGGAATTGTCACGGGGCTACACATCAGGGCTGGACAGTTACAGCTACCCCTGTCATCAGTGGTCGAAGAGTTCAAGGTGGAGTGCAGGGCAGTGACGATGTACAGACTCCAGCAATGAAAAGATCAGAGGGAACCTGCAGGGAGGAGTCGACGTGGAAGCCAGGAGAAGACGGGCAGTGGCTGGCCGCCGCGGCCGCCCCGCCGACTGGGGGACGTTGTGGCGCGGGTTCGGAATGTCCGAGGAAAGCGGGACGCCACCCTTTGACCTGTTCGTCTTGTCTCCCTGACCTCTGGGGCGTCTTCTTCCTTCCCCAGCAGCCGCCCTTGGGCGCCCCCAACGGAGGCGTCCGTCTTCTCCTTTGGGGACTCGTAGGGGAGAGCGCTGATTGGAGAGCCGTTGGCTTTGTCCTCAATCGCCCTTTAGTTTTTGTATTTTTTCCTGCAGACTTTTCGAAACGCGCTTTCCTGCTGCGGGCTCCGGTTCATTTCCGCCGTCCGCTAGCTCCCCGACATATTTTCTCTGCCTCACCTCGACGGCCTTGCGTTGCTGGGACGGCTCCTATCCCCCCCTGCACCTGCCCTGCCCATGGCCCCTGCCCCTGATCCTGACCCTGCCCTGGCCCCCGGCCCCGGCCCCTGCCCCTGAACCCTTGTCTGAAACCTTGCATCCGACGTGAGCTGTTTCCTGTGACTCACACCACCTGCATCATCACAAAGCAACGCTCGGTGAAGAAATCTGTGTTTTTTTCCTCACATTCGTCGGCACATTTCCCGTCGGCGCCCGCGCGGGTCTGTCGATGGCGGAATAAATAGGGGAACAAATAATGGCAAAACTAAACCGAGAGGAGAGTAGGAGCTGACCCACCCTACCTGAGGCCTCACCCCTATGGCCTAACAGTTATGTGACGTCAAAACATAATAGCGTCATAATCAAACGCACAAATAGGTTTGAACGCAACAACAACAACAACAACAACAACAACAACAACAACAACAGCTATAAACTCTGCGCACGCCCCCCTCCTCCTCGCACGTCACGGGTTTTTTAGGAAGACGCAACGACCGACCGCCGTGACTCGCCATGCAGACGAGGCCCTTCCCCCGCCCCTGTGGTTGGCGGGAGCGCCGTCACGTGTGATGACGTCGCTTATGACGCGGCGTCCTTTTCGGGCCAGACCACCTCCGCCGCCGTCCCCCCCCCCAGCAGCACAGACGCTCCGGGTCAGCGGACAGTGAGGGTTACCTGCTTCAACAGTGCTTGAACGGCAACCTTTCTCCTGTCTCCTACCGCCTAAATCGGACAGATCTCCGTCTCCGACGAAACGACGAAACCGGCAAAAATACAAAACTTCAAAAAAAAAACCCCAAACAAACAGAAGAAAGAGAAAAATCTTCGTCGTCGCCTTTCCACGCCAACCAAGTCGAAGAATTAGCAGCTAACGCTAACGTCGAGTCGACCTCGCATCGAAAATATCAAGGTAAGATGGTTCTTACGCTTTCTTGAGATTACGCTCATTAATATCCGCGCCGCTGGTGCACATAACCATACAAAAGCTGTACTTTTACACGGAATGTTGGCGGTTTACCCCAGCTAGCGAGCTAGCGCTAGCTGGTGTAGCTAACCTATTTAGTTGATGTGTAAATGAGGCCGAATTTAACGCTACGGGCATGTTAATAGTATATCAACCATGAACACAAACCGTTAAATGACGTGTGAATTGTTTCCTCGATTTAGTTAATGTTTTGTGTTTTTGTTAACTACGCCATAGGTAGTCCTATTCAGCCAAAACAGCTCCATACCATTATTTATAAGCTGTTTGTTTGTTTTATTTTACGACAAATTCGTTGCAATTTAATCTATGGAGGAAAGAACGTCCAACACATGTATGAGGAACGGACAGGGAAAAACATCCCGAACATTCGATCCCCAGCGCCTCCTGCTAGCTGGCACGCTGAAGTGTCCTTGAGCGGGACACTTAACCCCCGAATTGTGAGTCGCTCTGGACAAAAGCGTCTGCTAGATGCTGACGTAACATCAAAATGGAAAGGTTGGGGCAGCGTGACTCAGGACACGGACGCAACCCTACCTTCAGACACATTGCCTAATAACAGTGGTTAAAAGGTTCAGTCAACGCAAACAGTTTTCTGAGGGGGGGCCTGCAGCACAGATAAGATGCCGTTCCCACATTTTGTCGTGGACTTTATCTCTGTTCAAGTCTGAAGGGCAGCTTCTCACAGGCCGCGCCGGCGCGGGTTGGTGGTAGCTCAACAGAGTTTTTCTTTAATTAGAAGGTTTCTGCCCAACTTAAGGAGGTCTACAGTCACCACACACACACACACTCAAACAAGGTGTGCGAGTCAAATATCTGGCACTTTTGGAACATGACCAGAGAAGGTGGATAAAGGTACCCCGTGTTATGTTATAAACAAAGGTGATCCGAATAAGTTTGCGTTTTGGAAGTTAAAAGCTGGAGGCCGGTATTGAGCTTTTTGTCTTCCCACTTGTGTTTCAGAACAATGACTTCCCAGGTGAGACAGAACTTCCACCAGGACTGCGAGGCTGCCGTCAACAGGCAAATCAACATGGAGTTGTACGCCTCCTATGTCTACACCTCCATGGTGAGATGAGTGGTGCTACAGGCTTTCTCTTCAAATCAGGCTGTGCACAGAAAGTAAATCAGCTGTAACCAGCTGATTTCATAGGCATGTGCAAATTGTAGATAGATGACTAAACAGATTAAATAGTGGTGTCAGGACAGCGCCCATCAGAATAAATGGGGAGTAATAAAAATGACAAACCAGTACACATGTATCAAAGGTTAGTTTCAAATGGTTTTATACTATTATTTTTTTCCTTCATGGGGTGTTGATTCTGTGTCTTTTCTCAGAATTTCAATAATCGTCTAGATGTCATTTGTATTCCTTTAATTCCTTGTATAATAACTTAGAACTGTTATTTGGCTCTATATGGACATATTCATGTTTTGTCAACTACAGAGAGCTTCCTTCCCAATTTAAGCAACAGCTTAAGCATGTGTCACTTCCCCTGTTCTTACTGAGACAACGAAGTTAACTTTAGGCAAATTTCCCGCTTCTCCTGTCTACAGGGATATTTCTTTGATCGTGATGACGTGGCATTGCACAACTTTGCCAAGTTCTTCCGCAACCAGTCCCACGAGGAGCGTGAGCACGCCGAAAAATTGATGAAGCTACAGAACCAGAGGGGAGGACGCATCTTCCTGCAAGACATCCGGGTACAAGCTTAATGCCACTTTCTCTTATGCTATATTAAACTGTATCTAATGGAATTGGCCCCCCAACACCTGTGAAAACTATCAAGTTGGGTTTTGTGTATGTGTACTGTCCTCGGGCTCATCTGAGAGGGCGGGCGAGTGGCCTGGCACTGGAGATACAGAGGGTGCGTCTGCGTTAACTTATCTTTCGCCGACATGTGCGGTCTTAAGAGCGACAGTTAAACGGAAAGATAAGCGCTGAACTCCCATCCTCTTTATCTCTTGAGTGATAGCACTTCAAAAGGAGTACAATAACAGTATCAGGTTTGTACACCATCTCCCGCTGACTGTGCGGATTTTCTGTGCCACAGAAGCCCGAGAGGGACGAGTGGGGCAGCGGGCTGGAGGCCCTGGAGTGCGCTCTGCAGCTGGAGAAGAGCGTTAACCAGTCGCTGCTGGACATGCACAAGGTCGCCTCTCAACACAATGATCCCCATGTGAGTATTTCTCATGCCTGGAAAAATCTGCAAATAGATATTTAAGATCTTGGTAGCGTACCTCTGCTGTATCCAGAATTTAACACTGGAGATCGATCAAATAACTGCCTGTGGGTTCTTCTGGGGCCTTGGACTCGATTTCAGTGTTGCCATTTTCGAGAATTAGTTCTGTTATCAGTCAATTCAAATATTTTCAAGTTAAGGTCTTGAACTTTGACCGATGGCAAACAAATGTGATTTCATACTAATGACTATCATTGTAGACATGGAAGGCTTCGTGTGCAGGGTTCCCATTTCTTTGAGCAGCTATGGAAGCTTCGAAAAATCTTCACCAAGTCATTTTATTCCTGAAACTGCTGAAAAGAAACTATTAAAATGATGCCGTTTAGAGTTATAAAGAAAAGGTTTGGACTTTGTTTAATTGTTGCCTCATAATAAACATCTCTCACTGTCAAGGTCGTTTGCCAGTCCAACCTCCAGCCACCTGTCAATTATTTGTTACTGCTTGAGATAAATGGCTCTGCTGTGGTACCAATGTTACTTTGAAATTGAACCCTGAAACTAGGGCATGACAGTTGAAATGTCAGTCAAAACATGAGTTACTATGTATGACTCGATTTGAAGTGGCACAATGTAAATAGAATGACGGCAATGTTTACTGTAAATGATGTGGATTTCTTGTGTCGTAGATCTTAAAACAACTTGACCATGTGTTTTGTAATTCCAAAGTGACAATAAGACGACGTTCAATTGGTTTGTCCTCCTCGCAGATGTGCGACTTCATTGAGACCCACTACCTAGACGAGCAGGTGAAGTCCATCAAGGAGCTGGGAGACTGGGTGACCAACCTGCGCCGCATGAGTACTCCCCATAACGGCATGGCTGAGTACCTGTTTGACAAGCACACACTGGGAAAGGAGAGCAGCTAGATGCAGAATGACGCATTCGGCGAAATTTGTAGCTTGCTTCTCTTGCTCCTTTAGGCATTGCTTTTGTCTACAAATTATCCCACTGCATTCTTGCACACCTACAAGTCGTTGTTCTTAGAGCTATAAGCCTTTAAAAATGCTGTCCCTGCACCGCCCTCTCACCCATCATCACCATGCTATCGCAGTGTTTCATGATGGCGGCTGTAATCGAAGCAAATAAACCAACACTCTGGATTCTGTATTCTTGTCATTTGTCAGTGGAAAAGGATTCAATTGAAGGGTTCAAATTGGAACTGTCGGATCGCAAAATGACTTTCTAGTGCAATGCGGGGAACCGATTACAATGACATATTACGTCAAGTAAAGGAACTGAATTACATGATTCTAAACCTCAGGTTGAAGGTGTAAAAGAAAACAATTTAAACAAGTGACTGCTTTATTGGCTTCAGTTTTTACTAGTTCAGCTACAGTTAGGGAGTTTAATCGGGTAGCAAAGTAGATGGCTGTAGTCAGTCAAATTAAACTAATCCCCTTCGAACATGTAATTTGAGGTGATCTTCTTGGCAGTTCATTGCTAAACATCACCTGCATTACTGAATAACTTGTTTCGGTTTTTTAAATGTTTTGTGTGTGGATAAGTGGTGTTCACCGACCAGCGGCTCATGTGGCTCCTGCTGCGCAACACCTTCCCGAAGTGTCTCACCTGGATGGCCTACCAGTGTGTCCTCAATAGCTGAACCTCCAGCTTCCATTTCCAGTGTGTGGGTTCAGTTGTCAGCGTGTGTGGGTGGGTGTGTGTTAGAGGGAGAGAGAGGTAAAAATACTTTGTTAATGTACTTAAGTATTTTTGGGTGTAGCTGTACTTCACTTTGAGGTGTTATATTTCTGTCAACTTTTTCTTAAAAAATATACTTTTACTCCCATACATTTCCCCTGAACACCTTTTGTTACCAGCTACAAAATAAAATCGGAGGAAAACTGGGAGCCAGTGATGTAAGTGAAGCCAGTTCTCTCGCGAATCAAGGGTCATGTCGGCAGCAAGCTGAGTGCAAACAAACACTCTCAAGCCCGTGGTCAGGTACGCGATTTTCCTGCTGAATTGGGCTGCTTTTAAAGTTAAAGCGGGTTGTTTTTTTTCCGCGGGTGGCCGGGTTTGTCATGGAGACATGGCAACCCTGCCCGTCTTCAGTTGAGTTTTTGCGGTGTCGGAATTGTCACCGGGTGGTCGGGGAGGTAAACCCCGTTTCGCTCAAGGAAACACACAGGAAGGTTATAAATGCAATTTATTCTGCAAAATAAAGACGGATACACTTTAAATCAGTGAACGGCTGTACACTCTCCCCGTGCCTCCGCTGGACGGACCTTTATACCGAGCCAGGTATAGAGGTATGGCTTCACTTACATCATTGGTTCCCAGTTTTCCCCCGATTTTATTTTGTAATGCGTAACGAAGGTGTTCAGGGGAAATGTAAAGTAAAAGTATTTTTTTGGAGCTAAGTAAAAGTCAAGGTCGGCAGAAATATATCTCAAGTGAAGTACAGATACTCCCAAAAATACTCAAGTACAGTGACAAAGTATTTTTACTTCGTTACTTTACACCACTGCATCCTAGGACCAGTGGAAGGACAAGGAAAAGGAAACAAAATAAGTAGAGGTATTATGATCATCAGGTCTTCCTATTTGATCAGTAGCATATTTCATGAACGGCCTTCCTCTTTATTTACATTGACTGCCATGTCGGCCATTTTATGACCACAGCAGAAGTTCAAGTTCAAGAGATTATTTGTCACATACATATACATACGGTCATACATATATGCAGTGAAACGTCATGACGCCCGGTGATTACGCACAATAAGCTCTATAAGCTGTAAAAATACTAAAAAATACCAAAATGTGCGTAATCGACGCAAGGGGCGGCGCCACAATCGCGACTCTGGGTTCTACAATTATACAATAGAATTAATTGACTGTGTTGTATTAAATATACATTTAAATCCTCCTAAATGAAACTTGCCTGAACTTACGTACCTCCAGCACTTACCTCACAGAGTAGAAGTCCAGGCTATTATATCTGCTGTTACAATACAAGAACCCTGCACTAATTGTCATGAATGCATCTCGACACAGGCTCACCTCTTTGGAAACCCAAAAGCTGTACCGCGTTCAGTCCAATTCATTTTCTCCGTGACTTACGACGAAATAAAGATAAAGGCGCTTTATTAATCCCCAGAGGGAAATCACACGGAAACAAACTGTGAACCGGCACAAAACATTTCAAATGAGTCATCTAACCCCTCCTCACGAGCCGTGGCCCCTGCCATTATCCAGGAACCCTGCGCTCCCTCCAGTTTACAGCAGTACAGAAGAGAGCGACGAGCAAGATACATACAATTCCAGTCACAGTTCGAAGGTTTGCGCTTTACACTTGGCAAATTAAGTAGCGGGACGACTTGTTCAATGGGCGTGGTTCGAAATAAAACTAAGGAAAGAAAGATCATCAACACGTCAACATCAAGTATGTAGTGGTGTAAGTGTAAATCAACTGACGCATCTTTTTTTTTTTACAATCATCTACCTGGAATCATTTCCCGAAATTACTCAACAGCAACAGCGCGATCTAGTGAGTAACATCGTCATTTACCTAAAACAATGAACGTTCTATCAACGGAACAGAGTGTCCAGTGCAACGGAGCACAATTTACTGACACGTGCAATGGGACGATCACAGCAAATACGACAAACATTTTGATGATGATGAGATAGGATTGAGATAGACGAGAAGAAGAACCTCGCATTCCAACATCAGCTGAAATTGCAGCTTGTTAAGTAGCTTAATTGTGGTACATTTGTCAATAAACAAAGTTTCCAGAAATCAGTTCTCCAGAAATTCTTCCAAGCAATATGAAAAATTGTCACAATTGTAAAAAAGTTATTGACAATTGTGAGTAAGAGTTCAGCCAAGAATTGTGAGTTCTTGACAAAAACGCACAAACTCTTTCATTCCCAGCTCCCACTGGCATTGGACTGGCTAACCATGAGAGCCACACTGACAGCCTCTCGTCAGAACACCATCGTGGGCCCCCTACAGGTGGTGACAGCAGTGACCATGCGTCTGTTGGGACTGATGTCGGCGGCCCACACCGTCGTACCGCTGGGTCTAAAAGCGGATGCCGTACGTCACAAAAAACGGTTGTTGACGACCCCAGCCTCCATCGATGCCGACTTGATCCACTGGGGGAATGGCTGTTCCCTGGCCCTCAGCGTGCCCCTGGGAAGCATGTCCAGTCACGTGACCATCTTCACGGATGCGTCTCTGGAGGGATGGGGAGGAACGTGCCACCTCTTAGCAGTGGGAGTCGAGTGACCGAATCCCTCGTCCAAGCACTAACGTGTCGGAAGTAAATACAGTCCTCCTGGTGCTACAACAGTTTGCCTAAGGAACCTTGACGTTTTGGTCAGGATAAACAACAGCTTAGCTTTACAGGTTCCCTCCGATCCTGAGAGGTTGGGACTACAACAATGAGGGACAAGCCTCGTTGTTGGTTCTCCCTTCACCGATGGGATGAACCCCCACTGGGAGTAGACGCGTTCGTCCATACGCCCTGGCCCCCCCGAGCCGCTTCACAGGTTCCCTCCGATCCACCTCGTAGACCACCTGCTAACGAGAGAGAGAGAGAGGAGAGAGCGTGCCTCGTCCCAGTAGCCCCAGAGCACGCATGGTAATTGGAGCTGATCCATTTACTGGCTGACCAAACATGGCCAACACCCAGGTTCCTGGGTGCCATCTCCGGGGCACAGGGAATGATAAAACAGCGCCTGATTCTCGGTAAGCCACTGGTGGCCCGGTACCTGAGAGGTTGGGGCTACAACAACGAGGCTTGTCATCTGTGGTGAATAATATGATAGAGTGCCAGGGCAGCTTTTTCCAACACTCAGTACACTGGGAAGTGGAGATCTTTCTAACGCCGGTGCAAAGGACCGAATGTCATTCCCATCTCCTGCCCGGCAAAATATATGCTTTCCTATCTCCAGTGGTTATTGGACATGGATTTATCTCCTTCCACTGTTAAGATGTATGCATCGGCTATTTCGATTAAACACTTCCTACAGGGAGCAAAACGTATCCGACCCCCGTCACGCTTTCCCCTCAAAATGGGACCTGGCATAGGTGCTGAACTGTCTCACAGGTGAGCGCTTTGAACCAGTTGACATCATGCCTTTAAAAAGAGCCGTCCGTCAGAACAACACTTCTGCTTGACATCTGCTAAACATCAGAGGCTCCTATTGTTCAAGGGACATTGTGCTTGACTCTTTCTACCCACAGTGTTACAGACACTACTTTTATTTTACAATAAATAAACAAATACATGGAGGGAGCTCCAAATGGATTATATAAGATCATGATACATTTAAAACCTACCCAACAATTTTTTTAATGTAAAATATATGAATAAAATATAAATATATCAGTCTTGGAAATGTCCTGGAACCATGTGCATTAAAAAGTATTGCCACGTGAGGTTGCGACCCCAAGGTTGAGGATTTCTAATTTACTCTCGTTACTCCAGAAAAAAACGTAATATATCAAAAGTAAATGCAGAAAAGTAAAAAAAAAAAAAGATATTTACTCATCGGTGATCACCTTACAGGACCAGAAGTTTGGCAATAATATTCTGCTTCATCTTTCTGATTGGTAGATTTTTAAATGTAAAATATATGGATAAAATATCACGTGTGCATTAAAAACTGTCCCCACGTGAGGTTGCGACCCCAACGTTCAGGATGTTTAATTTACTCTCTCTTCCCTCCAGAAAGCCCAAAATATATCAAAAGTTCATCCAGAAAAGTAAGAGTGATATCTCCTAATCAGTGATCACCTGACAGGACCAGAAGTTTAGCAAGGCAACAATATTGTGCTTTATCTTTCTGATTGGTGGATAAATATACATGTATGTAGTAAAGATTATTTTAAGGAAAGGCTGCTTGTTTTGGAAATTGTGTCTCTGAGCAGGGAATCCGTGGATTTCCCATTGAGCCATCTTTCGTTTTCCAGTAAATTCAGTTTGTTCTGTTTAGTTAAACAAAAGGACACGGATGGTCCTGTCTAGGACAATTTTCACTGTCTGCCCAAATGACAGTACTTTCCACGGTGTGCTCACTGCTTGGCTTTCCTCATGGATTTACATGTGGTCACTACAACTGATAGTGCGCCACCTAGTGGACAACTGGAGCACACTGGATGGGAACTATGATGAGGGAAAGTGGACATCAGAAGATATTTACAAACAGTAACAGATTTAGAAATGCGATGAGAAAATTTAACTTGCACTTGTGACTAAAATCAATTACATTATTTATTCCATGTATATTCAGAGGTTTAAACTGTATAAACTGTACAAATAAAAAATAATTATGATGGAGGCCAAAGTAACACAACTTGGCCAAACGTGTTGAGTAACATAAGAAAAAATGAGATGCAGGTAAAATTTTGATTTCACTTAAATTGTTTTTTAGTTCTGTCCCTAAGTAATACTAATTATTTGGTAATAACAATGTGTGTGTCACTATGTGTAAGATCGGAGGAAAACTGGGAGCCAGTGATGTAAGTGAAGCCAGTTCTCAGCGAATCAAGGGTCATATCAGCAGCAAGCTGAGCGCAAACAAACACTCTCAAGCCCATGGTCAGAGTTGCCAGGACCGCGATTTTCCTGCTGAATTGGGCTGCTTTTAACCCGGCCCGTGTTCAGCTGAGTTTTTGCGGTGTCGAGAATTGTAGAGTTGTCACCGGGTGGTCGGGGAGGTAAACCCCGTTCCGCTCCGGGAAGCACACAGAGAGTATATGAATGCAATTTATTCAGCAGAATAGAGACAGATACACAGATACACTTTAAATCAGTGAAGGGCTGTACGTGAGTCAGATGATTTGGCTCATCTCAGCAATAAGAGCCGACTCTTCTGTTCTTCATTAAGTACCACTTCTGGCTTTTATATTTCAGCCAAATTTAGCAATGTTTTGACCGTCGATTGGTATGTGTGCACTTGTATCAGTTCAATTATTCAATGTTATTATACTAAGCCTTACTGTTTCCAGAATACTTATACAGACACATACATTTCAATGTAATAAGTATGACATAACATGAAACAAAAAACAAAAAAAAAAATTCTACTCTGTTCAGAAATGTTTTTTGTTATTCCTCATGCATTTCTTTTTCTTTTTCTTTTTCTATTTCAATTTGCGCTGGGGGGAGGGTATCGATCCTATTGACGTGAGAATCGATCTTCCAAACGAGACGTAGTGTCGGTAGTATCGATACTTTTGATATAGATCCCCCCACCCCTATGGTAACAGTGAGCTCCAGCATTCAGACACGTGGCTGTTACACTGTTCAAGATTCAAGATTTTTATTTGTCACATACATATACATACTTCCATACATATATGCAGTGAAATGTAATGCAACGCACCCGGTGATAGCACACAATATGTCCTAGGAAAAAATAAAAAAATAAAATAAAATAATAAAATAAAATAAAATAGAGGGGTTGTAGGGTTGTACTCGTAACATACTTGATGTTTACATGTTGGTGTTTCTTTCTTATTTTTCTTTAAAACCACACACACTTTGATCAATCATATCAGAAATGATCTGTTAGAATATTTATGTCCTTGACAAACTATTGGTCCTGTAACAATCTCCATCTATTTGAAAAACATTTGTAAATCTGGCATGGAAAGACATGCAGCTCAATTGTTTTGCTATTTGCTTTGTATTTATTAAGTCAGACGTTTAAATGTTATAACACTTCATGAATTATTAACAACAGGGCATCTTTTTATATTTTTGAACATAATGACTTGCAAAACATCTTTGCTATAACAATGCATGCATGCTCATTAATACAGTAGGATGAGGTTGCTCAGTGAGTGTCTTTACACTGCAAGCTTCTTCTCAGGGTGTTTCCATCCTCAGTACTTGTTGGGCAGTCCTTCAGGTCTGTAGCGGTTGGGATCCCCTCCATTGCGTCCCCAACGGTTCGCTTCCTGGTCAGCAGCTGAGTCCAAATGTCCCCGGCCACTGCTTCCCTGAACCATCTCTCTGGCATCACTAGAACACAGTCACACACATTGAATGGACGGACACCTCATGAAGAAAATTTAAATAAATGAAGTGAGCATTTATTCATTTGATACCTGATAACTGCAGCTGCCCATCTGCCCCCTGGTCCTCTTTGGGCAGCGTCATGGTTTCCCCTGGCATGAAAGTATTTGTCTGAGTTCCTCCAGTTTGCATCCCTCATGTCACCGTATGCACGCCACATATCACGAGCTCCTGATTAGGAAAGAGAAAAGGTGTATAAAGGGATGAATCATCTTCCATAAAGCGATAAACATTTACATATTTTCTGTCCAAAGTAAGTGAAGTTGTTACCTCCAACAGCTTCCCTGGGGAAGTTGTACCACTGGGCCTGAGTTCCCACAGCCACAAGTAGAAGTCCTGCTAGGATCAGCTGCATGGTTGGAGATGTCTATGAACAAGATGAAGAGGAAAAATGCAAAACAATATAAAAATATACATTAAAAAAACGAACCTTCCTGCTTGTATACTGTAATTTGGTCAATTTATGTCATGTTAAGAATAAGCCTTACATACTTGACAGGATTTTGATGTATCTTGCAAGTTAGTTTTCTACTAATGTGCACTAATCTGTGTTCTCTTATATACTGATGTTTTCAGGGGTGGCTGGTGGGTTTCTTCATGATGGAAATTCCACAGTTAGAAAGGAGGAGTTAAAATAACTTTCACTTTCATCCAAACAACTTGAGGTTATTCCCCATTTGTCCATCTGTAGTAATAACCAGGCTGATATAACTCCATGTAAACAAAGTCCATGTCTGCGATACACTTGTTATTGATTGTTTCTATAACTTTATTTACACAAGTTTTTCGCACTGTGCTTATTTCTTTAACTGTCACACATAGTGACACAAACATTGTTATTACTAAACATATATTTTTAGGGACAGAACTAAAAAACAATTTTCGTAAAATTAAAATTTTACCTGCTTCCTTTTTTCTTATGTTACTCAACAAGTTTGGCCAAGTTGTGTTACTTTGGCCTCCATCATAATTAGTTTTTATTTGTACAGTATATACAGTATAATCCTCTGAAGATGCATGGAATAAATAATGTAATTGATTTTAGTCACAAGTGCAAGTCAAATTTTCTCATCGCATTTTTAAATCTGTTACTGTTTGTAAATATCTTCTGATGTCCACTTTCCCTCATCATAGTTCCCATCCAGTGTGCTCCAGTTGTCCACTAGGTGGCGCACTATCAGTTGTAGTGACCACATGTAAATCCATGAGGAAAGCCAAGCAGTGAGCACACCGTGGAAAGTACTGTCATTTGGGCAGACAGTGAAAATTGTCCTAGACAGGACCATTCGTGTCCTTTTGTTTAACTAAACAGAACAAACTGAATTTACTGGAAGACGAAAGATGGCTCAATGGGAAATCCACAGATTCCCTGCTCAGAGACACAATTTCCAAAACAAGCAGCCTTTCCTTAAAATAATCTTTACTACATACATGTATATTTATCCACCAATCAGAAAGATAAAGCACAATATTGTTGCCTTGCCAAACTTCTGGTCCTGTCAGGTGATCACTGTCTCGGAAATATCACTTTTTTTTTTACTTGTCTGGATTAAATTTTGATATATTCTGGGTTTTTTTCCGGAGGGACGAGAGTAAATTAGACATCCTCAATCTTGGGGTCGCAACCTCACGTGGGAATACTTTTTAATGGACATGGGACCACAGGACATTTCCAAGACTGATATATTTATGTTTTATTCATATATCTAACACCTAAAAAAATGTTGAGTAGGTTTTAAATGTATCATAATCTTATATAAACCATTTGGAGCTCCCTCCATGTATTTGTTTATTTAATGTAAAATAAAAGTAGCCTTTGCAATACTGTATTTCACATGAAGTTTCCAACTATTCAATGTAGAATGTAAGCACTTTGACCAGTAATGCACTGTCACCTCTGAAACTACAGTAAGAAAGATTGTGATTGAGGTTAATTCTGTTGTTAATAGGCCGAGATGTGAATTACAATCCATAGATTAGAAGTGATGGCTCCAAAGTAAAAAAAAAAAAAAAAAATAGAGATAAGATAGTTTGTTGATCTTTCCAACTGCTGTTGCCGCAAGAAGTTTGTGACCTAAAAATGGAGTCATTGGCCAAAACAGGTTGAGGAAGCCTGGATTGTTAGAAATGCCCTGAATGCCTGTAATTTGTTGAACGGAAACCATTTAGGTTTTCAATTGATACTACTTAGAATTATGGTTTGGTTGTTTTTTTTCCAGTTTCTAGTGTTGTATTGATATTTTTAATAATTGATTTAGTCAGTGAGGTTGATTTGACCCTTGAATGATAGTCATCTTACTCTAACTTAAGTTCTATGATCACAGGCAAAGTCCTCTAGCTTCGCACTTATTGGCTTCCCCCGCATGCATGCGTGTCTTACTGAAATTTTGGATGTACCCATCAGCCTATCAGCTGTGACCTGCCCCTATAAAAGGGCCCTGCGCCCGCTATTCTGCTTCCCAGGGATCTTAAGCGACCCCAGGAACACAGCAGGGCAGGAAAAGCTAGAGGGCTTTGCCAATGATCATAGAACTTGAGTTAGAGTGAGCTAACTATCGTTCTATTTCACAAAGGCTCTGTCCTCTAGCTTCGTCCTTATTGGCATACCACACGCCCTGCTGTCAAGACCCAAGGCAATAGCTCTGGCGGTACAGCTAGCCAACTTATAGGCATAATCACTTCCAAGACACAACAGAGCAGCGGGAACGTTATACTCATACCCAGAGTCCCACTTAACAATAGCATTGTGATGCACAGATATATATACAGATACATCCAGTAGATTAAATCTGAAAAAGGGGCATGGTGACGCCCATGACGCTGCCATGCAAATGTCCGACACTGATACACCTCCAAACAGGGCAGTCGACGCCACTCTGCCGCAAGTTTTGCCACCTGGCACTCTGCAAGCTTCACTCCACTTGCAGAGTGTCAGGTGGCAAAACTTGCCCAATATCGGTGTAGGCTTGTGCGATGCCGTCGCATTCTTCTTCTTCTTCTTCTTCTTCTTCTTCCGGCTGCTCCCGTTAGGGGTCGCCACAGTGGATCATCTGCCTCCAATACCTTGTGTTCTGCGCATCTTCCTCCCTTACACCAACCGCCTGCATGTCCTCCCTCAGCACATCCATAAAGCTTCTCTTTGGCCTTCCTCTTTTGCCTGGCAGCTCCATCCTCAGCATCCTTCTCCCAATGTAACTCTCATCTCTCCTACACACGCGTACAAACCATCTCAGTCTCTCCTCTCTCACTTTTCCACCAAACTCTCCAACCTGAGCTGTCCCTTTAATATACTCGTTCTTAATACTGTTCATCCTCTTCACTCCTAATGAAAATCTCAACATCCTCAACTCTGCCACCTCCAGTTCAGCCACCTGCCTTTTTGTCAGAGCCACCGCCTCTCAACCCTACAACATAGCTGGTCTCATTACTGTCCTGTAGACCTTCCCCTTCACTCTTGCTGGAACCCTTCTGTCACAGATCACTCCCGATACTCTTCTCCACCCACTCCACCCTGCCTGCACTCTCTTCTTCACCTCTCTCCCGCACTCTCCGCTGCTTTGGATGATCGACCCCAAGTACTTGAACTCATCCGCCTTCTCCACCTCCACTCCTTGCATTCTCAGCTTTTCGCCACGCTCCCTCCCATTCAGACACATGTATTCTGTCTTACTCCTGCTGACTTTCATTCCTCTTCTCTCTAATGCATGCCTCTACTTCTCCAGGCTCTCCTAGACCTGCTCCCTACTCTTGCTACAGATCGCAATTTCATCCACAAACATCATAGTCCACAGAGACTCCTGCCTGATTTCATCTGTTAACCTGTCCATCATCATTGCAAACAAGAAAGGGCTCAGAGCTGATCCTTGATGCAATCCCACCTCCACTTTGAATGCCTTCGTCACGCCTACTGCACACCTTACTACTGTCTGACTGCCCTCATACATATCCTGTAGCACTCTTACGTACTTCCACCCCAAGAGCGTCATTGAGGCCCCTCCCCCTTGTCCAGTCCCGTTTGAAAGACTCAGTATAGACGTCATCGGGCCATTTGACCGCAGTGCCCGCGGGATCATTTTGACTTAATCCTAGTGGATTATGCGACCCGGTACCCCATAGCAGTGCCCCTGTATTACAGCCAAAAGTGTGGCGCAGGTGCTGTTTCCGGTCGTCTCCCGAGTCGGGATTCCGAAAGAAATCCTGACTGACCACAGCACTACCTTTATGTCACGTACACTTCACGAACTTTATGAGTTACTGGGCATCCGTTTAATTCAGATTCAGCATTTACCATCCCCAGACCGACAGCCTGGTGGAGCGCTTTAAAACACTATAAAACACGATTTGAAAAATCACGACGATAGCCCTATTTAGGACAAGTGGTTGGACCCCCTGTTGTTTGCGGTGCGGGAGGTTCCCCAGGCCTCTAGGGGATTTTGTCCCTTTGAACTCCTCTTCGGCAGGAGACCCAGGGGGTGCTAGACCTAATTAAAGAAAACTAGGAGGATGGTCCGAGCATCAGTAAGAACGAGTATGTTATGGACCTGAGAGCAAAGTTACACGTGCTGATTCAGTCATTATCACGGGAGAATTTGCTCCTGACTCAGGAGCGTCAGTGCCTCTTATACGACCGGGGGGCTCTACTCAGATAATTTGCACTGGGAGACAAGGTGTTAGTGTTGCTCCCTACGTCCAGCTCTAAAATGCTCGTGAAGCTGCAAGGGCCTTTTGTGGTCACAGGGCGGGCTGTTGAGGTCGATTATGAGGTTGAACGGGCTGACAGGCAGGGAACGACACAGACTTATCACCTAAACCTCTTAAAAGAATGGATGGAGGGGGCGTCCTTGGCTCTGGTCACTCATTGTGCAGGATGAGTAGGTCCGGAGGTTCAAAGAGCGGCCGATCATACCGCAGCCCTGTTAAGTGACCATCTCTCTCCGTCTGAGAGGGCTGACGTGGCTGTACTTCAGGGTTGCTTCTCTGATGTTCTCTCCTCCCTGCCGTGCCTCACGTCCCTCATACACCACCATGTGGAGACGACCCTGGGGGTGAAGGTGCGCTCTCGGCCGTATCGCCTGCCAGAGCACAATCGTGCAGGTAACAGAGGAGTCCACGAGGGACTGGTCTAGTCACAACATGCTGGTGGGTAAGCCCGATGGGTCGCTCCGGCTCTGTGTGGACTACCAAAGGGCGAATGCAGTGTCAAAGTTCGACGCCTACCCGATGCCCCGAGTCGATGAACTTCTTTACCGGTAAGATATGGCTTGTTTTTTCACCACACTCTATTTAACCTAGGGCCATTGGCAGATTCCCTTGTCTCAAGAGTCCAAGGAAAAACCTGTGTTCTCCACTCTGTTTGGCTGTGCCGCTTTCACACCGTTCCGTGCAGGTTGTTCGGTGCCCCAGCCACCTTTCAGAGACTCATGGACTGCGTCCTGCATCCGATATAGAGAACCGAGATGAAATTTCTGGAAACTTTGTTTGATGATGAATGTACCATAAGCTACTTAACAAGCTGTAATTTTGGCTGGAATTTGTGGTTTGAATCTAACTTTGTCTTATTATCTATCTTTATCCTATCTCATTAATTATAAAGATGTTGGCCATATTTGTTGTGATCATTCAATTGCACATGTCAATAAATTGTGGTTTATTGCACTGGGTAGTCTGTTACGTCGATAGAACGTTCATTGTTTTAGGTAAATTACGATGTTATCCACTAGACGACGTTGTTGCTGTTAATAATTATTCCAGGTAGGTGAAGAGTCAACACATTAATTTGTCACATACATATACATACGGTCATACATTTATGCAGTGAAGGGGCGGCGCCACAATCACGATTCTGGGTTCTATAATTATATAATAGTATATATATATATAATTGTCTGTGTCGTATTAAATATACATTAAAATCCTTCTAAATGAAACTAACCTCAACTTACCTGCAGTACTTACCTCACAGAGTAGATTATTGTAAATGTATGTGTCCGTTTATTTACACTTACACACAACACACTTGATGTTGACATGTTTATGTTCTTTTTCTTCTTTAGAACCACACGCATTAAATAAGTCGTCATGCTACCAAATTTCCAAAGTGTAAAGTGCAAACCTTCGAACTGTGAGTGGAATTGTATGTATCTTGGTGGCTGTTTACTAATGTGTGCCCCCTCGCTCTCTGATGTACTACTCTATCTACTATTCTTTTGTGCCTGTTCTCTATTTGTTCTGCTGTGGTAATAAAATGGCCGACATTGCAGTAAATGTAAACAAAGAGGAAGGCCGTTCATGAAATACGCTACTGATCAAATGCTAGGAAGATCTGACTATCATAATACCTCTACTAATTTTGTTTTCTTTTCCTTGTCCTTCCAATGGTCCTGGGATGCAATGCTGTAAAGTCACAAAGTAAAAATACTTTGTTATTGTACTTAAGTGTTTTTGGGAGTATCTGTACTTCACCTGCGTTATTATATTTCTGTTGACTTTTACTGAGCTCAAAAAATATACTTGTACTCCCATGCATGGCCCCTGAACACCTTCTTTACCAGCGACAAAATATAATCGGAGGAAAACTGGAAGCCAGTGTTTTGTCCTCGAAAAAAAAAGTTATTTTAACTCCTCCTTTCTAACTGTGGAATTTCCATCATGAAGAAACCCACCAGCCACCCCTGAAAACAACAGTATATAAGAGAACACAGATTAGTGCACATTAGTGGAAAACTAACTTGCAAGATACATCAAAATCCTGTCAAATATGTAAGGCTTATTCTTAACATGACATAAATTGACCAAATTACAGTATACAAGCAGGAAGGTTAGTTTTTGTTAATGTATATTTTTGTATTGTTTTACATTTTTCCTCTTCATCTTGTTCATAGACATCTCCAACCATGCAGCTGATCCTAGCAGGACTTCTACTTGTGGCTGTGGGAACTCAGGCCCAGTGGTACAACTTCCCCAGGGAAGCTGTTGGAGGTAAAAACTTCACTTACTTTGGACAGAAAATATGTAAATGTTTATCGCTTTATGGAAGATGATTTATCCCTTTATACACCTTTTCTCTTTCCTAATCAGGAGCTCGTGATATGTGGCGTGCATACGGTGACATGAGGGATGCAAACTGGAAGAACTCAGACAAATACTTTCATGCCAGGGGAAACTATGATGCTGCCCAAAGAGGACCAGGGGGCAGATGGGCAGCTGCAGTTATCAGGTATCAAATGAATAAATGCTCACTTCATTTATTTAAATTCTCTTCATGAGGTGTCGGTCCATTCAATGCGTGTGACTGTGTTCTAGTGATGCCAGAGAGATGGTTCAGGGAAGCAGTGGCCGGGGACATTTGGACTCAGCTGCTGACCAGGAAGCGAACCGCTGGGGACGCAATGGAGGGGATCCCAACCGCTACAGACCTGAAGGACTGCCCAACAAGTACTGAGGATGGAAACACCCTGAGAAGAAGCTTGCAGTGTAAAGACACTCACTGAGCAACCTCATCCTACTGTATTAATGAGCATGCATGCATTGTTATAGCAAAGATGTTTTGTAAGTCATTATGTTCAAAAATAAAAAAAAATGCCCTGTTGTTAATAATTCATGAAGTGTTGTAACATTTAAACGTCTGACTTAATAAATACAAAGCAAATACTAAAACAATTGAGCTGTATGTCTTTCCATGCCAGATTTACAAATGTTTTTCAACCAGATGGAGATTGTTACAGGACCAATAGTTTGTCAAGGACATCAATATTCTAACAGATCATTTCTGATCTGATTGATCAAAGTGTGTGGTTTTAAAGAAAAATAAGAAAGTAACATGTCAACATCAAGTATGTTACAAGTACAGCCCTACAGTGTAACAGCCACGTCTTTGAATGCACTACACTACGTCTCGTTTTCAAGATCGATTCTCACGTTAATAGGATTGTACCCTCCCCCCAGCGCAAATTGAAATAGAAAAAGAAAAATAAATGCCTGAGGAACTCACTTCATAACTCACTTCATCTCGGTTCTCTATATCGTCTCGGTAGGCTGTGGCGTACGCTACATGCGGATGCAGGACGCAGTCCATGAGTCTCTACGTAAGTCTCCCAGTACGTAAGAGTGCTACAGGATATGTATGAGGGCAGTCAGACAGTAGTAAGGTGTGCAGTAGGCGTGACAAAGGCATTCAAAGTGGAGGTGGGATTGCATCAAGGATCAGCTCTGAGCCCTTTCTTGTTTGCAATGGTGATGGACAGGTTAACAGATGAAATCAGGCAGGAGTTTCCGTGGACTATGATGTTCGTGGATGACATTGCGATCTGTAGCGAGAGTAGGGAGCTGGTTGAGGAGAGCCTGGAGAAGTGGAGGCATGCGTTAGAGAGAAGAGGAATGAAAGTCAGCAGGAGTAAGACAGAATCCATGTGTCTGAATGGGAGGGAGGGCAGCGAAAAGCTGAGAATGCAAGGAGTGTAGGTGGAGAAGACGGAGGAGTACAAGTACTTGGGGTTGATCATCCAAAGCAGCGGAGAGTGCGGGAGAGAGGTGAAGAAGAGAGTGCAGGCAGGGTGGAGGGGGTGGAGAACAGTGTCCGGAGTGATCTGTGACAGAAGGGTTCCAGCAGGAGTGAAGCAGCCGAAAGAAGAAGAAGAAGAAGAAGAGTGTGACGGCATCGCACAAGCCTACACGGAAATTGGGTACGTTTTGCCCCCTGACACTCTGCAAGTGGAGTGAAGCTTGCAGAGTGCCAGGTGGCAAAACTTGCTGCAGAGTGTCGTCCACTGCCCTGTTTGGAGGTGTATCAGTGTAGGACATTTGCATGGCAGCGTCATGGGCGTCACCATGCCCCTTTTTCAGATTTAATCTACTGGATTTATCTAGAGGATCTCTGTCCTCCTAGGTGCTCTGCACAGCGTCTGTTGTCGAGTGCTAACACTGACTACATTAGGCGGATAAGTTAGAGTTATCCATTTATCCAGTATGCAAATGAGGATGGACAGTCCCAGTGCGGGATTTGTTTAACTATTGGTCCAGATACATTGTAGACCTTCTCAAATGGTGTGCATCACAATGCTATTGTTAAGTGGGACTCTGGGTATGAGTATAACGTTCCCGCTGCTCTGTTGTGTCTTGGAAGTGATTATGCCTATAAGTTGGCTAGCTGTACCGCCAGAGCTATTGCCTTGGGTCTTGACAGCAGGGCGTGTGGTATGCCAATAAGGACGAAGCTAGAGGACAGAGCCTTTGTGAAATAGAACGATAGTTAGCTCACTCTAACTCAAGTTCTATGATCATTGGCAAAGCCCTCTAGCTTTTCCTGCCCTGCTGTGTTCCTGGGGTCGCTTAAGATCCCTGGGAAGCAGAATAGCGGGCGCAGGGCCCTTTTATAGGGGCAGGTCACAGCTGATAGGCTGATGGGTACATCCAAAATTTCAGTAAGACACGCATGCATGCGGGGGAAGCCAATAAGGGCGAAGCTAGAGGACTTTGCCTGTGATCATAGAACTTTAGTTAGAGTAAGATGACTATCATTCAAGGGTCAAATCAACCTCACTGACTAAATCAATTATTAAAAATATCAATACAACACTAGAAACTGGAAAAAAAAACAACCAAACCATAATTCCAAGTAGTATCAATTGAAAACCTAAATGGTTTCCGTTCAACAAATTACAGGCATTCAGGGCATTTCTAACAATCCAGGCTTCCTCAACCTGTTTTGGCCAATGACTCCATTTTTAGGTCACAAACTTTTCGCGGCAACAGCAGTTGGAAAGATTGAGTAAGATTTTTACTTTGGAGCCATCACTTCTAATCTATGGATTGTAATTCACATCTCAGCCTATAAACAACAGAATGAACCTCAATAACAATCTTTCTTACTGTAGTTTCAGAGGTGACTGTGCATTACTGGTCAAAGTGCATACATTCTACACTGAATAGTTGGAAACTTCATGTGAAATACAGTATTGCAAAGGGCACTTTTATTTTACATTAAATAAACAAATACATGGAGGGAGCTCCAAATGGATTATATAAGATTATGATACATTTAAAACCTACTCAACAATTATTTAGATGTAAGATATATGAATAAAACATAAATATATCAGTCTTGGAAATGTCCTGTGGTCCCATGTCCATTAAAAAGTGTTGAGATTGCAACCCTAAGGTTGAGGATGTCTAATTTACTCTCGTCTCTCCAGGAAAAAAACCCAGAATATATCAACATTTTATCCAGAAAAGTAAAAACAAAAACAGTGATATTTCCGAGATAGTGATCACCTGACAGGACCAGAAGTTTGGCAAGGCAACAATATTGTGCTTTATCTTTCTGATTGGTGGATAAATATACATGTATGTAGTAAAGATTATTTTAAGGAAAGGCTGCTTGTTTTGGAAATTGTGTCTCTGAGCAGGGAATCCGTGGATTTCCCATTGAGCCATCTTTCGTCTTCCAGTAAATTCAGTTTGTTCTGTTTAGTTAAACAAAAGGACACGAATGGTCCTGTCTAGGACAATTTTCACTGTCTGCCCAAATGACAGTACTTTCCACGGTGTGCTCACTGCTTGGCTTTCCTCATGGATTTACATGTGGTCACTACAACTGATAGTGCGCCACCTAGTGGACAACTGGAGCACACTGGATGGGAACTATGATGAGGGAAAGTGGACATCAGATGATATTTACAAACAGTAACAGATTTAGAAATGCGATGAGAAAATTTGACTTGCACTTGTGACTAAAATCAATTACATTATTTATTCCATGCATCTTCAGAGGATTATACTGTATATACTGTACAAATAAAAACTAATTATGATGGAGGCAAAGTTACACAACTTGGCCAAACTTGTTGAGTAACATAAGAAAAAAGAGATGCAGGTAAAATTTTAATTTTACTAAAATTGTTTCTTAGTTCTGTTCCTAAAATATATATATTTAGTAATAACAATGTGTGTGTCACTATGTGTGACAGTTAAAGAAATAAGCACAGTGCTAAAAACTTGTGTAAATAAAGTTATAGAAACAATCAATAACAAGTGTATCGCAGACATGGACTTTGTTTACATGGAGTTGCTGCAATATCAGCCTGGTTATTACTACAGATGGACAAATGGGGAATAACCTTGAGTTGTTTGGATAAAGGTGAAAGTTATTTTAACTCCTCCTTTTTAACTGTGGAATTTCCATCATGATGAAACCCACCAGCCACCACTGAAAACATCAGTATATAAGAGAACACAGATTAGTGCACATTAGTAGAAAACTAACTTGCAAGATACATCAAAATCCTGTCAAATATGTAAGGCTTAATCTTAACATGACATAAATTGACCAAATTACAGTATACAAGCAGGAAGGTTAGTTTTTGTTAATGTATATTTTTGTATTGTTTTACATTTTTCCTCTTCATCTTGTTCATAGACATCTCCAACCATGCAGCTGATCCTAGCAGGACTTCTACTTGTGGCTGTGGGAACTCAGGCCCAGTGGTACAACTTCCCCAGGGAAGCTGTTGGAGGTAAAAACTTCACTTACTTTGGACAGAAAATATGTAAATGTTTATCGCTTTATGGAAGAAGATTCATCCCTTTATACACCTTTTCTCTTTCCTAATCAGGAGCTCGTGATATGTGGCGTGCATACGATGACATGAGGGATGCAAACTGGAGGAACTCAGACAAATACTTTCATGCCAGGGGAAACCATGACGCTGCCCAAAGAGGACCAGGGGGCAGATGGGCAGCTGCAGTTATCAGGTATCAAATGAATAAATGCTCACTTCATTTATTTAAATTCTCTTCATGAGGTGACGGTCCATTCAATGCGTGTAACTGTGTTCTAGTGATGCCAGAGAGATGGTTCAGGGAAGCAGTGGCCGGGGACATTTGGACTCAGCTGCTGACCAGGAAGCGAACCGCTGGGGGCGCAATGGAGGGGATCCCAACCGCTACAGACCTGAAGGACTGCCCAACAAGTACTGAGGATGGAAACACCCTGAGAAGAAGCTTGCAGTGTAAAGACAATCACTGAGCAACCTCATCCTACTGTATTAATGAGCATGCATGCATTGTTATAGCAGAAATGTTTTGTAAGTCATTATGTTCAAAAATAAAAAAAAATGCCCTGTTGTTAATAATTCATGAAGTGTTGTAACATTTAAACGTCTGATTTAATAAATACAAAGCAAATACTAAAACAATTGAGCTGTATGTCTTTCCATGCCAGATTTACAAATGTTTTTCAACCAGATGGAGATTGTTACAGGACCAATAGTTTGTCAAGGACAACAATATTCTAACAGAGCATTTCTGATCTGATTGATCAAAGTGTGTGTGGTTTTAAGGAAAAATAAGAAAGTATCACCAACATGTAAACATCAAGTATGATACAAGTACAACCCTACAGTGTAACAGCCACGTGTCTGAATGCTGGAGCTCGCTGTTACCATAGGGGTGGGGGGATCTATATCAAAAGTATCGATACTACCGACACTACGTCTCGTTTTGAAGATCGATTCTCGCGTCAATAGGATCGATACCCTCCCCCCAGCGCAAATTGAAATAGAAAAAGAAAAAGAAAAAGAAATGCATGAGGAATAACAAAAAACATTTCTGAACAGATGTTTTTTGACAACAAATGTTTTTTTGTTTCATGTTATGTCATACTTATTACATTGAAAAGTATGTGTCTGTATAAGTATTCTGGAAACTGTAAGGCTTAGTATAATAACATTGAATAATTGAACTGATACAAGTGCACACATACCAATCGACGGTCAAAACATTGCTAAATTTGGCTGAAATATAAAAGCCAGAAGTGGTACTTAATGAAGAACAGAAGAGTCGGCTCTTATTGCTGAGATGAGCGAAATCATCTGACTCACGTACAGCCCTTCACTGATTTAAAGAGTATCTGTGTATCTGTCTTTGACGTCGATGCTGTATGTCACAAAAAAGGTTTTCTGACGACCCCAGCCTCCATCGATGCCGACTTGAACCACTAAGGAAATGGCTGTTCCCTGGCCCTCAGCGTCCCCCTGGGAAGCATGTCCAGTCACGTGACCATCTTCATGGATGCGTCTCTGGAGGGATGGGGAGGAACGTGCCACCGCTTAGCAGTGGGAGGGGAGAGACTGAATCCCGCGTCCAAACACATGAACGTGTTGGAAGTAAATACAGTCCTCCTGGTGCTACAACAGTTTGCCTCAGGAACTGTGACGTTTTGGTCAGGATAAACAACAGCTTAGGCAGCAGCTTATATCAACCGACAAGGCGGGGTGAGGTTGGCGAACCTGCATCGCTTAGCAGCCAGACTGTGGCACTGGGCGCCTGCCAATCTCCGCAGCCTGAGAGCTCTCTACATTCCTGGAATACAGAATGTTGGGGCTGATCTGACGTCCCACGGGGGACCATCAGAGAGCGAGTGACACCTGAACCCAGACGGAGTTGGGCAGATCTGACGTCGCTTTGGAGAAGCACGGGTGGACCTGTTTGAACCAGGCAGAACACTCAGCAATGCTCTGGTTCTCCCTTCACCTCCTGGGAGTGGATGAGTTTGCCCACGCGCCCTGGCCCCCCCGAGCTGCTTCACAGGTTCCCTCCGATCCACCTCGTAGACCACCTGCTAACGAGAGAGAGAGAGAGGAGAGAGCGTGCCTTGTCCCAGTAGCCCCGGAACACACATGGTAATTGGAGCTGGTCCATTTACTGGCGGACGAAACATGGCCAATACCCAGGTTCCTGGGTGCCATCTCCGGGGCACAGGGAATGATAAAACAGGGCCTGATTCTCAGTAAGCCACTGGTGGCCCGGTACCTGAGAGGTTGGGGCTACAACAACGAGGCTTGTCATCTGTGGTGAATAATACGATAGAGTGCCAGGGCAGCTTTTTCCAACACTCAGTACACTGGGAAGTGGAGATCTTTCTAACGCCGGTGCGAAGGACCTCCTGCCCGGCAAAATATATGCTTTCCTATCTCCAGTGGTTATTGGACATGGATTTATCTCCTTCCACTGTTAAGATGTATGCATCGGCTATTTCGATTAAACACTTCCTACAGGGAGCAAAACGTATCCGACCCCCGTCACGCTTTCCCCTCAAAATGGGACCTGGCATAGGTGCTGAACTGTCTCACAGGTGAGCGCTTTGAACCAGTTGACATCATGCCTTTAAAAAGAGCTGTCCGTCAAAACAACACTTCTGCTTGACATCTGCTAAACACGGGGGGGAACTGGCTGCCCTGTCCAGGCACCCCAGCTGCCTTTTTATGAATGGAAATCTAAGTTCAGCGACATTGAAACCTAACCTGGTTTTCATCCTGAAGAACATCAGAGGCTCCTATTGTTCAAGGAACATTGTGCTTGACTCTTTCTACCCACAGTATTGCAGAGGCTACTTTTATTTAACAATAAATAAACAAATACATGGAGGGAGCTCCAAATGGATTATATGAGATTATGATACATTTAAAACCTACTGAACATTTTTTAAAATGTAAAATATATGAATAAAATATAAAAATATCAGTCTTGGAAATGTTCTGTGGAACCATGTGCATTAAAAAGTATTCCCACGTGAGGTTGCGACCCCAAGGTTGAGGATTTCTAATTTACTCTCGTCTCTCCAGAAAAAAACGTAATATATCAAAAGTAAATACAGAAAAGTAAAAAAATTGATATTTACTCATCGGTGATCCCCTTACAGGACCAGAAGTTTGGCAATCATATTCTGCTTCATCTTTCTGATTGGTAGATTTTTAAATGTAAAATATATGGATAAAATATCACGTGTGCATTAAAAACTGTCCCCACGTGAGGTTGCGACCCCAACGTTCAGGATGTTTAATTTACTCTCTCTTCCCTCCAGAAAACCCAAAATATATCAAAAGTTCATCCAGAAAAGTAAGAGTGATATCTCCTAATCAGTGATCACCTTACAGGACCAGAAGTTTTAGCAAGGCAACAATATTCTGCTTTATCTTTCTGATTGGTGGATAAATATACATGTATGTAGTAAAGATTATTTTAAGGAAAGGCTGCTTGTTTTGGAAATTGTGTCTCTGGGCAGGGAATCCGTGGATTTCCCATTGAGCCGTCTTTTGTCTTCCAGTAAATTCAGTTTGTTCTGTTACGTTTTAAAAAAGGACACGAAAGGTCCTGTCTAGGACAATTTTCACTGTCTGCCTAATGACAGTACTTTCCACGGTGTGCTCACTGCTTGGCTTTCCTCATGGATTTACATGTGGTCACTACAACTGATAGTGCGCCACCTAGTGGACAACTGGAGCACACTGGATGGGAGCTATGATGAGGGAAAGTGGACATCAGAAGATATTTACAAACAGTAACAGATTTAGAAATGCGATGAGAAAATTGAACTTGCACTTATGACTAAAATCAATTGCATTGTTTATCCCATGCATATTCAGAGGATTATACTGTATACATAAATAAAAAATAATTATGATGGAGGCCAAAGTAATACAACTTGGCCAAACTTGTTGAGTAACATGAGAAAAAAGAGATGCAGGTAAAATTTTTATTTTACTAAAATTTGTTTTTAGTTCTGTCCCTATAAAAAATATTTAGTAATAACAATGTGTGTGTGACTATGTGTGACAGTTAAAGAAATAAGCACAGTGCTAAAAACCTGTGTAAATAAAGTTATAGAAACAATCAATAAGAAGTGTATCGCAGACATGGACTTTGTTTACATGGAGTTGCTGCAATATCAGCCTGGTTATTACTACAGATGGACGAATGGGGAATATCCTTGAGTTGTTTGGATAAAGGTGAAAGTTATTTTAACTCCTCCTTTCTAACTGTGGAATTTCCATCATGAAGAAACCCACCAGCCACCCCTGAAAACAACAGTATATAAGAGAACACAGATTAGTGCACATTAGTGGAAAACTAACTTGCAAGATACATCAAAATCCTATCAAATATGTAAGGCTTATTCTTAACATGACATAAATTGACCAAATTACAGTATACAAGCACGAAGGTTAGTTTTTGTTAATGTATATTTTTGTATTGTTTTACATTTTTCCTCTTCATCTTGTTCATAGACATCTCCAACCATGCAGCTGATCCTAGCAGGACTTCTACTTGTGGCTGTGGGAACTCAGGCCCAGTGGTACAACTTCCCCAGGGAAGCTGCTGGAGGTAACAACTTCACTTACTTTGGACAGAAAATATGTAAATGTTTATCGCTTTATGGAAGATGATTTATCCCTTTATACACCTTTTCTCTTTCCTAATCAGGAGCTCGTGATATGTGGCGTGCATACGGTGACATGAGGGATGCAAACTGGAAGAACTCAGACAAATACTTTCATGCCAGGGGAAACCATGACGCTGCCCAAAGAGGACCAGGGGGCAGATGGGCAGCTGCAGTTATCAGGTATGAAATGAATAAATGCTCACTTCATTTATTTAAATTCTCTTCATGAGGTGACGGTCCATTCAATGTGTGTGACTGTGTTCTAGTGATGCCAGAGAGATGGTTCAGGGAAGCAGTGGCCGGGGACATTTGGACTCAGCGGCTGACCAGGAAGCGAACCGCTGGGGACGCAATGGAGGTGATCCCAACCGCTACAGACCTGAAGGACTGCCCAACAAGTACTGAGGATGGAAACACCCTGAGAAGAAGCTTGCAGTGTAAAGACACTCACTGAGCAACCTCATCCTACTGTATTAATGAGCATGCATGCATTGTTATAGCAGAAATGTTTTGCAAGTCATTATGTTAAAAAATATAAAAAAATGCCCTGTTGTTAATAATTCATGAAGCGTTGTAACATTTAAATGTCTGACTTAATAAATACAAAGCAAATACGAAAACAATTGAGCTGTATGTCTTTCCATGCCAGATTTAAAAATTTTTTTGAAACAGATGGAGATTGTTACGGGACCAATAGTTTGTCAAAGACATCAATATTCTAACAGAGCATTTCTGATCTGATTGATCAAAGTGTGTGTGGTTTTAAAGAAAGATAAGAAAGTAACATGTCAACATCAAGTATGTTACAAGTACAACCCTACAGTGTAACAGCCACGTCTTTGAATGCACTACACTACGTCTCGTTTTCAAGATCGATTCTCACGTTAATAGGATTGTACCCTCCCCCCAGCGCAAATTGAAATAGAAAAAGAAAAATAAATGCCTGAGGAACTCACTTCATAACTCACTTCATCTCGGTTCTCTATATCGTCTCGGTAGGCTGTGGCGTACGCTACATGCGGATGCAGGACGCAGTCCATGAGTCTCTGAAAAGTGGCTGGGGCACCGAACAACCCGGAACTGTGTGAAAGCGGCACAGCCAAACTGAGTGGAGAACACAGGTTTTTCCTTGGACTCTTGAGACAAGGGAATCTGCCAATGGCCCTAGGTTAAATAGAGTGTGGTGAAAAAACAAGCCATATCTAACTGGTCGAGAAGTTGATCGACCCGGGGCATCGGGTAGGCGTCGAACTTTGACACTGCATTCGCCCTTTGGTAGTCCACACAGAGCCGGAGCGACCCATCGGGCTTACCCACCAGCATGTTGTGACTAGACCAGTCACTCGTGGACTCCTCTGTTACGCCCATGTCCAGCATGGCCTCTAATTTCACCTGCACGATTGTGCTCTGGCAGGCGATATGGCCGAGAGCGCACCTTCACCCCAAGAGTCGTCTCCACATGGTGGTGTATGAGGGACGTGAGGCATGGCAGGGCAGATCAGAGAAGCAACCCTGAAGTTCAGCGAGATGGAGAGATGGTCACTTAACAGGGCTGCGGTATGATCGGCCGCTCTTTGAACCTCCGGACCTACTCATCCTGCACAATGACCGGCGTGACCAGAGCCACGGACCCCTCCGGCCATTCTTTTAAGAGGTTTAGGTGATAAATCTGTGTGGCCCCCTGCCTGTCAGCCCGTTCAACCTCATAATCGACCTCAACAGCCCGCCCTGTCACCACAAAAGGCCCTTGCAGCTTCACGAGCATTTTAGAGCTGGACGTAGGGAGCAACACTAACACCTTGTCTCCCAGTGCAAATTATATGAGTAGAGCCCCCCGGTCGTATAAGAGGCACTGACACTGTAACTTTGCTCTCAGGTCCATAACATACTGTATTTCGTTCTTACTGATGCTCGGACCTTCCTCTTGGTTTTCTTTAATTAGGTCTAGCACCCCCCGGGTCTCCTGCCGAAGAGGAGTTCAAAGGGACAAAATCCCCTGGAGGCCTGGGGAACCTCCCGCACCACAAACAACAGGGGGTCCAACCACTTGTCCCAATGAGGGCTATCGTCGTGATTTTTCGAATCATGTTTTTCAGTGTTTTAAAGCGCTCGACCAGGCCGTCGGTCCGGGGATGGTAAATGCTGAATCTGAATTGAACGGACGCTCAGTAACTCATAAAGTTCCTGAAGTGTACGTGACATAAAGGTTGTGCCCTGGTCGGTCAGGATTTCTTTCGGAATCCCGACTCGGGAGACGACCTGAAACAGTGCCTGCGCCACACTTTTGGTGGTAACACTGGGCAGGGGCACTGCTATGGGGTACCGGGTCGCATAATCCACTAGGATTAACACAAAATGATACCCGCGGGCACTGCGGTCAAACGGCCCGATGACGTCTATACTGAGTCTTTCAAGCGGGACTGGACTAGGGGGAGGGGCCTCAACGACGCTCTTCGCATAGAAGTACGTAAGAGTGCTACAGGATATGTATGAGGGCAGTCAGACAGTAGTAAGGTGTGCAGTAGGCGTGACAAAGGCATTCAAAGTGGAGGTGGGATCGCATCAAGGATCAGCTCTGAGCCCTTTCTTGTTTGCAATGGTGATGGACAGGTTAACAGATGAAATCAGGCAGGAGTTTCCGTGGACTATGATGTTCGTGGGTGACATTGCGATCTGTAGCGAGAGTAGGGAGCAGGTTGAGGAGAGCCTGGAGAAGTGGAGGCATGCGTTAGAGAGAAGAGGAATGAAAGTCAGCAGGAGTAAGACAGAATACATGTGCCTGAATGGGAGGGAGGGTGGAGAAAAGCTGAGAATGCAAGGAGTGTAGGTGGAGAAGACGGAGGGAATACAAGTACTTGGGGTTGATCATCCAAAGCAGCGGAGAGTGCGGGAGAGAGGTGAAGAAGAGAGTGCAGGCAGGGTGGAGGGGGTGGAGAACAGTGTCCGGAGTGATCTGTGACAGAAGGGTTCCAGCAGGAGTGAAGCAGCCGAAAGAAGAAGAAGAAGAAGAAGAGTGTGACGGCATCGCACAAGCCTACACGGAAATTGGGTACGTTTTGCCCCCTGACACTCTGCAAGTGGAGTGAAGCTTGCAGAGTGCCAGGTGGCAAAACTTGCTGCAGAGTGTCGTCCACTGCCCTGTTTGGAGGTGTATCAGTGTAGGACATTTGCATGGCAGCGTCATGGGCGTCACCATGCCCCTTTTTCAGATTTAATCTACTGGATTTATCTAGAGGATCTCTGTCCTCCTAGGTGCTCTGCACAGCGTCTGTTGTCGAGTGCTAACACTGACTACATTAGGCGGATAAGTTAGAGTTATCCATTTATCCAGTATGCAAATGAGGATGGACAGTCCCAGTGCGGGATTTGTTTAACTATTGGTCCAGATACATTGTAAGCCTTCTCAAATGGTGTGCATCACAATGCTATTTTTAAGTGGGACTCTGGGTATGAGTATAACGTTCCCGCTGCTCTGTTGTGTCTTGGAAGTGATTATGCCTATAAGTTGGCTAGCTGTACCGCCAGAGCTATTGCCTTGGGTCTTGACAGCAGGGCGTGTGGTATGCCAATAAGGACGAAGCTAGAGGACAGAGCCTTTGTGAAATAGAACGATAGTTAGCTCACTCTAACTCAAGTTCTATGTTCATTGGCAAAGCCCTCCAGCTTTTCCTGCCCTGCTGTGTTCCTGGGGTCGCTTAAGATCCCTGGGAAGCAGAATAGCGGGCGCAGGGCCCTTTTATAGGGGCAGGTCACAGCTGATAGGCTGATGGGTACATCCAAAATTTCAGTAAGACACGCATGCATGCGGGGGAAGCCAATAAGGGCGAAGCCTGAGGACTTTGCCTGTGATCATAGAACTTAAGTTAGAGTAAGATGACTATCATTCAAGGGTCAAATCAACCTCACTGACTAAATCAATTATTAAAAATATCAATACAACACTAGAAACTGGAAAAAAAACAACCAAACCATAATTCTAAGTAGTATCAATTGAAAACCTAAATGGTTTCCGTTCAACAAATTACAGGCATTCAGGGCATTTCTAACAATCCAGGCTTCCTCAACCTGTTTTGGCCAATGACTCCATTTTTAGGTCACAAACCTTTCGCGGCAACAGCAGTTGGAAACATTGAGTAAGATTTTTTACTTTGGAGCCATCACTTCTAATCTATGGATTGTAATTCACATCTCAGCCTATAAACAACAGAATGAACCTCAATAAAAATCTTTCTTACTGTAGTTTCAGAGGTGACAGTGCATTACTGGTCAAAGTGCATACATTCTACACTGAATAGTTGGAAACTTCATGTGAAATACAGTATTGCAAAGGGCACTTTTATTTTGCATTAAATAAACAAATACATGGAGGGAGCTCCAAATGGTTTATATAAGATTATGATACATTTAAAACCTACTCAACAATTATTTAGATGTAAGATATATGAATAAAACATAAATATATCAGTCTTGGAAATGTCCTGTGGTCCCATGTCCATTAAAAAGTGTTGAGGTTGCGACCCTAAGGTTGAGGATGTCTCATTTACTCTCGTCTCTCCGGAAAAAACCCCAGAATATATCAACATTTTATCCAGAAAAGTAAAAACAAAAACAGTGATATTTCCGAGATAGTGATCACCTGACAGGACCAGAAGTTTGGCAAGGCAACAATATTGTGCTTTATCTTTCTGATTGGTGGATAAATATACATGTATGTAGTAAAGATATTTTAAGGAAAGGCTGCTTGTTTTGGAAATTGTGTCTCTGAGCAGGGAATCCGTGGATTTCCCATTGAGCCATCTTTCGTCTTCCAGTAAATTCAGTTTGTTCTGTTTAGTTAAACAAAAGGACACGAAAGGTCCTGTCTAGGACAATTTTCACTGTCTGCCCAAATGACAGTACTTTCCACGGTGTGCTCACTGCTTGGCTTTCCTCATGGATTTACATGTGGTCACTACAACTGATAGTGCGCCACCTAGTGGACAACTGGAGCACACTGGATGGGAATTATGATGAGGGAAAGTGGACATCAGAAGATATTTACAAACAGTAACAGATTTAGAAATGCGATGAGAAAATTTGACTTGCACTTGTGACTAAAATCATTACATTATTTATTCCATGCATCTTCAGAGGATTATACTGTATACATAAAAAAAAATAATTATGATGGAGGCAAAGTTACACAACTTGGCCAAACTTGTTGAGTAACATAAGAAAAAAGAGATGCAGGTAAAATTTTAATTTTTCTAAAATTGTTTTTTAGTTCTGTTCCTAAAATATATATATTTAGTTATAACAATGTGTGTGTCACTATGTTTGACAGTTAAAGAAATAAGCACAGTGCTAAAAACTTGTGTAAATAAAGTTATAGAAACAATCAATAACAAGTGTATCGCAGACATGGACTTTGTTTACATGGAGTTATATCAGCCTGGTTATTACTACAGATGGACAAATGGGGAATAACCTTGAGTTGATTGGATAAAGGTGAAAGTTATTTTAACTCCTCCTTTTTAACTGTGGAATTTCCATCATGAAGAAACCCACCAGCCACCCCTGAAAACATCAGTATATAAGAGAACACAGATTAGTGCACAGTAGTAGAAAACTAACTTGCAAGATACATCAAAATCCTGTCAAGTATGTAAGGCTTATTCTTAACATGACATAAATTGACCAAATTACAGTATACAAGCAGGAAGGTTAGTTTTTGTTAATGTATATTTTTGTATTGTTTTACATTTTTCCTCTTCATCTTGCTCATAGACATCTCCAACCATGCAGCTGATCCTAGCAGGACTTCTACTTGTGGCTGTGGGAACTCAGGCCCAGTGGTACAACTTCCCCAGGGAAGCTGCTGGAGGTAACAACTTCACTTACTTTGGACAGAAAATATGTAAATGTTTATCGCTTTATGGAAGATGATTTATCCCTTTATACACCTTTTCTCTTTCCTAATCAGGAGCTCGTGATATGTGGCGTGCATACGGTGACATGAGGGAGGCAAACTGGAGGAACTCAGACAAATACTTTCATGCCAGGGGAAACCATGATGCTGCCAAAAGAGGACCAGGGGGCAGATGGGCAGCTGCAGTTATCAGGTATCAAATGAATAAATGCTCACTTCATTTATTTAAATTCTCTTCATGAGGTGACGGTCCATTCAATGCGTGTGACTGTGTTCTAGTGATGCCAGAGAGATGGTTCAGGGAAGCAGTGGCCGGGGACATTTGGACTCAGCTGCTGACCAGGAAGCGAACCGCTGGGGACGCAATGGAGGTGATCCCAACCGCTACAGACCTGAAGGACTGCCCAACAAGTACTGAGGATGGAAACACCCTGAGAAGAAGCTTGCAGTGTAAAGACACTCACTGAGCAACCTCATCCTACTGTATTAATGAGCATGCATGCATTGTTATAGCAGAAATGTTTTATAAGTCATTATGTTCAAAAATATTAATAAATGCCCTGTTGTTAATAATTCATGAAGCGTTGTAACATTTAAATGTCTGACTTAATAAATACAAAGCAAATACTAAAACAATTGAGCTGTATGTCTTTCCATGCCAGATTTAAAATTTTCTTTCAAACAGATGGAGATTGTTACGGGACCAATAGTTTGTCAAAGACATCAATATTCTAACAGAGCATTTCTGATCTGATTGATCAAAGTGTGTGTGGTTTTAAAGAAAAATAAGAAAGTATCACCAACATGTAAACATCAAGTATGATACAAGTACAACCCTACAGTGTAACAGCCACGCGTCTGAATGCTGGAGCTCACTGTTACCATAGGGGTGGGTGGATCTATATCAAAAGTATCGATACTACCGACACTACATCTCGTTTTGAAGATCGATTCTCACGTCAATAGGATCGATACCCTCCCCCCAGCGCAAATTGAAATAGATAAAGAAAAAGAAAAAGAAATGCATGAGGAATAACAAAAAACATTTCTGAACAGATGTTTTCTGACAACAAATGTTTTTTTGTTTCATGTTATGTCATACTTATTACATTGAAATGTATGTGTCTGTATAAGTATTCTGGAAACAGTAAGGCTTAGTATAATAACATTGAATAATTGAACTGATACAAGTGCACACATACCAATCGACGGTCAAAACATTGCTAAATTTGGCTGAAATATAAAAGCCAGAAGTGGTACTTAATGAAGAACAGAAGAGTCGGCTCTTATTGCTGAGATGAGCCAAATCATCTGACTCACGTACAGCCCTTCACTGATTTAAAGAGTATCTGTGTATCTGTCTTTGACGTCGATGCTGTATGTCACAAAAAAGGTTTTCTGACGACCCCAGCCTCCATCGATGCCGACTTGAACCACTAAGGAAATGGCTGTTCCCTGGCCCTCAGCGTCCCCCTGGGAAGCATGTCCAGTCACGTGACCATCTTCATGGATGCGTCCCTGGAGGGATGGGGAGGAACGTGCCACCGCTTAGCAGTGGGAGGGGAGAGACTGAATCCCGCGTCCAAACACATGAACGTGTTGGAAGTAAATACAGTCCTCCTGGTGCTACAACAGTTTGCCTCAGGAACTGTGACGTTTTGGTCAGGATAAACAACAGCTTAGGCAGCAGCTTATATCAACCGACAAGGCGGGGTGAGGTTGGCGAACCTGCATCGCTTAGCAGCCAGACTGTGGCACTGGGCGCCTGCCAATCTCCGCAGCCTGAGAGCTCTCTACATTCCTGGAATACAGAATGTTGGGGCTGATCTGACGTCCCACGGGGGACCATCAGAGAGCGAGTGACACCTGAACCCAGACGGAGTTGGGCAGATCTGACGTCGCTTTGGAGAAGCACGGGTGGACCTGTTTGAACCAGGCAGAACACTCAGCAATGCTCTGGTTCTCCCTTCACCTCCTGGGAGTGGATGAGTTTGCCCACGCGCCCTGGCCCCCCCGAGCTGCTTCACAGGTTCCCTCCGATCCACCTCGTAGACCACCTGCTAACGAGAGAGAGAGAGAGGAGAGAGCGTGCCTTGTCCCAGTAGCCCCGGAACACACATGGTAATTGGAGCTGGTCCATTTACTGGCGGACGAAACATGGCCAATACCCAGGTTCCTGGGTGCCATCTCCGGGGCACAGGGAATGATAAAACAGGGCCTGATTCTCAGTAAGCCACTGGTGGCCCGGTACCTGAGAGGTTGGGGCTACAACAACGAGGCTTGTCATCTGTGGTGAATAATACGATAGAGTGCCAGGGCAGCTTTTTCCAACACTCAGTACACTGGGAAGTGGAGATCTTTCTAACGCCGGTGCGAAGGACCTCCTGCCCGGCAAAATATATGCTTTCCTATCTCCAGTGGTTATTGGTCATGGATTTATCTCCTTCCACTGTTAAGATGTATGCATCGGCTATTTCGATTAAACACTTCCTACAGGGAGCAAAACGTATCCGACCCCCGTCACGCTTTCCCCTCAAAATGGGACCTGGCATAGGTGCTGAACTGTCTCACAGGTGAGCGCTTTGAACCAGTTGACATCATGCCTTTAAAAAGAGCTGTCCGTCAAAACAACACTTCTGCTTGACATCTGCTAAACACGGGGGGGAACTGGCTGCCCTGTCCAGGCACCCCAGCTGCCTTTTTATGAATGGAAATCTAAGTTCAGCGACATTGAAACCTAACCTGGTTTTCATCCTGAAGAACATCAGAGGCTCCTATTGTTCAAGGGACATTGTGCTTGACTCTTTCTACCCACAGTATTGCAGAGGCTACTTTTATTTTACAATAAATAAACAAATACATGGAGGGAGCTCCAAATGGATTATATGAAATTATGATACATTTAAAACCTACTGAACATTTTTTTAAATGTAAAATATATGAATAAAATATAAAAATATCAGTCTTGGAAATGTTCTGTGGAACCATGTGCATTAAAAAGTATTCCCACGTGAGGTTGCGACCCCAAGGTTGAGGATTTCTAATTTACTCTCGTCTCTCCAGAAAAAAACGTAATATATCAAAAGTAAATACAGAAAAGTTAAAAAAAAATTGATATTTACTCATCGGTGATCCCCTTACAGGACCAGAAGTTTGGCAATAATATTCTGCTTCATCTTTCTGATTGGTAGATTTTTAAATGTAAAATATATGGATAAAATATCACGTGTGCATTAAAAACTGTCCCCACGTGAGGTTGCGACCCCAACGTTCAGGATGTTTAATTTACTCTCTCTTCCCTCCAGAAAACCCAAAATATATCAAAAGTTCATCCAGAAAAGTAAGAGTGATATCTCCTAATCAGTGATCACCTTACAGGACCAGAAGTTTGGCAAGGCAACAATATTCTGCTGTATCTTTCTGATTGGTGGATAAATATACATGTATGTAGTAAAGATTATTTTAAGGAAAGGCTGCTTGTTTTGGAAATTGTGTCCCTGGGCAGGGAATCCGTGGATTTCCCATTGAGCCGTCTTTTGTCTTCCAGTAAATTCAGTTTGTTCTGTTACGTTTTAAAAAAGGACACGAAAGGTCCTGTCTAGGACAATTTTCACTGTCTGCCTAATGACAGTACTTTCCACGGTGTGCTCACTGCTTGGCTTTCCTCATGGATTTACATGTGGTCACTACAACTGATAGTGCGCCACCTAGTGGACAACTGGAGCACACTGGATGGGAGCTATGATGAGGGAAAGTGGACATCAGAAGATATTTACAAACAGTAACAGATTTAGAAATGCGATGAGAAAATCGAACTTGCACTTATGACTAAAATCAATTGCATTGTTTATCCCATGCATATTCAGAGAATTATACTGTATACAAAAATAAAAAATAATTATGATGGAGGCCAAAGTAATACAACTTGGCCAAACTTGTTGAGTAACATAAGAAAAAAGAGATGCAGGTAAAATTTTTATTTTACTAAAATTTGTTTTTAGTTCTGTCCCTATAAAAAATATTTAGTAATAACAATGTGTGTGTGACTATGTGTGACAGTTAAAGAAATAAGCACAGTGCTAAAAACCTGTGTAAATAAAGTTATAGAAACAATCAATAACAAGTGTATCGCAGACATGGACTTTGTTTACATGGAGTTGCTGCAATATCAGCCTGGTTATTACTACAGATGGACAAATGGGGAATAACCTTGAGTTGTTTGGATAAAGGTGAAAGTTATTTTAACTCCTCCTTTCTAACTGTGGAATTTCCATCATGAAGAAACCCACCAGCCACCCCTGAAAACAACAGTATATAAGAGAACACAGATTAGTGCACATTAGTGGAAAACGAACTTGCAAGATACATCAAAATCCTATCAAATATGTAAGGCTTATTCTTAACATGACATAAATTGACCAAATTACAGTATACAAGCAGGAAGGTTAGTTTTTGTTAATGTATATTTTTGTATTGTTTTACATTTTTCCTCTTCATCTTGTTCATAGACATCTCCAACCATGCAGCTGATCCTAGCAGGACTTCTACTTGTGGCTGTGGGAACTCAGGCCCAGTGGTACAACTTCCCCAGGGAAGCTGCTGGAGGTAACAACTTCACTTACTTTGGACAGAAAATATGTAAATGTTTATCGCTTTATGGAAGATGATTTATCCCTTTTTACACCTTTTCTATTTCCTAATCAGGAGCTCGTGATATGTGGCGTGCATACGGTGACATGAGGGAGGCAAACTGGAGGAACTCAGACAAATACTTTCATGCCAGGGGAAACCATGATGCTGCCCAAAGAGGACCAGGGGGCAGATGGGCAGCTGCAGTTATCAGGTATCAAATGAATAAATGCTCACTTCATTTATTTAAATTCTCTTCATGAGGTGACGGTCCATTCAATGCGTGTGACTGTGTTCTAGTGATGCCAGAGAGATGGTTCAGGGAAGCAGTGGCCGGGGACATTTGGACTCAGCTGCTGACCAGGAAGCGAACCGCTGGGGACGCAATGGAGGTGATCCCAACCGCTACAGACCTGAAGGACTGCCCAACAAGTACTGAGGATGGAAACACCCTGAGAAGAAGCTTGCAGTGTAAAGACACTCACTGAGCAACCTCATCCTACTGTATTAATGAGCATGCATGCATTGTTATAGCAGAAATGTTTTGCAAGTCATTATGTTCAAAAATATAAAAAAATGCCCTGTTGTTAATAATTCATGAAGTGTTGTAACATTTAAACGTCTGATTTAATAAATACAAAGCAAATACTAAAACAATTGAGCTGTATGTCTTTCCATGCCAGATTTAAAATTTTCTTTCAAACAGATGGAGATTGTTACGCGACCAATAGTTTGTCAAAGACATCAATATTCTAACAGAGCATTTCTGATCTGATTGATCAAAGTGTGTGTGGTTTTAAAGAAAGATAAGAAAGTAACATGTCAACATCAAGTATGTTACAAGTACAACCCTACAGTGTAACAGCCACGTCTTTGAATGCACTACACTACGTCTCGTTTTCAAGATCGATTCTCACGTTAATAGGATTGTACCCTCCCCCCAGCGCAAATTGAAATAGAAAAAGAAAAATAAATGCCTGAGGAACTCACTTCATAACTCACTTCATCTCGGTTATCTATATCGTCTCGGTAGGCTGTGGCGTATGCTACATGCGGATGTAGGACGCAGTCCATGAGTCTCTGAAAAGTGGCTGGGGCACCGAACAACCCGGAACTGTGTGAAAGCAGCACAGCCAAACAGAGTGGAGAACACAGGTTTTTCCTTGGACTCTTGAGACAAGGGAATCTGCCAATGGCCCTAGGTTAAATAGAGTGTGGTGAAAAAACAAGCCATATCTAACTGGTCGAGAAGTTGATCGACCCGGGGCATCGGGTAGGCGTCGAACTTTGACACTGCATTCGCCCTTTGGTAGTCCACACAGAGCCGGAGCGACCTATCGGGCTTACCCACCAGCATGTTGTGACTAGACCAGTCACTCGTGGACTCCTCTGTTACGCCCATGTCCAGCATGGCCTCTAATTTCACCTGCACGATTGTGCTCTGGCAGGCGATATGGCCGAGAGCGCACCTTCACCCCAAGAGTCGTCTCCACATGGTGGTGTATGAGGGACGTGAGGCATGGCAGGGCAGATCAGAGAAGCAACCCTGAAGTACAGCGAGATGGAGAGATGGTCACTTAACAGGGCTGCGGTATGATCGGCCGCTCTTTGAACCTCCGGACCTACTCATCCTGCACAATGACCGGCGTGACCAGAGCCACGGACCCCTCCGGCCATTCTTTTAAGAGGTTTAGGTGATAAATCTGTGTGGCCCCCTGCCTGTCAGCCCGTTCAACCTCATAATCGACCTCAACAGCCCGCCCTGTGACAACAAAAGGCCCTTGCCACTTCACGAGCATTTTAGAGCTGGACGTAGGGAGCAACACTAACACCTTGTCTCCCAGTGCAAATTATATGAGTAGAGCCCCCCGGTCGTATAAGAGGCACTGACACTGCAACTTTGCTCTCAGGTCCATAACATACTGTATTTCGTTCTTACTGATGCTCGGACCTTCCTCTTGGTTTTCTTTAATTAGGTCTAGCACCCCCCGGGTCTCCTGCCGAAGAGGAGTTCAAAGGGACAAAATCCCCTGGAGGCCTGGGGAACCTCCCGCACCACAAACAACAGGGGGTCCAACAACTTGTCCCAATGAGGGCTATCGTCGTGATTTTTCAAATCATGTTTTTCAGTGTTTTAAAGCGCTCCACCAGGCCGTCGGTCCGGGGATGGTAAATGCTGAATCTGAATTGAACGGACGCCCAGTAACTCATAAAGTTCCTGAAGTGTACGTGACATAAAGGTTGTGCCGTGGTCGGTCAGGATTTCTTTCGGAATCCCGACTCGGGAGACGACCTGAAACAGCGCCTGCGCCACACTTTTGGTCGTAACACTGGGCAGGGGCACTGCTATGGGGTACTGGGTCGCATAATCCACTATGGATTAACACAAAATGATCCCGCGGGCACTGCGGTCAAACGGCCCGATGACGTCTATACTGAGTCTTTCAAGCGGGACTGGACTATGGGGAGGGGCCTCAACGACGCTCTTCGCATAGAAGTACGTAAGAGTGCTACAGGATATGTATGAGGGCAGTCAGACAGTAGTAAGGTGTGCAGTAGGCGTGACAAAGGCATTCAAAGTGGAGGTGGGATTGCATCAAGGATCAACTCTGAGCCCTTTCTTGTTTGCAATGGTGATGGACAGGTTAACAGAAGAAATCAGGCAGGAGTTTCCGTGGACTATGATGTTCGTGGATGACATTGCGATCTGTAGCGAGAGTAGGGAGCAGGTTGAGGAGAGCCTGGAGAAGTGGAGGCATGCGTTAGAGAGAAGAGGAATGTAAGTCAGCAGGAGTAAGACAGAATCCATGTGCCTGGATGGGAGGGAGGGCAGCGAAAAGCTGAGAATGCAAGGAGTGTAGGTGGAGAAGACGGAGGAGTACAAGTACTTGGGGTTGATCATCCAAAGCAGCGGAGAGTGCGGGAGAGAGGTGAAGAAGAGAGTGCAGGCAGGGTGGAGGGGGTGGAGAAGAGTATCCGGAGTGATCTGTGACAGAAGGGTTCCAGCAGGAGTGAAGCAGCCGAAAGAAGAAGAAGAAGAAGAAGAGTGTGACGGCATCGCACAAGCCTACACGGAAATTGGGTACGTTTTGCCCCCTGACACTCTGCAAGTGGAGTGAAGCTTGCAGAGTGCCAGGTGGCAAAACTTGCTGCAGAGTGTCGTCCACTGCCCTGTTTGGAGGTGTATCAGTGTAGGACATTTGCATGGCAGCGTCATGGGCGTCACCATGCCCCTTTTTCAGATTTAATCTACTGGATTTATCTAGAGGATCTCTGTCCTCCTAGGTGCTCTGCACAGCGTCTGTTGTCGAGTGCTAACACTGACTACATTAGGCGGATAAGTTAGAGTTATCCATTTATCCAGTATGCAAATGAGGATGGACAGTCCCAGTGCGGGATTTGTTTAACTATTGGTCCAGATACATTGTAGACCTTCTCAAATGGTGTGCATCACAATGCTATTGTTAAGTGGGACTCTGGGTATGAGTATAACGTTCCCGCTGCTCCGTTGTGTCTTGGAAGTGATTATGCCTATAAGTTGGCTAGCTGTACCGCTATTGCCTTGGGTCTTGACAGCAGGGCGTGTGGTATGCCAATAAGGACGAAGCTAGAGGACAGAGCCTTTGTGAAATAGAACGATAGTTAGCTCACTCTAACTCAAGTTCTATGTTCATTGGCAAAGCCCTCCAGCTTTTCCTGCCCTGCTGTGTTCCTGGGGCCGCTTAAGATCCCTGGGAAGCAGAATAGCGGGCGCAGGGCCCTTTTATAGGGGCAGGTCACAGCTGATAGGCTGATGGGTACATCCAAAATTTCAGTAAGACACGCATGCATGCGGGGGAAGCCAATAAGGGCGAAGCCTGAGGACTTTGCCTGTGATCATAGAACTTAAGTTAGAGTAAGATGACTATCATTCAAGGGTCAAATCAACCTCACTGACTAAATCAATTATTAAAAATATCAATACAACACTAGAAACTGGAAAAAAAACAACCAAACCATAATTCTAAGTAGTATCAATTGAAAACCTAAATGGTTTCCGTTCAACAAATTACAGGCATTCAGGGCATTTCTAACAATCCAGGCTTCCTCAACCTGTTTTGGCCAATGACTCCATTTTTAGGTCGCAAACTTTTCGCGGCAACAGCAGTTGGAAAGATTGAGTAAGATTTTTACTTTGGAGCCATCACTTCTAATCTATGGATTGTAATTCACATCTCAGCCTATAAACAACAGAATGAACCTCAATAACAATCTTTCTTACTGTAGTTTCAGAGGTGACAGTACATTGCTGGTCAAAGTGCATACATTCTACACTGAATAGTTGGAAACTTCATGTGAAATACAGTATTGCAAAGGCTACTTTTATTTTACATTAAATAAACAAATACATGGAGGGAGCTCCAAATGGTTTATATAAGATTATGATACATTTAAAACCTACTCAACAATTATTTAGATGTAAGATATATGAATAAAACATAAATATATCAGTCTTGGAAATGTCCTGTGGTCCCATGTCCATTACAAAGTGTTGAGGTTGCGACCCTAAGGTTGAGGATGTCTCATTTACTCTCGTCTCTCCGGTAAAAAAACCCAGAATATATCAACATTTTATCCAGAAAAGTAAAAACAAAGACAGTGATATTTCCGAGATAATGATCACCTGACAGGACCAGAAGTTTGGCAAGGCAACAATATTGTGCTTTATCTTTCTGATTGGTGGATAAATATACATGTATGTAGTAAAGATTATTTTAAGGAAAGGCTGCTTGTTTTGGAAATTGTGTCTCTGAGCAGGGAATCCGTGGATTTCCCATGGAGCCATCTTTTGTCTTCCAGTAAATTCAGTTTGTTCTGTTTAGTTAAACAAAAGGACACGAAAGGTCCTGTCTAGGACAATTTTCACTGTCTGCCCAAATGACAGTACTTTCCACGGTGTGCTCACTGCTTGGCTTTCCTCATGGATTTACATGTGGTCACTACAACTGATAGTGCGCCACCTGGTGGACAACTGGAGCACACTGGATGGGAATTATGATGAGGGAAAGTGGACATCAGAAGATATTTACAAACAGTAACAGATTTAGAAATGCGATGAGAAAATTTGACTTGCACTTGTGACTAAAATCATTACATTATTTATTCCATGCATCTTCGGAGGATTATACTGTATACATAAAAAAAAAAAAATTATGATGGAGGCAAAGTTACACAACTTGGCCAAACTTGTTGAGTAACATAAGAAAAAAGAGATGCAGGTAAAATTTTAATTTTACTAAAATTGTTTTTTAGTTCTGTTCCTAAAATATATATATTTAGTAATAACAATGTGTGTCACTATGTGTGACAGTAAAAGAAATAAGCACAGTGCTAAAAACTTGTGTAAATAAAGTTATAGAAACAATCAATAACAAGTGTATCGCAGACATGGACTTTGTTTACATGGAGTTGCTGCAATATCAGCCTGGTTATTACTACAGATGGACAAATGGGGAATAACCTTGAGTTGTTTGGATGAAAGTGAAAGTTATTTTAACTCCTCCTTTCTAACTGTGGAATTTCCATCATGAAGAAACCCACCAGCCACCCCTGAAAACAACAGTATATAAGAGAACACAGATTAGTGCACATTAGTGGAAAACTAACTTGCAAGATACATCAAAATCCTGTCAAGTATGTAAGGCTTATTCTTAACATGACATAAATTGACCAAATTACAGTATACAAGCAGGAAGGTTAGTTTTTGTTAATGTATATTTTTGTATTGTTTTACATTTTTCCTCTTCATCTTGTTCATAGACATCTCCAACCATGCAGCTGATCCTAGCAGGACTTCTACTTGTGGCTGTGGGAACTCAGGCCCAGTGGTACAACTTCCCCAGGGAAGCTGTTGGAGGTAACAACTTCACTTACTTTGGACAGAAAATAGGTAAATGTTTATCGTTTTATGGAAGATGATTTATCCCTTTTTACACCTTTTCTCTTTCCTAATCAGGAGCTCGTGATATGTGGCGTGCATACGGTGACATGAGGGAGGCAAACTGGAGGAACTCAGACAAATACTTTCATGCCAGGGGAAACCATGATGCAGCCCAAAGAGGACCAGGGGGCAGATGGGCAGCTGCAGTTATCAGGTATGAAATGAATAAATGCTCACTTCATTTATTTAAATTCTCTTCATGAGGTGTCGGTCCATTCAATGTGTGTGACTGTGTTCTAGTGATGCCAGAGAGATGGTTCAGGGAAGCAGTGGCCGGGGACATTTGGACTCAGCTGCTGACCAGGAAGCGAACCGCTGGGGACGCAATGGAGGTGATCCCAACCGCTACAGACCTGAAGGACTGCCCAACAAGTACTGAGGATGGAAACACCCTGAGAAGAAGCTTGCAGTGTAAAGACACTCACTGAGCAACCTCACCCTACTGTATTAATGAGCATGCATGCATTGTTATAGCAGAAATGCTTTGCAAGTCATTATGTTCAAAAATATTTAAAAAAATGCCCTGTTGTTAATAATCATGAAGTTTTGTAACATTTAAACATCTGAATTAATACATACAAAGCAAATACTAAAACAATTGAGCTGTATGTCTTTCCATGCCAGATTTACAAATGTTTTTCAAACAGATGGAGATTGTTACAGGACCAATAGTTTGTCAAGGACAACAATATTCTAACAGATCATTTCTGATCTGATTGATCAAAGTGTGTGTGGTTTTAAAGAAAAATAAGAAAGTAACACCAACATGTAAACATCAGGTGTGATACAAGTAAAATCCTAAAGCGTAACAGCCACGTCACTGAATGCTGGAGCTCGCTGGTACCATTAGGGGTGGGCGGATCAATATCAAAAGTATCGATACAACAGATACTACGTTTTGTTTTCAAGATCGGTTCTCGCATCAATTGGATCGATCACTTTACCCCCACCCCCGGTATACAGTACTGTGGTGTTTATTGTTATTATTTTTTTTACATACTTATATCCATATGCTTGACTTGAATACCGAGCAACATAACCAAATTCTTGGTGACAGGGTGACATGGAAGAAAGTGACTGTGGTCCATTGAAGTTGCACAGCACTTGTTACCATGAGGCAAGAGTGTGAGGGTTTTTTTTATGTTTGTGCAGGGACCGGAAATGCACGTCTGATTTCAAATCCTGAATTTGAGGTGTGGTTTGACCTCACATTTAGTTAACACGTCAGTCATCTGGCTAAATTAGCTCTTTACCTTTTCGAGACCAAAAACCAAAAGAAGTGTAAAATAAGAATCTGATTGATTTAGAATTTACTTAGCAGAGATGGTGCTCAACATGCATGGGATATCCCCAGTTCTTTAAAGTGAAAAGCATTTCATCAATTTGCGTGCTTGCCCTTCAAAATAGATTTTTCACATTCATTCAGAGAATATGAAACTCATTATGGCCCTACAGATGTTGTATCCTACTACTTCCTCGAATCGTGCAAAGCAAGGAGGAACACAACTCTGCATCTAACATGGAGTTAGATCCGAAAAAAATGTCTTAATTTACAAAAAGACCAAAGAGATAAAATATCAATCGAACAGCTCTGCCGATGTATGTGACAAATAATCTCTTGAACTTGAACTTGAACTTGAACGTCTAACAAGTACGATGGTACACACGCACGCACGCACGCACACACACACACACACACACATACACACACACACACACACACACACACACACACACACACACACACACACACACACACACACAGTTTGTAACCTCAAATCACTACAGAGCGACTAACTCTACACCACCCTGCACGCACAACGCAAATGGATGTTCGGCACCACAACCTGCACATTGATATGGAATTGGATGATGATGTCTCAAGTGTCTTCCACCAGAAACTCATTTTGTCTGAAACTCAAACTCATCTGACAGTTTTCGAACGTTGGTGTGCCAGCGATGCACGAACATCCGGCTACTTCCTGTCATAATCTGTTGGTTTTTAACTAATTTCTGCCCCGTATGTGGATCGATTTAGATTAAACTTGAACCACGAAATGTCTGTGACGTCCCGGTTCTAACGACCCCTCAACCGTGTCCGGAGCTGCAGCTGTCGTCCTGATCCAGACACTTCTGTAAAGTGCCAAGGAGAATGGAAATTATAAAAATCCGAACAATAGCAATTGGGGTTCCATACCGTATACAGAGAAGGAGCTCCAAATTTATAAGATAGAAATTATGATATATTTCAAACCTACTCAATAATTTTTGAAATGTAAAATATATGAATAAAATGTCACGTGTGCACTAAAAACTGTCTCCACGTGAGGTTGCGACCCCAACTTTGAGGATGTCTTATTTACTCTCTCTTCCCTCCAGAAAACCCAAAATATATCAAAAGTTCATCCAGAAAAGTAAGAGTGATATCTCCTAATCAGTGATCACCTGACAGGACCAGAGGTTTGGCAAGGCAACAATATTCTGCTTTATCTTTCTGATTGGTGGATAAATATACATGTATGTAGTAAAGATTATTTTAAGGAAAGGCTGCTTGTTTTGGAAATTGTGTCTCTGAGCAGGGAATCCGTGGATTTCCCATTGAGCCATCTTTCGTTTTCCAGTAAATTCAGTTTGTTCCATTTAGTTTTAAAAAAGGACACATATGGTCCTGTTTGGGACAATTTTCACTGTCTGGCAAATGACACTACTTTCCACGGTGTGCTCACTGCTTGGCTTTCCTCATGGATTTACATGTGGTCACTACAACTGATAGTGCGCCACCTAGTGGACAACTGGAGCACACTGGATGGGAGCTACGATGAGGGAAAGTGGACATCAGAAGATATTTACAAACAGGTGAGAAAATTGAACTTGCACTTGTTATGTATTCCATGCATATTGAGAGGATTAAACATATTAATAACAAAAACTATTGAGATGGAGGCCGAAGTATTACAGCTTGGCCAAACTGGTTGAGTAACACAAATAACAAGTTGTGAGTGAAACGTAATTCCATGACAATTAGTTTTTAGTTCTGTTTATAAAAAACTGATTTAGACCGGGGTAAAATTGCTCTGAATTTAATCTAGACTCTTGCACAGTGAATAACAATGTGTAATTGACAGTTAAAGAAATAAGCACAGTGCGAAAAACTTGTGTAAATAAAGTTATAGAAACAATCAATAAGACGTGTATCGCAGACATGGACTTTGTTTACATGGAGTTGCTGCAATATCAGCCTGGTTATTACTACAGATGGACAAATGGGGAATAACCTCAAGTTGTTTGGATGAAAGTGAAAGTTATTTTAACTCCTCCTTTCTAACTGTGGAATTTCCATCATGAAGAAACCCACCAGCCACCCCTGAAAACAACAGTATATAAGAGAACACAGATTAGTGCACATTAGTGGAAAACTAACTTGCAAGATACATCAAAATCCTGTCAAATATGTAAGGCTTATTCTTAACATGACATAAATTGACCAAAATACAGTATACAAGCAGGAAGGTTAGTTTTGTTAATGTATATTTTTGTATTGTTTTACATTTTTCCTCTTCATCTTGTTCATAGACATCTCCAACCATGCAGCTGATCCTAGCAGGACTTCTACTTGTGGCTGTGGGAACTCAGGCCCAGTGGTACAACTTCCCCAGGGAAGCTTTTGGAGGTAAAAACTTCACTTACTTTGGACAGAAAATATGTAAATGTTTATTGCTTTATGGAAGATGATTTATCCCTTTTTACACCTTTTCTCTTTCCTAATCAGGAGCTCGTGATATGTGGCGTGCATACGGTGACATGAGGGAGGCAAACTGGAAGAACTCAGACAAATACTTTCATGCCAGGGGAAACTATGATGCTGCCCGAAGAGGACCAGGGGGCAGATGGGCAGCTGCAGTTATCAGGTATGAAATGAATAAATGCTCACTTCATTTATTTAAATTCTCTTCATGAGGTGTCGGTCCATTCAATGTGTGTGACTGTGTTCTAGTGATGCCAGAGAGATGGTTCAGGGAAGCAGTGGCCGGGGACATTTGGACTCAGCTGCTGACCAGGAAGCGAACCGCTGGGGACGCAATGGAGGTGATCCCAACCACTACAGACCTAAAGGACTGCCCAACAAGTACTGAGGATGGAAACACCCTGAGAAGAAGCTTGCAGTGTAAAGACACTCACTGAGCAACCTCACCCTACTATATTAATGAGCATGCATGCATTGTTATAGCAGAAATATTTTGCAGGTCATTATGTTCAAAAATATAAAATAATGTCCTGTCTTTAATCATTTTTTAAAAATGTTGTAACATTTAAACGTCTGACTTAATAAATACAAAGCAAATACTAAAACAATTGACCTGTATGTCTTTCCATGCCAGATTTACAAATGTTTTTCAAACAGATGGAGATTGTTACAGGACCAATAGTTTGTCAAAGACATCAATATTCTAACAGATCATTTCTGATCTGATTGATGAAAGTTTGTGTGGTTTTAAAGAAAAATAAGAAAATAATACCAACATTTCAACATCAAGTATGTTACGAGTACAATCCTCAAGCGTAACAGCCACGTCACTGAATGCTGGAGCTCGCTGGTACCATTAGGGGTGGGCGGATCAATATCAAAAGTATCAATACAACAGACACTACGTCTTGTTTTCAAGAGCGGTTCTCGCATCAATTGGATCGATCACTTCACCCCCACCCCCGGTATAAAGTACTGTGGTGTTTATTGTTATTATTTTATTTACATACTTATATCCATATGTTTGACTTGAATACTGAGCAACATAACCAAATTCTTGGTGACAGGGTGACATTGAAGAAAGTGACTGTGGTCCATTGAAGTTGCACAGCACTTGTTACCATGAGGCAAGAGTGTGAGGGTTTTTTTTTTATGTTTGTGCAGGGACCGGAAATGCACGTCTGATTTCAAATCCTGAATTCGAGGTGTGGTTTGACCTCACATTTAGTTCACACGTCAGTCATCTGGCTAAATTAGCTCTTTACCTTTTCGAGACCAAAAACCAAAAGAAGTGTAAAATAAGAATCTGATTGATTTAGAATTTACTTAGCAGAGATGGTGCTCAACATGCATGGGATATCCCCAGTTCTTTAAAGTGAAAAGCATTTCATCAATTTGAGTGCTTGCCCTTCAAAATTGAAAACAGAATACAAAGGTATTTGCAGATAGTGAGCCAACATAATACCAGCTCCGAATACTGGGTCAGTCAGGACCATGTCATACTTACTGGCATCTAGACAAGTCATTTATCCTTTATCTTTCAACATGTTAGTAGCAACTTTACACACAATTCTATGAGTATTAAAACGTCCATTAAACAACTCTATGAGCATACTTGCAAATTTCAACATTGAACTCTGTCCCCTTTCGATTGCAATTATTTTTGCCATAAATGTGTTAACAAACCCAGGATCAATGCCTTCATCACCTGATATTGTAATTGCATTGTAATGGGAAGAATCCTCCTTGATGTACCAGCTTTTGGATGTTTGTGACACGGTGAGAGAGTGTCCCTTAGCGTGAAGAGCTTCAATGAAAATATCCGTTTTCACCCAGTGGCTTCACTCCATCGGGACAATCAAAGTCTTTCCTCCCTGGCATATTCCCAAAGATATAGACAAAATAGATCATAAGACCATTTGAGACTTCATAATTCCATCAAAGCATTTCATTTTTCACCTGAAATGCAAAACAAAAAAAAAACGACAACATCACATAATACAAGGATAAGGAAAACAATCAGGCACAGAGGGAAGCTTTGATTGGTCTGGATCAGGGGTCGGAAACCCCGAAGCTCCAGGTAATAGTCTATTTAGTTCATTTTTCCAACGTAATAGTTATGATTCTGGAGAGTCAGGTGATCTTGTAACATTGAAATAAAACGTGTTTTAATATTTTGTCCATCAAAACATGCGTCGCACCTTGAATGCGTCACCTGTTGCCGACAGGCTGGTGAATTGTTTTGAGCTCTCGAAGCCCGGTAAGCTCACCATGTGGACATCCAAAAAGTTCGTTTCATGGAGTGTGGAGTGGAATCGAGACATGGGATGCCATTCCCGACACCTATTTGAACACGAACACGTACGCATTTGGGGTCCTGTCCATCTTTGGATCAGCATAGTTGTGCGAGCAAGTGTTTTCCACCATGAACTTCATAAAAAGCAAAAATGGGCCGCGACTCACTGATGACAGCTAACAGTCATGTGTGAAGCTCAAGGTGACATCATACAGCCCGGATATGGAGAAGCTCTGCAGTGACGTTCAGGGGCAGAAATCGCATTAAGCAGGTGAGAGAAACGAGCTTTTAATTTTGCAAAGATAGATTTTTATATCGGACCCTGAACTGATGTCGTTGTGTTTCGGTTGACCGAGGAAATAGTCGCGGATGACGGCACACTGAAATAGACTTAAGTCGTGATAAAACATAAACTAACATTTTTTTTTGCCCCTTATAATTAAAGTAAGGTGAATTCTTTTTTCAAATCCACATATAAGTGAAGAACCTGAATTTAGTATTTTATTTCAAAGAAAAATGATACGTGCCAGTATCCTTTTTTTTAGAGTTCAAAATAATTGAGTGTTTTGCTGTGCCAAGCGCACAAAAAAATGAGTCTTTACCGGTTTGTAGTTCTTTTATTTCATACATGCAACAAACTACAGTTCTTATATACAGTACATAGCATAAATGTAATAAAACTATACTGTATACCCTGTGTTATCTTCATTATAGCGGTCAAATAGGTTTTGCGGCTCCAGGTGGGTTTTATTTGGTGGGAATCCCGCCCAAATGGCTCTTTTAATGCTGAAGGTTGCTGACCCCTGGTCTAGATGAATAGCCGGCAACACTGTCTGTGAAATGGTGTCGTTTCTTGAGATGATTCAGGTTGGACTGAATCACCGCAGGACACCTGGTAAGGGCAAAAGTTCACTTAGAAAAATTTGGTTCATCACATGTTGACTGTAAATATTTATCTAGTTTAATGGTAATTTGCTGATTAGGCACTTCTGTGTGTAGAGTTTGTGCGCTGACTTAGTGGAGGAGGGCTGCAGCGGGGCTGGCGTGCATGGTGTGTGCCAATAGAGGTAGGCTGTTGGCAAACTGTCACATTAATCAGGCCTTTCCTAAAGAGTGGAGGCCAGTATTTGGATTATTTCACAGCTCTCTAGAATAGTCCATTCTGATTGGTCAACAGCGGCAGTCAGCTGTTCTATATCTAAATAGCTACCATTGATCTGTAATTAATGACCGTCGTCACAGGCGACCACTTCTCCGCCAGTTGGTTGGAGGCGAGGCTGATGAGTTGGTGTCTCTTATAATCGCACCCCTAGTCAATTCTCCATGTACTGTATTTTGAGTGGGGTGCTGATGCCTATTTCGCTGAGTTTATTTACCAGGTGGTGGGCTCTGGAGCAGGTTTTTTCATCTTTAATCTTTGTGACACGGGTAAGTCAGCACTGCCAAGAATGCCTTTGTGACACGGGTAAGTCAGCACCCGGTCCTCCAGGTTGGGGGTTGGGCCAGGGGTTGACAACCTCACCCCGTAAAAAAAGCATGTTACGGAAACTACGAGAAGACGCCATTCTGGTAAGCAGCAAATGGTGGGGACTCGTCGCCCAATGTTCCAGAAGGAACGGGAGGAACTGAACTGAAACTGAACTGTAGAGGCTTCACAGCTCGGTCCCTCTGCAAAGCGTACACCCTGCTGGGCATTACAGGTGCACGCCAGAGAAAGGCCAGGGAAAAACATCACGCAGGCAGCTGAGAAGGCCTCTAGATGGCTGTGGATCAAGAGGGGCGATCTGTGGGTACATGCTACTTAGACACAGGTCAGGGCTTGATCAATCCTGGCTGGGTGGCCTGGGTGAGGGTGTATGATGTTGAAAGACCCGAAACACCCAATGACCCCAGGTTCCATCACTGACCATGTGTCTTAGTGCATCAGTAGATGTATATTTAACTAACTGTGGTTCTGAAATATACAGAAAGTACACAGAATAGAATGGTAAATTTACAGCAAAACCCAAATCTATCCTGAGTAATTATCGTTGTACAAATGCAGGAGAAATACAATTTATATACATGGATATAGATCTTTTTATCATATCTTACTCCTACTTTTTATTTTTTTTAAATTCCTATTTAAATGTTTTTATTTTATGTTTTCTATTTGTAATACTCTGCCCTGTACAGTCTCTGGAATTTGTATTAACAAAAACATTTAACCACATTACTGTACACTGTGCAATATGTATGTGACAAATAAATATTTTGAATCTTTGAGTCTGAATCTGAATGAAAAATAATACAAATGATTTGGTGGAGTATGGGCACCACTTTTTGTTGTATGTGTTGCTGTACAAAAACAACTTTAATGACTTATTCCCATCTGAATATTTTTTTCTTTTTTTTGTGCTGTCAGCATGCTAGGCATACAACACAATGTATTTGTATGCCATTGCATCTAGGACAAAGTTAGTCTGCAAGTGAAGTTCAATCTTCTCAACCTGCAATGCCACTTTTTATTCATTCTTTAATCATCACAAACTGCTGTAACAACTCTGTGCTGTGGACATCATGTGGGATGACCAGAGCACAGATTTTTGTTACACAGAACCGCCACCAATCAAGATTCAAGATCCAAAATTCAAGATGTTTGCTTATCATATACTTATACCTCCAAGCATACGTACGGTATATGTAGTGAAATGCATTTGCAACACACCCGAAGATTATGCACAATAAGTACAAAGACACAATAGCTCCGTAATTAAGTAATTAACTACCTAACTAAACTAATTGATTCCTAAAACGTAATTCAGTTAATAAATAGAATACAATAAGCATAAAAAGGTAATATAATGAATGGGGATACAAAATGGAAATAAGAGGAATCTCTGTTTTCACTGCTTGACTGCGGAGGCACTTGCCTGACCACAGCAGCGGGAGCAGTCTGTTGTTGGGGTGGTGAGGATCCTTCATGATCCTGTGAGCTCAGCTACTACTCCTCCTGGTGTCAAAGTCCTACATGGAGGGTAGTTCCAGTGGTACATTGGGCTGAACGCACCACCCTCTGCAGGGCCCGCCTGGCTTGAGCGGTACAGTTCCCAAGCCAGGCAGTGATGTTGCCTGTCAGGATGCTCTCCACTGCTCCAGAGTAGAAGGACTTGAGGATCCTTACTGAGACCCTGAATTTCTTCAGCTGCATGAGGTGGTAAAGACACAGCCTCGCCTTCCTCACCAGAGTGTCTATATGTATAGTCCAGATTAAGTCCTCTGTGATGTGGACTCCCAGGTACTTGAAGCTGCTCACCCTGTCGACTGAAGTCCCATTAATCACCGGCAACATGTGCGTCCTCGGTTGTAATCCTCTCCTAAAGGCCACAATCAGCTGCTTAGTTTTGCTGATGTTCAGGAGGAGGCTGTCCTGGCACTAGTGTGACAGATCAGCCGCCTCCTCACGGTAGGCCTTCTCGTCGTCATTGTGGATCAGGCCCAGCACAACGGTGTCGTCATGAAACTTGATGATGGTGCTTGAGCTGGTCCTGGCCTCACAGTCATGTGTGGACAGGGAGTACAGTAGGGGTCTGAGGACACAGCCCTGGGGGGATCCTCTGTTCAGGGTGAGGGAGCTGGACATGTGCCTCCCCGCCCTAACCACCTGGGGCCTGGCTGTGAGGAAGTCTAGGATCCAGGCACACAGCGGAGTGTTCAGACTTAGCTCCCGCAGCTTGACAGCCAGTCTGGTGGGGCCTATGGTATTGAAAGCTGAACTGAAGTCGTTGAACAGCAATCTCACATAGCCCCCCTTCCGGCCACCCAGGTACGTGGGTGTGGTGTGCAGTACCTGGGAGACAGCGTCCTCCGTGAATCTGTTTGGCCGGTATGTGAACTGCAGCGGTCCAAGGTGCGGGGGAGGGGGGCGCAAATGTAATCCTTAATCAGCCTCTTGAAGCACTTCATTACCAGCGAGGCGAGGGCTGCCTCATTCACGCAGGCTGGAGAGGCGTTCTTTGGCACAGGGATGATGGTAGACCTCTTGAAGCAGGACAGGACCACCGACTCGGTTAGGGAGGCGTTGAATATCCTAGTGAGCACCGGGGCTAGTTGCTAAGCACAGATCTTCAGTACTCACCCAGATATGCCATCTGCGTCCACAGATTTCCTGGTGTTCACACGCATCAGAGCCATCCTGACGTCATGCTCAGACACAGAGTGTGCTCTCATCCCCAGTGGTGTAATTTCAATTAGCTGGCAAGCTAGCGTGTTGCTAGCCACACACTGCGCATAAAAGGAGTTCAGTTGGCTAGGGAGGCGTCCATACTCATGGCTGGGGAGGGGCTGCTCTTGTAGTTGGTAATAGTCCGCAGCCCCTGCCACAAGCGTCTGGTGTCCTGTTGCTCCACCTGTTGCTCCACTGTGTCTCTATGTCTGTTTAGCGTCCTTCACCGCCCTCCGCAGTTTGTATGACGCCGCTTTGTAATTGTCCATGTTACAAGACCGTCGTTGTAAGCTGCATTCAGAGCGCCGTGGATAAATGTATCCATCCACGGTTTCTGGTTAGGAAATATCCTAGCTTTCACTGTGAGAACGATGCTGTCCGCTACCATGGCTATGAAACTCATAAGAACTTCAGTAAACTTGCTGACGTCACTGGAACTTGATTGGAACATGTCCGGGTTGACTTCACTCAGAGAGGTAGAGGTGGAACGGACGGCATGAGACAGTCAGCTGTTCCAGGTTCAGGTAGCAGGAGCGGGAGAGAGTCTTGATGTTGTTAAGAGTTACACCAGCTGCTGTTAGTCATGATGCAGAGGCCTCCAACCTTGGATTTCTCCTCCGACCTGTCGGTGCGGAACACAGAGGCCTCGGCTGGACGAATGGCGTGGTCCGGCACCAGCGGGTTCAGCCATGCCCCCGTCAGGCAGAGGAAGCAACAGTTTCAACAATATCAGCCTGGTTATTACTACAGATGGACAAATGGGGAATAACCTCAAGTTGTTTGGATGAGGGGTGAAAGTTATTTTAACTCCTCCTTTGTAACTGTGGAATATCCATCATGAAGAAAACCACCAGCCACCCCTGAAAACAACAGTATATAAGAGAACACAGATTAGTGCACATTAGTAGAAAACTAACTTGCAAGATGTCAAGTATGTAAGGTTTATTTTTAACAAGACATAAATTACCTAAATTACAGTATACAAGCAGGAAGGTTTTTTTTTAATGTATATTTTTGTATTGTTTTACATTTTTCCTCTTCATCTTGTTCATAGACATCTCCAACCATGCAGCTGATCCTAGCAGGACTTCTCCTTGTGGCTGTGGGAACTCAGGCCCATTGGTACAACTTCCCCAGGGAAGCTGTTGGAGGTAACAACTTCACTTACTTTGGACAGAAAATATGTAAATGTTTATCGCTTTATGGAAGATGATTTATCCCTTTTTACACCTTTTCTCTTTCCTCATCAGGAGCTCGTGATATGTGGCGTGCATACGGTGACATGAGGGAGGCAAACTGGAAGAACTCAGACAAATACTTTCATGCCAGGGGAAACTATGATGCTGCCAGAAGAGGACCAGGGGGCAGATGGGCAGCTGCAGTTATCAGGTATCAAATGAATAAATGCTCACTTCATTTATTTAAATTTTCTTCATGAGGTGTCGGACCATTTAATGTGTGTGACTGTGTTCTAGTGATGCCAGAGAGATGGTTCAGGGAAGCAGTGGCCGGGGACATTTGGACTCAGCTGCTGACCAGGAAGCGAACCGCTGGGGACGCAATGGAGGGGATCCCAACCGCTACAGACCTAAAGGACTGCCCAACAAGTACTGAGGATGGAAACACCCTGAGAAGAAGCTTGCAGTGTAAAGACACTCACTGAGCAACCTCATCCTACTGTATTAATGAGCATGCATGCATTGTTATAGCAGAAATGTTTTGCAGGTCATTATGTTCAAAAATATAAAATAATGTCCTGTCTTTAATCATTTTTTAAAGTGTTGTAACATTTAAACGTCTGACTTAATAAATACAAAGCAAATACTAAAACAATTGAGCTGTATGTCTTTCCATGCCAGATTTACAAATGTTTTTCAAACAGATGGAGATTGTTACAGGACCAATAGTTTGTCAAAGACATCAATATTCTAACAGATCATTTCTGATCTGATTGATCAAAGTGTGTGTGGTTTTAAAGAAAAATAAGAAAATAATACCAACATGTCAACATCAAGTATGTTACGAGTACAATCCTAAAGCGTAACAGCCACGTCACTGAATGCTGGAGCTCGCTGGTACCATTAGGGGTGGGCGGATCAATATCAAAAGCATCGATTCAACAGACACTACGTCTTGTTTTCAAGATCGGTTTTCGCGTCAATTGGATCGATCGCCTCACCCCCAACCCCGGTATAAAGTACTGTGGCGTTTATTGTTATTATTTTATTTAAATATTTATATCCATATGTTTGACTTGAATACCGAGCAACATAACCAAATTCTTGGTGACAGGGTGACATGGAAGAAAGTGACTGTGGTCCATTGAAGTTGCACAGCACTTGTTACCATGAGGCAAGAGTGTGAGGGTTTTTTTTATGTTTGTGCAGGGACCGGAAATGCACGTCTGATTTCAAATCCTGAATTTGAGGTGTGGTTTGACCTCACATTTAGTTCACACGTCAGTCATCTGGCTAAATTAGCTCTTTACCTTTTCGAGACCAAAAACCAAAAGAAGTGTAAAATAAGAATCTGATTGATTTAGAATTTACTTAGTAGAGATGGTGCTCAAGATGCATGGGATATCCCCAGTTCTAAAGTGAAAAGCAATTCATCAATTTGCGTGCTTGCCCTTCAAAATAGATTTTTCACATTCATTCAGAGAATATGAAACTCATTATGGCCCTACAGATGTTGTATCCTACTACTTCCTCGAATCGTGCAAAGCAAGGAGGAACACAACTCTGCATCTAACATGGAGTTAGATCCGAAAAAAAATTCTTAATTTACAAAAAGACCAAAGAGATAAAATATCAATCGAACAGCCCTGCCGACGTCTAACAAGTACGATGGTACACACGCACGCACGCACGCACGCACGCACACACGCACGCACGCACGCACGCACACACATACACACACACACACACACACACACACACACACACACACAGTTTGTAACCTCAAACCACTACAGAGCGACTAACTCTACACCACCCTGCACGCACAACGCAAATGGATGTTCGGCACCACAACCTGCACATTGATAAGGAATTGGATGATGATGTCTCAAGTGTCTTCCACCAGAAACTCATTTTGTCTGAAACTCAAACTCATCTGAAAGTTTTCGAACGTTGGTGTGCCAGCGATGCACGAACATCCGGCTACTTCCTGTCATAATCTGTTGGTTTTTAACTAATTTCTGCCCCGTATGTGGATCGATTTAGATTAAACTTGAACCACGAAATGTCTGTGACGTCCCGGTTCTAACGACCCCTCAACCGTGTCCGGAGCTGCAGCTGTCGTCCTGATCCAGACACTTCTGTAAAGTGCCAAGGAGAATGGAAATTATAAAAATCCGAACAATAGCAATTGGGGTTCCATACCGTATACAGAGAAGGAGCTCCAAATTTATAAGATAGAAATTATGATATATTTCAAACCTACTCAACAATTTTTAAAATGTAAAATATATGAATAAAATGTCACGTGTGCACTAAAAACTGTCTCCACGTGAGGTTGCGACCCTTACATTGAGGATGTCTTATTTACTCTCTCTTCCCTCCAGAAAACCCAAAATATATCAAAAGTTCATCCAGAAAAGTAAGAGTGATATCTCCTAATCAGTGATCACCTGACAGGACCAGAGGTTTGGCAAGGCAACAATATTCTGCTTTATCTTTCTGATTGGTGGATAAATATACATGTATGTAGTAAAGATTATTTTAAGGAAAGGCTGCTTGTTTTGGAAATTGTGTCTCTGAGCAGGGAATCCGTGGATTTCCCATTGAGCCATCTTTCGTTTTCCAGTAAATTCAGTTTGTTCCGTTTAGTTTTAAAAAAGGACACATATGGTCCTGTTTGGGACAATTTTCACTGTCTGGCAAATGACACTACTTTCCACGGTGTGCTCACTGCTTGGCTTTCCTCATGGATTTACATGTGGTCACTACAACTGATAGTGCGCCACCTAGTGGACAACTGGAGCACACTGGATGGGAGCTATGATGAGGGAAAGTGGACATCAGAAGATATTTACAAACAGGTGAGAAAATTGAACTTGCACTTGTTATGTATTCCATGCATATTGAGAGGATTAAACATATTAATAACAAAAACTATTGAGATGGAGGCCGAAGTATTACAGCTTGGCCAAACTGGTTGAGTAACACAAATAACAAGTTGTGAGTGAAACGTAATTCCATGACAATTCGTTTTTAGTTCTGTTTCTAAAAGACTGATTTAGACCGGAGTAAAATTGCTCTGAATTTAATCTAGACTCTTGCACAGTGAATAACAATGTGTAATTGACAGCTAAAGAAATAAGCACAGTGTGAAAAACTTGTGTAAATAAAGTTATAGAAACAATCAATAAGACGTGTATCGCAGACATGGACTTTGTTTACATGGAGTTGCTGCAATATCAGCCTGGTTATTACTACAGATGGACAAATGGGGAATAACCTCAAGTTGTTTGGATGAAAGTGAAAGTTATTTTAACTCCTCCTTTCTAACTGTGGAATTTCCATCATGAAGAAACCCACCAGCCACCCCTGAAAACAACAGTATATAAGAGAACACAGATTAGTGCACAGTAGTAGAAAACTAACTTGCAAGATACATCAAAATCCTGTCAAGTATGTAAGGCTTATTCTTAACATGACATAAATTGACCAAATTACAGTATACAAGCAGGAAGGTTAGTTTTTAAATATATATTTTTGTATTGTTTTACATTTTTCCTCTTCATCTTGTTCATAGACATCTCCAACCATGCAGCTGATCCTAGCAGGACTTCTACTTGTGGCTGTGGGAACTCAGGCCCAGTGGTACAACTTCCCCAGGGAAGCTGCTGGAGGTAACAACTTCACTTACTTTGGACAGAAAATAGGTAAATCTTTATCGCTTTATGGAAGATGATTTATCCCTTTTTACACCTTTTCTCTTTCCTAATCAGGAGCTCGTGATATGTGGCGTGCATACGGTGACATGAGGGAGGCAAACTATAAGAACTCAGACAAATACTTTCATGCCAGGGGAAACCGTGATGCTGCCCGAAGAGGACCAGGGGGCAGATGGGCAGCTGCAGTTATCAGGTATCAAATGAATAAATGCTCACTTCATTTATTTAAATTTTCTTCATGAGGTGTCGGTCCATTCAATGTGTGTGACTGTGTTCTAGTGATGCCAGAGAGATGGTTCAGGGAAGCAGTGGCCGGGGACATTTGGACTCAGCTGCTGACCAGGAAGCGAACCGCTGGGGGCGCAATGGAGGTGATCCCAACCGCTACAGACCTAGAGGACTGCCCAAAAAGTACTGAGGATGGAAACACCCTGAGAAGAAGCTTACAGTGTAAAGACACTCACTGAGCAACCTCACCCTACTGTATTAATGAGCATGCATGCATTGTTATAGCAGAAATATTTTGCAGGTCATTATGTTCAAAAATATAAAATAATGTCCTGTCTTTAATCATTTTTTAAAGTGTTGTAACATTCAAACGTCTGACTTAATAAATACAAAGCAAATACTAAAACAATTGACCTGTATGTCTTTCCATGCCAGATTTACAAATTTTCTTTCAAACAGATGGAGATTGTTACAGGACCAATAGTTTGTCAAAGACATCAATATTCTAACAGATCATTTCTGATCTGATTGATGAAAGTTTGTGTGGTTTTAAAGAAAAATAAGAAAATAATACCAACATTTCAACATCAAGTATGTTACGAGTACAATCCTAAAGCGTAACAGCCACGTCACTGAATGCTGGAGCTCGCTGGTACCATTAGGGGTGGGCGGATCAATATCAAAAGTATCAATACAACAGACACTACGTCTTGTTTTCAAGATCGGTTCTCGCATCAATTGGATCGATCACTTCACCCCCACCCCCGGTATACAGTACTGTGGTGTTTATTGTTATTATTTTATTTACATACTTATATCCATATGTTTGACTTGAATACCTAGCAACATAACCAAATTCTTGGTGACAGGGTGACATTGAAGAAAGTGACTGTGGTCCATTGAAGTTGCACAGCACTTGTTACCATGAGGCAAGAGTGTGAGGGTTTTTTTTTTATGTTTGTGCAGGGACCGGAAATGCACGTCTGATTTCAAATCCTGAATTTGAGGTGTGGTTTGACCTCACATTTAGTTCACACGTCAGTCATCTGGCTAAATTAGCTCTTTACCTTTTCGAGACCAAAAACCAAAAGAAGTGTAAAATAAGAATCTGATTGATTTAGAATTTACTTAGTAGAGATGGTGCTCAAGATGCATGGGATATCCCCAGTTCTTTAAAGTGAAAAGCATTTCATCAATTTGAGTGCTTGCCCTTCAAAATGGAAAACAGAATACAAAGGTATTTGCAGATAGTGAGCCAACATAATACCAGCTCCGAATACTGGGTCAGTCAGGACCATGTCATACTTACTGGCATCTAGACAAGTCATTTATCCTTTATCTTTCAACATGTTAGTAGCAACTTTACACACAATTCTATGAATATTAAAACGTCCATTAAACAACTCTATGAGCATACTTGCAAATTTCAACATTGAACTCTGTCCCCTTTCGATTGCAATTATTTTTGCCATAAATGTGTTAACAAACCCAGGATCAATGCCTTCATCACCTGATATTGTAATTGCATTGTAATGGGAAGAATCCTCCTTGATGTACCAGCTTTTGGATGTTTGTGACACGGTGAGAGAGTGTCCCTTAGCGTGAAGAGCTTCAATGAAAATATCCGTTTTCACCCAGTGGCTTCACTCCATCGGGACAATCAAAGTCTTTCCTCCCTGGCATATTCCCAAAGATATAGACAAAATAGATCATAAGACCATTTGAGACTTCATAATTCCATCAAAGCATTTCATTTTTCACCTGAAATGCAAAACAAAAAAAAAACGACAACATCACATAATACAAGGATAAGGAAAACAATCAGGCACAGAGGGAAGCTTTGATTGGTCTGGATCAGGGGCCGGAAACCCCGAAGCTCCAGAGCCGCATGTGGCTCTTTCATCCCTCTGCCGTGGCTCCCTGTGGCTTTGGGAAAATTGTGTGAATAAATAATGGCTATTTAATTTAAATCAATGTAATTCTATTTAGTTCATTTTTTCAACGTAATAGTTATGATTCTGGAGATTCAGGTGATCATGTAACATTGAAATAAAACGTGTTTTAATATTTTGTCCATCAAAACATGCGTCGCACCTTGAATGCGTCACCTGTTGCCGACAGGCTGCTGAATTGTTTTGAGCTCTCGAAGCCCGGTAAGCTAACCATGGAGACATCCAAAAAAAGAAAAGTTTCTGTTTTTTAACGAAAATAGAACGTTAAAGTTCGTTTCATGGAGTGTGGAGTGGAATCGAGACATGGGATGCCATTCCCGACACCTATTTGAACATGAACACGTACGCATTTGGGGTCCTGTCCATCTTTGGATCAGCATAGTTGTGCGAGCAAGTGTTTTCCACCATGAACTTCATAAAAAGCAAAATTGGGTCGCGACTCACTGATGACAGCTAACAGTCATGTGTGAAGCTCAAGGTGACATCATACAGCCCGGATATGGAGAAGCTCTGCAGTGACGTTCAGGGGCAGAAATCGCATTAAGCAGGTGAGAGAAACGAGCTTTTAATTTTGCAAAGATAGATTTTTATATCGGACCCTGAACTGATGTCGTTGTGTTCCTCGTGTCCTCGTGTCCCCTTGGAATGTAATCCTGGCTCGAAGGTCATCCATCTTCTCCAGGGACTGGACATTGGCAAGGAGGATGCTGGTAAGAGGTGGACGGTATGGTTGCGTCCTCATTCTGATCCGAATGCCGCCCTGTTTACCGCGGCGCTTCCTCCATCGGCGCACCCGTGGAACAGCGACTGCATTGAGGTTATTGCCCTTGTTGATATTCCCGAAAAGAGGTTGGCATAACAAAGTCTCAGATTTCAAGCTACTTCTTGATCCAGGTGACTCATGCTTGCTGTCCTGTCAGCGTCCTTTCTCTCAGTTCTTCTTTGTGCTTCTGGAAATTACTTGTTCGGTACTTTCCACATGACTCACTCCCCCGTGACTTTCTGAAAATTTTTTTAAATGAATTTAACCTGTGCTGTCACTATACTGGGCATACAACAAAGAGTATTTGTATGCCATTGCATCGAGGACAGAGTTTGGCTGCAAGTGGAGTTCAAGTTCTCAACCTGCAATGCAACTCTATTAATTCTTAAATCTTCAAGAACTGCTGCAATAACTCTGTCCTAAATATGTCAGGCCCCCCGGCCTGGGGGAAGGTCTACAGGACGGTAGTGAGACCAGCTATGTTGTCTGGTTTAGAGGCGGTGGCACTGACAAAAAGGCAGGCGGCTGAACTGGAGGTGGCAGAGTTGAGGATGTTGAGATTTTCATTGGGAGTGACAAGGATGGACAAGATTAAGAATGACTACATTAGAGGGACAGCTCAGGTTGGACAGTTTGGTGAAAAAGTGAGAGAGGAGAGATTGAGATGGTTTGGACACGTGTGTAGAGATGAGAGTTACATTGGGAGAAGGATGCTGAGGATGGAGCTGCCAGGCAAGAGGAAAAGAGGAAGGCCAAAGAAAAGGTTTATGGATGTGGTGAGGGAAGACATGCAGGCAGTTGGTGTAAGGGAGGAAGATGCGCAGAACAGAAAGTATTGGAGGGAGATGATCCACTGTGGCGACCCCTAACGGGAGCAGCCGAAAGTAGTAACACAAATCTTTAAATCAACATAGGACTTTCTTCACATGAATTAACTCTTTTTCAGTCATCACCTGTAGGTTTTTTGCAAGAAAAAAAACAGCCGTAACATCACGGAGAGATGTACATCAAATGTCCATACAGCGGCTGGCTTGAATGGGTTTTCGCACATGACGGTAAAGTGACACTCACTTTACCAGAGTGATTATTTACATTGCCACACATGGATTATTGCGATCAGATGATGCTGATGTGTTGATGCAGATGGTGGTAACTGACTCATGTGATCTGTGTACTCTGTCAACCTGTGCATACGTGACACAATTAATTTGTTTTAGTTTACCTCTATGCGTGGCGCTATCTTGGTGCAGCCATTGTTGATCACAAGCTCCATCCACAATACTGAACCGCTGATAGTTGTTGACCAATCGCCTGATGTGACCTGACCTAACCATCAATTGTGCATGTGCAACATGCACAATTGTAAATTTTTAGGTACCAAACCTTCCCACAAACTTTAATTTTTACTTGGGTGTCAGCACCACTAATCTTGTGCGTTGCAATTTCACATCTCTTCACATCTATAAACAACAGATTGAACTTTAGTTTTCCAGTAAATTCAGTTTGTTCCGTTTAGTTAAACAAAGGACACAAAAGGTCCTCGTTAGGACAATTTTCATTGTCTGCCACACTGACCGTACTTTCCACGGTGTGCTCACTGCTTGGTTTTCGGCCTGGATACAACTACAGATTGACAAATGGAGAATAACCTGAAGTTGTCTGGACGAAAGTGAAAGTTATTTTAACTCCTCCTTTCTAACTGTGGAATTTCCATCATGAAGAAACTCACCAGCCACACCTGAAAACAACAGTATATAAGAGAACACAGATTAGTGCACATTAGTAGAAAACTAACTGCAAGATACATCAAAATCCTATCAAATATGTAAGGCTTATTTTTAACAAGACATAAATTACCTAAATTACAGTATACAAGCAGGAAGGTGTTTTTTGTTAATGTATATTTTTGTATTGTTTTACATTTTTCCTCTTCATCTTGTTCATAGACATCTCCAACCATGCAGCTGATCCTAGCAGGACTTCTACTTGTGGCTGTGGGAACTCAGGCCCAGTGGTACAACTTCCCCAGGGAAGCTGCTGGAGGTAACAACTTCACTTACTTTGGACAGAAAATATGTAAATGTTTATCGCTTTATGGAAGATGATTTATCCCTTTATACACCTTTTCTCTTTCCTAATCAGGAGCTCGTGATATGTGGCGTGCATACGGTGACATGAGGGAGGCAAACTGGAGGAACTCAGACAAATACTTTCATGCCAGGGGAAACCATGATGCTGCCCGAAGAGGACCAGGGGGCAGATGGGCAGCTGCAGTTATCAGGTATCAAATGAATAAATGCTCACTTCATTTATTTAAATTCTCTTCTTGAGGTGTCGGTCCATTCAATGTGTGTGACTGTGTTCTAGCAATGCCAGAGAGATGGTTCAGGGAAGCAGTGGCCGGGGACATTTGGACTCAGCTGCTGACCAGGCAGCGAACCGCTGGGGACGCAATGGAGGTAATCCCAACCGCTACAGACCTAGAGGACTGCCCAAAAGGTACTGAGGATGGAAGCAAATTGAACTGAACATAAACTACATGCAAAAAAAACGTTGTGCTGTTTCTTTAAATGTCTTCGGTAGACGAATCATCATCTTTAACATTCAGAAACAATACATGTTTGGTATTCCATGTTGATGAAATGTAATTGAACTGGAATTGTCCTGATTACAGATTTTGTGATTCAGCCTTTGCATTTCAGTGTATATCATAAAAAATGGGAATAAATGAAAATATACATCTATTTTAAGACTCAGAGTATACTGCCTTTTTTATAGTACAGTAACCATCAAGTCTCATATTTTAAAGACCCTTCATTGTTTCCCTTTCCTGTTCTTTCCATTGTGTTATTATGAGTGTGTAAATCGGGATGGTTTATTTCAGTATAATGTTTTGTATCCTACTTGGTTAAAAATGCAGCAAATTTAAATGTTGCTAAAATAACTGTCAAGGAACCCAGACAGCATTTCAAAAATTAAAGTGGCTTTGCAATTAACCTTTTCTCCATTGGGTCATTTTTTAATTGTGTCTCTCTAAGTTTTAATTAATTATGAATAACTTCCCCAATACAGTATCAATCTTCCCTCCTGTGTTTTACAGGAGTATAATGAATTCATAAACAACAGTTTTATATTACAATAAAACTAAACGTAAGAGGGTTAATTATTAATGAATTAGTAGTTTGTATTCTTTTGTTTTATTTGAACTCTGAGCTGGAGGTTAATCAATGGTCACAAATGCGCACTCTGCCTTTATGACAAACACCATAATTCTGTGTATTGTTTTTGGTCCTAATATTGACAAATTAAATAGCCAAATCATATCCTACATTTCCATCAAACCATTCAAGCTATATAAATCGTGGATTTCCTTATCAATTTGCTAGACCTTGTTTCTCTCTTCTTGAGGAAAAACAGGAATCACTGTTATTTTCCAGGAAAGGGATTTGATGTTTGTCAGTAACCTCATTGTGGATTCCATCAATAATTCCCTCGGAAATCGTCATTATAACATGTCCGAATGATGGGCTTCCACTGATGTTAAAGAGAGCCACAGTACCACTGCCACAGCCAGCACAGGGGAAAGAGGAAGTACCAGCATTTGAGATCCCTCTACAAGCAGAGGAAGAGAGTGTTGAAATCCTCGCTGACCTGTGCGAGGAAATAGATGTCAGAGCACGGAGGAGATTATCCTCAAATGAGCCACTTCGACTGGTTAAAATGATAAACTGTATTGTGTAAACTGATTCAGTGGAAAATGTATACGAAAGCAGCCATGGGAAATCCGAAATGCAAAGCAATATTGTATGTAATGTAATTACATAATGTGAAGTTCTAGTGAGGGTGGAACATGGTCGGCCATCTTGGGCTTTCAGAGTGGGAGAGATCTAATGCCATGTTCAGGCTACTTGATTTTGGCCTGATTTTCCACGACAGGTTTTTGGAGATCGCCGAACAAAACCCCGGATCGGAGGAAAATCAAAGCAGGCTCCCGTGAGCGAGAAACGTGAACTGCTCACAACGCGAATCCAACTGCTCACAGAGCGTTCGCTGAGATATCAAGCAGGTATCATATCTGGTCGTGTCGGGATCGAGGGGACGCAAGGAGCTACGGCCAATGACAGCAGACCCGGAGTGAGGCGGAGGAGTCCAGAAGGAGAGACAGAGACGGGAGTGCACGGAGCAGCAGCCAGAAACACACAACATACCTATTTTAATTTTCTCCTCTAGGTTAAGACCTCCTTGGAAAATTGGACACGGAAACCCTCAGTCGACGAGCTGATGGTTCCAGGATAGTTCGGTTTAGTCACTGGAGTGATCCGACAGAGAGACTGTAACGTCCTCTGGTTACCAGCTCTGGCATCAATGGAGCCAGGGTACCGTGGTCTGCTGGGTCATAGCACCTGGGTTCCTGGCAGGCTGTAAAAGGCAGGCTGTAAAAGGCAGGCTGTAAAAGGCAGGCTGTAAAGAGGGAGCGAGGCCTCCTGATCGGAGCAACTCTTTCCTCTCTAAATAAGATCGAATCAGACCGTAGGGAAAAGGTAAAGTGTAGTGAAGGTAAAGGTGTTTTTTATTATTTTAGTCATTTCAATTCATTATTTTTAAAATGTTATTTTTAACATGGACTGTTCATACAGACACTCTGGTGAGAAAGGCGAGGCAGCATCTCTACCACCTCAGGCAGCTGAGGAAATTCCGGGTCTCGGTGAGGATCCTCAAGTCCTTCTACTCTGGAGCAGTGGAGAGCATCCTGACAGGCAACATCACTGCCTGGTTTGGGAACTGTACTGCCCAGGACAGGCGGGCCCTGCAGAGGGTGGTGCGTTCAGCTGAACGTACCACTGGAACTACCCTCCCCCCCTTGCAGGAGTTATACACCAGGAGGTGTAGTAGCAGAGCCCGTAGGATCATGAAGGATCCTCATCACCCCAACAACGGACTGTTTCAGCTGCTGCGGTCAGGCAAGCGCCTCCGCAGTCACGCAGCGAGAACAGAGAGACTGCGACGGAGTTTCTTCCCTCAAGCCATCAGAACTGTCAACGCTGACCTCACCAGGGGTCCTAACTGTATGTAGTATGTACTGTATGTAGCATACTGTACCGCATACTGTATCACTGTTCAGGGTTGTTCGTGATGCCGTATTGCTGCGCCGTACTGTTGTATACTGTGCTGTATTATCCCAAACACTACCTCACACTATTCACATTCACATGCCACTTTAATTCACATGCCACTTTAAATGCACATATCTGTATATACATAGCCATATTCCTTCAACCTATTCCATTTTATTTCAATTTATTTTTTATTGTATTTTATTCTATATATTTTTTATCTTATTCTATAAGTATTCCACTTACTGTATTACGTTTTAGGAGTCAGTTAGTCGGTCTATAGAAAGGAATTTTCTACTTTTTATTTTATTTTTGTACTTTTTCCTAGGACTTATTGTGTGCTATCACCGGGTGCGTTGCATTACATTTCACTGCATATATGTATGGAAGTATGTATATGTATGTGACAAATAAAAATCTTGAATCTTGAATCTTGAAATGTATAACCTGTCTTTATTATGTATTGATTACTTTTTTCTGCTGTAACACTTATGCTGAAATAAAGATTATAACTGCATTTAAAGTAACGGCTTTATCATAACTTTTTAGAATAGAACACAGTTAGTCAAATATTGATAACCATCCTTGTTTAATGGTTAAATGTTAGCAAACTGTCCATAAAAGGATCTGAATGGTTATTGTAGCGTTGCATATGTAAAAATATCTCTTTGGGGCAAAAGTACATTTGCTTCTCAATAAATTTCCAGCAACCACACCAACTTGCACTCAATTAGAGAAGAGCTGTCGTGAACTGGAATGGCTTTCAAGTTGTATTCGATTATAGGTCACTTATAGAGTATAGCCAAAGCTGGGGATGGGGGGAGCTACACAAAGTACACAGTTAGCATCTGGGCGAATCTTCTCGACAACTAGCCTGAGTTATTTTCAGAGTTTATCGAACCCCTTAGAAGGAGGGCTAGTCTGGAGCACTGTACGGTGCTTTGCCGGGAGACAACCAAAATAAAAAGAATCAATTCTTCAAAATGTTAACAAATATGTAACTTTAAGGTGTCACAGTTTGACGACAACAACATAAAAATTCAAAAGAACTTTGATTCAAGTCAGATATGGGTTTACAAAAAGTTAACAAAAGTAAATTAATACAGTCTGGAGGATGTTGAAGAAGCTACTCTGGCAGGAGGTCATCGCCCAGCTCTTCATCGGCAAAGTCGTCCTCTTCCAGACGTTTTCTGGCCGCTGTCTTCGGCCTCTCCATCTGAGGTCCAAGCGGGTCGATGTAGGAGGCATCAAGTTCTCTCGGGCTGCTGGCCTCATAGGGTTCATTGGAACCAGGAAGTGACCTCAGCTTGGCATTCAGTCGTTCCCCTTTGGAGCTGGTGCTCCGACTGCTACGGCCGCTGTCACTGCCAGTGCTCCCCTCTCTGCTCTCTGGCCTGCGGCCACTGGCACTGGCCTCCTTCCCAGACTTCATTCTCTGCTCTCTGATCTCCTTCATCTTCTCCACCTTCTTTAGCTTGGTGGCATAGTCCTGCACCTCCTTCAGACCCATATCAGAACACAGCCTCACAAGGAAGCGCAGGCATTCAATGTTTTCGGGGGACTTTTGGTGGATGTCCTTGTACGTCTCCAGAGCTTTCTGGTAGTTTCCACTTCTCCTGGAACAGCTTGCCACCATCAGCTGCCATTTGACCTGCGTGGGTTGAATGAGTGTGGCTCTCTCAAAGTACTGGATGGCCTTCTCATAGAACTGGGTCTCAATGTAGTAAGCCCCAAGCCACTCGATCACATATATGTTGGAGGGGAAATGTCTGAAAGACTCTGAGTAGTACTGGAAGGCCTGGGATTTGTCTCCCTCTGCATCATACAGCTCTCCGAGCTTGGCCAGGACATGGGGGTCTGTGGGAGTCACACTGATAAGCTGCATCAGCCAATCGATGGCCTGCTGTGGGTCCTCCATACGCTCGTAGAGGTTAGCAAGCTGGTACATGGCTTGAGCGCTGTTCCTCAGAATGGCGTGGAGCTTCAGGAAGCAGATCAGAGCCTCCTCGAGACAATTTCTCTTCTTGTAGGTCAGGCCGAGGTTGTAAAGGGCCTCGGTGCAGGAAGAGTCATTCCTCAGAGCCTCTTTGTAGAACTCTGCAGCCTTCTTGTAGTCCTGCTTGACAAACACTGCGTTGCCCTTGTTGATGAGGGCCGCCGGGTTGTAGCGGTCAGCATTCATAGCCAGGTCTGCATAGCGGTCGGCCTGGTCGTAGTCTTTCTCCAGGAAGTACAGGAAGGAGAGGTTGGTGGCTGCAGCACTCTTCACCCTGCTGTCTTTCTTCTCAAACGGCTTCAGTGTCTCCACAGCCTCGAGCTGGTTGAAGTCTCTCTGTCTCAGGTAGGTGATGGCTTTGTTGATCTCTAGGTCATTTGCAAGCTCAATGTACTGAGAACTTTTCACCATGTCCACACACCAGTCAAATCCAGCGGTGAAGGAGGTCTCGATGCGTGATGAGCGATGAGCGATGAGCTTGGCAGCCGTCATGATGAACTTCTCAGCCAGGGACTTCCGTTCCCGCTCCATCTGGTGAAGCTTGTCGTTCTTGATGGCTTCGATGACCATGTTGGCACGGGCGTCATCGTTAATGGGGATGTACTTGTACTCCTCGTCTATTCCCAATGGGACGGAAATAAGCTTCTGGAAGGCCTTTTTCATCCTCTCCATGTCCCCCGTGCCGTAGTAGCACAGGATGAGATTGAACCCCGTCCTGATGTTGGGGCTCTCGCTCATGATGTGCTCGAAAGAGGTGATGGCATTTGAGTACTGGCCCATGCGGACGAACACCACGCCAATGTTCTGCAGGATCTTTATCCTCATCTCCTTGTGGTAGTTGGAGATCTGGTCCAACGCCATGCGGTAGAGCTTGATCGCCTTTGGGTAGTTCTTCTGCTTTACGTAGATGTTGGCCATGTTGACTTTTAATCGGCCTGCATTATAAAACATGTTCTTGACAATGACCTGGTAGGTGTTGAGAGCCTCTGGGCACATGTCGTTATTTTCATATTGGTTGGCCAGGTTAAACAGCACAGAGTAGGTGAGGTCTGTGTTGATGTGGTCTGCAGTTCCACACTGTTCCCGCTCTCCACCCAGTGCTCGCTCCTTCCTCCCCGCCTCTTTAGCTTTCTCAAGGGCCAGCTGTAGCGCCCCCTGGCTGTGAGCCAGGCAGCTCTCTTCAATCAGGTCGTTGACCTTCTTCTCCAGGATCTTAATTTTCTCCTCTGGCGTGTCATCATTCTTGGACTCCAGTGGAGGTGCAGGTCCTATTGACTGGCCCAGGGTGTCAAATGTTAAGCCTCTGGTTAGTGATGGCGTGTAGCCTGCTGCTCTCACTGCAGTCATGGGTCTGGCTGTTCCATCCTGAACAGCTCCAGTCATAGGTCTACCCATTGAAGAGGTCATAGGAATCCTAGATCCAAAGGAAGTTCCGATTGACCATCCCCCAATAGCAGTGCCAGTCAGAGGGGGCCTCCTGCCTTGATTGGTTCTCACTGCTTGTTGAAATCCTTCATCATTGTCAAGCTCCTCGGCGTCAAACGTTGGATTGTAGTCATTGTATCCTGAATAAAGATCATCCTCCTCTTCGGCAAGGCATTTTCCATTTTCCATGATGGATTATTCACATTGAAAGTTTTCCTGGAGAATCAATAGGCAAACATTGGATTTAAGCTTAAAGAAAAACTCTTAAAATTTGCTCCTCTAGCAGGGAAATCATTACTGTTCTGTCTGTGATGGCAGCTTCTTTTTGGGTTGTTGTGGCGGCACTGTTGCATTACCACCCTCCTCCTGCTGTATAACTGTTGTGTAAGAAGAGCTCTTGTATATGGAACCAATGAGTTCTCTATACAATAGCTTGTTCTATACACTCTGTGTGTGTGTGTGTGTGTGTGTGTGTGTGTGTGTGTGTGTGTGTGTGTGTGTGTGTGTGTGTGTGTGTGTGTGTGTGTGTGTGTGTGTGTTTCACTCACTCCTCCTCCTGTGTCGGCAGCTTCTTCTTGGGTTTTAATGGTGGCTTGCATCCTATTTGTCTAGAGGCTGAAGTAAGGAAATCACAAGTTAGCAAGGAATTGGTAGTGGCAGTGTTTCCCGATGTTGAGCATGTGATATGCTGTGGAGAGAAGGATTACGAATTACACATGACAAGTTGAAAGTGAAAAGAGGGAGAGCGTTTAATTGGATTAGAGATGTTTTACATGGACAGGACAATCTAGGTCAAAATTAGACATATTAAGGAAATATGATGGTGAAAATGGATGCCACAAGGAAGTGTGATCCGTCTGTTGGTGTTTTGGTCAACAATGTGTTTGATATGATACAGCCACACTTAAGTAGGTCACCTTTTGCGGCTGATGGGGCAATGTGGAAGAGGGAAAGAAACATTCAACATGTGGTGAAAGAAGAGCAAGAAGGAATTAATGATGCAGAAAAGTGGGCCCTAACATGGGAATTTAGGTTTTCTACGGTTAAACACAAAGTAGTAATTTTCACTAAGAAGGTAGACGAGAATATGAAGTTGAAAATGTATGGAAGAGAATTGGTGAGTGTGACTAGTTTTAGATTTTCAGGGGTGGTCTTTGACTCAAAGTAAAATACAGAGGAAAAAATAAAGTTGATATTCTTTACTGTACAGTAGATAATAATAATAATAGAAAAACACAATATATCAGAATAAGGCTGAAAAGAGCAGTCATTGTATTGAGTTCCGTGTCATGCGCAAGTGAGGGGGAATAAAGAGATGGATGGAGTGGTTAAAGAGGCTTAGTTAAGAAATTAGATTGATTTAACGATAGCTTTGACTAAGGCCGAAGCAAAAGGATTATATAGGATAGCAGTGGTGGCAAGATTACTGGAATGGAGAGGGAAAGTGAGGACATCTGCACAACATACAAAGTAAGTTGGGCGCAAATCACAGTAGCGGGAGGAATAGACACAAAGAGATGTTGAACAACACACTGTTTAGTCAAGGGAAACATCCAACAGGAAATCCTGAATACTGCTAGGAAGAGTCAGTTCAGCATGTAATAGCCAGGTGTCAAAGACACTGAAGGGAACAAATGGATGTGGAATTCAGATGGGAAATTAGGGCTGGGTGTTTGAAAAATGACGATACCAGTACCCCGAAAGTAATACCAATACCAATAGAGTGCTTCGATCGATACCTTTATTCTACTGCCTACTGCCTGCATCATGTGAATGGAAGCATTCACATGATGGTAAAATGCTCCCACTCCTCCCCATGTAAATTATTTTCACACAAATACATTTTGAAAGTGTTCAAATTATTGAAATATTTATTGAATATCTGTACAAAACTGTACAATGAAGTATTTGGGCAGTGTAATTTTAAACATACATACATACAACATAGCCAGTACAGGAGGAATGATTAGAGCAAGGGAAAACCTCTTTCACTGTTCATATGGACACCTGACTGTTGGTTTAAGACACACTTGAAGAACTGTGAACCAATGCTTTAACAGACTGTTGTAGCTGCTGCTGCGGTAGTGAGCCTATCACACGTTAATTAATGAGATCGAAAAACACTTATGGTGATTGGCTGCCAGGGAAACCATACAAAGAGTCTTTTTATTTCTCGATCTGGGTGCAAAAAGTATCGAATGCATGTATCGTTTGACCGGAGAAGTTTCGATACTACTTGGTATTGGGTTATTTCAATCGATAACTTAAAGGTATTGACTATCGATACCCAGCCCTACGGCAAACAGGTACGACTTTGATTTGGATGAGATTCTTGGGGTTGAGTCTGGTGTAGTACGTGGAGTCATGATGAGGTCTTTGAAGACTATCATGGGGGGTGATATCGACAGGGAGGTTAAATAACGGAGGAAGAAGAGAGAATTCAGAAGAATTCGTTTTGGACGTGCACAATCATGAGCAGAAGCAGAGAGCAGCAACAGAAGAACATGCAAGCTGTGTGTGTGTGTGTGTGTGTGTGTGTGTGTGTGTGTGTGTGTGTGTGTGTGTGTGTGTGTGTGTGTGTGTGTGTGTGTGTGTGTGTGTGTGTGTGTGTGTGTGTGTGTGTGTGTGTGTGTGTGTGTGTGTGTGTGTGTGTGTGTGTGTGTGTGTGTGTGTGTGTGCTGGCATCCTCAACTGGCATCCTCCCTCCTCACCGTGCACCCGGGAGCCCTCCCCACCCCAAACGGGAGGCAGGGTAGGCCGACTTCCTCTTCTTCATCCCTTGCCCGCCAAACACTCAGCTTTATGGGGGGAGAGTTGTGACATAACAAGGACATCATATGATGATGACTAACCTGTTTCCACAGCAACCGGGGGGGCGGGGCTATGTGGGGAATTACCCTTATGTATGCGTTTCCATGACGAGTGGGTTTGACAGATATATATGACATTCAATACAATGCATTTAATGGTTGAATACAAAAAAATTATACATTCATTCATGTTAAGACACTGTGCCACCAACTGTGGATTTTCTAATCTTAACCTACCATTCGGTAATAAATTAAATTCAATTGTGCTTTTTATTTAACATCGAAGAAAATATTTCTCCAAATTCTGCATGTGGAGAGAAACTTCATAGATTTTATAAGTTTAAGATATATGAATATATTTTTTCAGACAAAAGAGTCAGGATCTCATTTATTCTCCATGGCAGCCAACGACATCAAGCGACAGCGTATAGCGACGAAACAAAGTTGAGCTCAGTTCAACTTCATGCAAATAAGACATGAGACGCCGAAGCGACAAACTGAGGCTGTTGCTGATAAGGCTTCCTGCATCTATTTTAATCCTGTCTCGCGTGTACTGCAGACTCCTCTCGACTATCAGCAATGACTTTAAAATTAAAGAGTCACATAGAGTTTGCAAACGGCCAAATGTACTTTCCCAAAGGACATCTGGGAAATAAGCTGTGGGAGTTTCGAGAGGCTTTGTCAAACTCCAGTTTGTGTTAATATCGGTGTGTATTAATCCGCCACAAGACCACAAAACTCGATGGCGGGTCAGTAAGAACATCATTTGATTCTATTTAATACCCTTTAACACCATTAACACCAGGGACTTGGGGCACAATTTATAATGATATAAAAAATAGTTCTGCTTAATATATCATATAAAACTAAATAGTTTTCATTTGTCAAAGCTGGAGTTTTGTTCCTGGCTTGTACGCTGTTGCACTGATATTGTCTGTCATATTGTCATTGCAGTATATATATATATATATATATATATATATATATATATATTCAAATTATATAGACTGTAAGAAATTGTGTAAAGAATAAGTAAATTAATTGAGTATCATTCACAATGATTAAAATATACACACAATAACAACAATTATAAATATCATTTCGAAATGAATATAATAAACAAATATAAATAAATAGATATTGTGCATGTTTGTAGGTCAAAGAGTATTAAACCGTTGCAATTCTTCATAACTGTGCCTTTTTCAACTCAGTGAGAAATCAAGCTGTATGTATGCTGCTCAGGCATGGGTTGGACAGTGGATTGGTAAATGAATGGCATTGCATGGCTCACACATGATTAATCTATTATTTAAGATATCCTCAAATAGTAACAAATAGTATACTATACTGTAGGTGCCTGTAGAACACAGCACATACAGACACACTTGAAAACTTCTGCAGCTACTGTTTTCGTAAACAATTCTTCAGTGCTTATATAAAAATGCCAAATTCCCAAAATGTAGGTATTGCATGTGATGACAAATCTCAGTGAATTATATCCTGTTTTCTGCCTAAGGCCAAAACCTACAGAAGACATCCCAAAGTGATCCATTAAACATTCTCGGATACGGTGTTCCCATTAGCCCTCGTTGCCTGCGTGCATGGTTTATCCTTTCTATCTTTAGCAACTCTCTGCATCTCCATAGCAACCGTGCAATAGATAATAAATTATTGACCAATTTATGCTAACCGGTGAACAAGTGACCTCCTCCTGAGAGCGTTTGCATGCTGATACAACTGTTAAGCTGTGCTCTCACATGACTAGGCTACGTTCAACGCCAAGACAATATGCCGCTCAAAGTGATCACGGAATACATACGCACATTTGGGAACCGGAATATGTATTGAACGGTACAACCGTTACACCCAACGGTACATTTCCCCTCCCCTTTTGAAGCTAAGTAGGATGAGAGAGAGCGATGCTGTCAGACTGTCCGACCGACGCGCTCTCTCCGGCTCTTGTCGCAACTTTCGAATGAATCGTTATTAACCACGCCCCTCAAAATCCTTGAAGAAGTTGTACCAAACTAACATGGGGTCCCGAGGAAAGGAATATGCCGAAGCGCGCAAAAAAATGGCGGCGTTGAAACAACGGAACTGGCGTCTAACGAGGAAAATCCGCGAGAATCGGTACTCGATGACGGAGACGCCATGTGAGCTAGCGACACAGATGGCAAACGCGAACGGAAGGTGACCAGCGCAGATATCATCAAAGCTACCACGTCCCTCAACCAAGACTTTCATCAGAAAATTGATGGGGTCCTAACTTACAGTGACCAGACGTTCCGGCTTCTCCAAGACTGTCCCCGTTTCGAGCTGTGTCCCGGTGCTGGTGTCGGGCCAGCGCTGCACAGTTGTCAGGTCCCTGTCAGTTTCGCCTACCACACACCACCCAACTGGCCTTTTTTAGGGGCCTCTGGCACAGAGACACAGAAGACGGGGGGGGGTTGAAAAAAACAGTTTACTGTAGAGTTGGCCAGATGGAATTAGCCAGGAGCAGATGGAGGTGTGACATGACAGGGCTCCTATCCTGAGTGTGTGTGGGGATGGCGGTTTTACCTGCTGCTCGTTAAACCAACCCTACGAGCAAGAGATATGCAGCCACACTGATCCCAGTCACCTAGATCCAGGTGAAGTGTGGCTGCTCACCCCACCATCCCCACACCACAGTACAGTATTTGGCCCCAACGGGGATGACCCAGCACTCGACAGCAGTCCCTTCCGGAAAATCATAACATTTCCTGGCAAATACATTATGGCTGGCCACTTCACTTCTGGCTTGGGTATTACTCAGGTGCAAACGAGGAAACCGATACACTGCTTTATCCAGGGAATTAACCCTTATAGACCTTATACATTTGGCTCCTTCCACCCTCAAGGAGAGAGGCCTTTATAGCTCTGTCACAAATGCCAGGTTAATCTAAAACCAAATGTGGATATTAACGCCCTATCAGCTTACTGAATTCTCATACAAAGATCCTCTGCAAAGTTATAGCGAGAAGATTGGAGGCGACACGCCCTTCTATTGTGGGGAAGGACCAGAACAGTTTTATAAAGGGAAGACAAGGCTTCCGTGACTTCAGAAGGGTAATTCATATGTTATACAGTCAACAAGGGGCACCACACACGGCACTTCTTTCAATTGACGTAGAAAAGGCCTTCGACAGAGTCGAGCGATCATGTCTGTTTAACGTCATCACGCCCATTGTGTTTGGAGAGTGGATTTGTAACTGGGCTAAGCTATTACATGAGCAATTACGTGCAAACTAACAATTTGGTATTCACAGCTTTAAAATTAAGCACGGATTGTTCTCGAGGCTCCCATTTATATCACCACTTCTATTTATCCTGGTGATAGAAACCTTGACAGTTGTTGTCAGAATCCACAAACATATTCATGGGATTCAGATGAGAAACCATAGAATCAAAATTTTTGCAGATGACGTCATCTTGTTTTTAAAGAGATTAGACTTCTCTATCCCCGCTCTATTAGAACTCTTTGGGGAGATCTCAGGTTACAAAATAAATGCTTCAAAATCCTCAATTACGACACTCAATAAGAAAGAGATACAGAATCTAAGTGTACATGTCCTTAAATTTAAACTCTCAAAGATTTTCACTTATCTTGGCATTGACATTGCCAGACTATTAGACAAGATTGTATCCATTAATTATGAACCTGTCTTGGAGTCTGTATCACGGTCTATAGATCATTGGATGTCCTGACCTATTTCTCTTATTGGAAGGGTAAATATACTAAAAATAGGCATATTACCAAAATTAATTAACCTGTTTCATAACATTCCCCTGGCGCCAGCTACTTATATATTTTCAAGGATGAGAAAACTTTTCGCGAAGTGCATATGGAATGCAAGGCACCCTAGAATTCGCCTTTCACTTATTTATCTCCCACTTGATAGAGGGGGGCCAAAATGCCTAAACCGACTATGGTACTACTGGGCAGCACAGCTAAGAATAATAACGTTTTTCTTTTCAACGGATCCCAGTGTGGATGGATATGGAATCAAGCTCTATCAACATCCCTTTACACCCCTAGTTACGCTCAGCTGAACTGAAATATTTAAGAAACCAACTATGCTAATCAATATGATCAAGGTGTGGTTTGGTGTGGAAAAAATACATGTGCGTATCAGGCTCTTTATCTGGTTTCCACCCGATCTGGGAAAATGTTTTATTTGCACCTGGTAAATCTGATGCAGGCTTCCAACTGTGGGCTAAAAATGGACTTGGGAAAATTCAAGATCTTTACACAGAGGACGTCTTAATGACGTTTGAGGAACTATCAGCTAGACACAGCATCCTAAGGTAACACTTTCTTAAGTGTTTACTGATAAGAAGCTATATTTCCTCAGCAGCACTCATTATTGAAACCAGAATTTTCAGCTCGGGAGAAGTTAATGAATAAGAACTGCAATGGCCGGGGTTTAATTCAATTGTTCATTTTCATTTCATTTCATTGACAGAATGTGAAGTTTGTCTGAGTTTGTGAAATACCTTTGTCATCATTGTAGGCACTTTTTCACCATACAATATTGTATATTTCTCATGGTTGAAGGCGACCGATTATGCAAAACTCACTTTTTCAGTGCTTGTGCGCACACATGTGGGTCGGGATGGTATAAAGATATGTTAGAATGGCTAGAATGCATAACCTGAGTGGTATTTTCAGCAAGGAACTTCAAAAACATGTTTTGGGGATCTCAGAGACCTATACATAAAGTGTATGTATATTGTATATGCATGGAGATGCTTTCTTTTTTCTCTTTTTGTTCTTTGCCAAAGCACTTGCATTACATTTCACTGCATATATGTATGGAAGTATGTATATGTATGTGACAAATAAAAATCTTGAATCTTGAATCTTGGTACAAGTGAAGCGGTCGGGGAGGGTTTGAGGTAAGGTTGCATGCTACTTTTGCTGTAGTGAGCTTTTAGTAAGCATTTATTATGAAAACAATAAACATACGGCTCAAAGGTCTGGCTATCTATCTATATGTACTTTTAACTGAGTCAACTTTGTTCCAGCTCCATGTTGGAAGGCCGTGAATTATTTTGGTTTTACAGGTAACTCCGTATAGAGCATAATAGCTATTAGAGGAATACTACTGTTTCTGTTAAAGGTTAAATCATTCAACAGGTACTAGAAAATAAAAAATACACGCACGCACTCACGCACGCACGCACGCACACACACACACACACACACACACACCTTTATTAGGAACAGATGTAGACCTTATTCATGCAATTATCAAATCAGCCAATGGTGTGGCAGCAGTGCAATGCAGAATATCATGCAGATGCGGGTCAGCAGCTTCCAGCATGGTAATGCATCGTGTCCCAAAGCGTGGGTCGTCTCAAACTGGTTTCATAAACATCACAATGAGTTCAGTGTTCTTCAGTGACCTTCCCAGTCACCGGATCTGAATCTAACAAAACACTTACGACGCGATAGAACAGGAGAGTGGCAGCATGAATTGTGCAGCTGACAAATCTGCAGGAATTGCGTGATACAATCATGTCGACATGGACCAGAATCTCAAAGGATGTTTCCAACATCTTGGGGAATCCATGCCAAGAAGAATTGAGGCTGTTTTGAGAACAAAAGGAGGCCCTACCCAGTATTAGTATCGTGTTCCTAATAAAGTGCTCAGTGGGTGAGACACATGCACACACACACACACACACACACACACACACACACACACACACACACACACACACACACACACACACACACACACACACACACACACACGCACACACACATATATAGATATAAAAAGTTCTCAATGAACAATGGTTATAATGAGGTATTGCCTAAAAATGATCTTTGCTTTCCACAGTATGGCTGAATTGCCCGTGTTAATTTTCTTATGTTGTGCGAGGTGTTGATACACCTCCTATAATGTTGTGGATAGCAAGTCTAAGCGGAAATGTATTTATCAGCTGGTTTCCTCGACAACAAATCTTGTTAAAAGAAAAAAGGGGGAAGTTTATTCAATAGTGAGAAGACAAACCGAGACCCTAATAGAAAAGGAGGAACAGGGAAAGAGTGGAATAGAGAGACGTCCAGAGTGAGATGGAGTGTTTGAACACCGATCTAAATCGGGGCAGGTGGGTAAATTTATTGATTAAGGAGAGAAATGTGTTTTTGCCAGCAGGTTCAGAATGAGGAGGCCGGAGCTCAATTTGCCATGCAGAGCACAGAGCTGTGCTGTGGAACCTAATGGCCACAGAAACACTGGTGTGTTTAGCTTACATTAAGATCCTCGCCAGGCAGACAATGCCGTGGCCCAGGGCTTACCGTTTCAAATAATATCACTCAGCAATATTATGTTTGTCTGAGTTCCTTAAACGGCCCATTCCAATCCTCTTGCCATGTTACATCGTCATCTACGGATCTCCTCTTTAAAAAAAGGGAAGAGCGTGTTCCTTTGGACCGGGCTATTCTGCTATTCTATTGAATACTGTCATCATTAATTGTTGTTTTCTCTCTGTATTTCGTTTCGTTACTCGTATTAAGAATAATGACGTTTTTTTTAATTTATTCCCTCGCCCCCGCCCCTCTCACAACTTCTCCATTATGTCCTTCAGAGAGCCTTAGAGAGAGCTCATCGGACAGGTAGCCACTTGAGATATTCATGGGAGAGGAACATGCTCATTAGCAATCAACACACTTTGATTTATCAATGGAGGACCCTCTTTTTTAAGAGGCAGGTTTTCTCGCAGCTGAGAATGAGAAAGCCCGGCCTGGCTGGGTGAGTATGGACGGTATCAAACGTACCGAGGCATCGTGAAGGTTGTGGTGGGAGTCATCAGACTGTGACGCCGTCAGTGGTGTCATTGCGACGCTGCAGGTGAGCCCAAGAATGGAAGGGGGTCCTGGTGAAAACAATTAAACTTGTCCCTCTGGGAAAACAAACAAAACGTTCCCTCAGAGAAGCACCAATGGACACATCCATTCAGACCAAAGAGAGCACAAAAAACATCAAGGTATGAAAGGCAGTTATTATATGAATATGCAGTATATTCTATTTTCGCTAATGCCGTCCAGGTGACCCCTGGTGGTCCCCAACATGTGGGTATAAAAGTGTGTGTGGTACACTGTCAGTATTCTTTGTCAAACCACCACCGCAGTGTTCACCGTCTTCCCCCTGCATTACAATGTTATTGTTTTTTAATTGTTAGTAAAGAAATGTGAATAAAAAGGGTTATATTTGTGTCACATATATGTTAATATTGAATTTTCAAAGTAAAATATGCCAGAGCCTCCTCCTCCATCCCGGACCCTCCGCCATTGACAGTTATCAAAACCAGATCCAAGCATCCCTCTTACAGGATAACAGCAGACATGCAGACATATAGAAAGCACTTACAGCTGCAATATATAGAATAATAAGATAAGATAAAGATACTTTATTAATGCCCAAAGGGAAATTCCAGTGTTGCAGCAGCAATGACACATAGAGAACATGACAAAACACACATAATTTAAAAAACGCACGTTGTTTTTAATCAATTACTATCTATATATATATATATATATATATACATATACATACACACACACACACACACACATATATACACACACATATACACACACACACACACACACACACACATATATATATATATATATATATATAAATACACACACACACACACACACACATACACACACACACACACACACACACATATGCGGTACATACATACATATATACACATACACATACACACATGAAATTCTGTCAGATAAAATAAGCGAGAAGTGGCGGGACACCTTGAGAATACATAATGCACTATAAAAATATATATGTAATGTTATAATAATGTAATCAGCCACAACATTACAAATCACCCGTCTGATATTGTCTAGCTTCCCCTCGATCCTCCAAAACAGCAATGACCCGTCGAGGCATGGACTCCCCAAGACCAGATACCACAGAGGAAAGTGTCCTGTGGTATCTGGCACCAAGACATTAGCAGCAGATCCTTTAAGTCCTGGAAGTTGGGAGGTGGGGCCCCCATGGATCGGGCTTGTTGTTCCAGCACATCCCACAGATGCTGGAACAACACCAGGTGAGATCCAGGGAATTTGGAGTCAGAAGTCAACACCTTGAACTCTTTGTCATGTTCCTCAAACCATTCCTGAACAATTTTTGTAGTGCGGCAGGGAGCATTATCCTGCTGAAAGAGGCCACTTCCGTCATGGAATACCCTTGCCATGAAGGGGTGTAGTCGGTCTGCAACAATGCTGAGGAAGGTGGTACGTGTCAATGTAACATCCGCATGAATGCCAGGACCAAAGGTTTCCCAGCATAGAATTGCCCAGAGCATCACACTGCGTCTGCCGGCTTGCTTTCTTCCCATAGTGCATCCTGGTGCCATCTCTTCACCCGGCCATCCATCATGATTTAAAAGAAAACGTGATTCATTAGACCACCACCTTCCATTGCTCCATGGTCTAGTTCTGACGCTCACATGCCCATTGTAGACACTTTTGGCGGTGGACAGGGGTCAGCATGGGCACTCTGACCAGTCTACGGCTACGCAGCCCCATACGCAGCAAGCTGTGATGCACTGTGTGTTCTGACACCTTTCTATCATAGCAGCATTAACCTTTTCAGCAATGTGTGCTACAGTAGCTCTTCTGTGGGATCAGGGGCGGGTGTCCATCCCATGACCTTGTCGCCGGTTCACTTTTGGTGGGTACTAACCACTGCAGATGCAGATGCTCTGACCCTGTCGTCTAGCCATCACAATTTGGTCCTTGTCAATGTTGCTTAGGTCGTTATGCTTGCCCATTTTTCCTGCTTCCAACACATCAACTTGAAGAAGTGACTGTTCACTTGCTGCCTAATATATCCCACCCCTTGAGGTGCCATTGGAACGAGATGATCAATGTTATTCACTTCACGTGTCAGTGGTTTTAGTGTTGTGGTTGATCGGTGTATATAGAATATAAGAGGAAGTGGCGAAGGACCAGAGTATTTTTTCTTTTAGCTCAAACCTCTGAGTCTGGCTACTATTATTATTATTATTGCTAAATCTTTAAGGAAAAAGTTCGAATAACCCCAAAAACAGAAGCACTTATATTTATCAGGATTATTTGTCATTTTCGGGAATGACATTGGATCACATAGACCACTAGAGACCGCCCTTGAGCCATTTCGTTTCTGCAGCTTCTGGCGAACGTGAGTGGTGAGTAAATGCATTTAGCTGAATGTAGGCCTGTCAGTGTAATGCATTTAAACTGACATGAGCGGGGGACGCTTGATACGTGCACCGAAACATTGGCCACAACAGCATTCACATGCTATGTCATTGGCCAGTGAGCCGGGGTCTCCCCAAATCCGGGACGTTTTATCGCATTAGCGGAATAAGCATGATTGCGTATGGGGGAGATTCCAACCTGTCGCGTGTTGTTTGAGAGTTTGCCTATTCAGAGCACGTCGTCCAACGTTTTTTTTTTATTTTATTTTATATTTATTTCCATTTTTATTTTAAAGAGATACTGTTTTATTGGAAGTCATGATTCATTTGTTGTTGTTATTATTATTATTGTAATAATAATAATAATAATAATAATAATAATAATAATTATTATTATTATTATAAATTGTGCAATATTTTATTGAAAGTCGTCATTAATTTGTTCTATTTTTATGTTATTTTAATAAGGTAATGTTATAAAGGAGGTGGAAGAGTTCATAGGAGCATTTTTTCCTCCATTGCAATTGCTTCCATCTGGATGATGTTCTGAATGTGCGCCCTTCCTCCGAGACCGCGTCTGCACTCGCTCAAGGAAAACCACTTACTTCCATTAGCTGATAAAAAAAAAAAAAATAGCAGCGTGGATAAAATATCATAAGAAAGGGACATGGGGAGCGGGCGGCACCCGAGACGCGCGGGTCGGCGTCTCCAGCTGAGAGTGTAGCTTCACCACTACTGACTTCTTCCACATCACCCCGCCCGTCTGCCGCCTCCTCACAACCAGAGAGGGAGAGAGGGAGAGAGGGAGAGAGAGAGAGAGGAGGAAGAAGGAGTGGAAATACACGCACACTCCAGCATCACCTAGGCTACCTGCTCCGGCAACAGACGAGGAGGACGCACAAGTGGAAAGTGGAATAAGTGGGATAAGACATAAATATCAATATATTTTTGTGAGCGTTCAGTCCTCGTTGGGGGGGAGGAACCGGCTTTGACAGAGAGCCATGCATCTGAACACAGAGGAGGACAACAAAGGTGAGTAGAAAGATACCGGCTGTAGGCAATGAATGGATCCATGCTGTCTGGTTCTGGTTCTGGTTCTGGTTCTGGTTCTGCTGGATCCATGATGGATCCATGCTGTCTGCTTCTGGTTCTGATGGCTCCATGCTGGATCCATGCTGTCTGTCTCCCATGGATCTATGCTGCCTGCTTCTGGTTCTGATGGATCCATGCTGGATCCAGGCTGTCTGCTTCTGGTTCAGGTTCAGATGGACCCATTCTCCATGAGGCTCATATTGATCCACGCTGTCTGCTTCTGGTTCGGACGGATCCATGCTGTCTGTTCTACTTCTGGTTCTGGTTCAGACGGATCCATGCTGTCTGCTTCTGGTTCTGGTTCAGACGGATCCATGCTGTCTGCTTCTGGTTCTGGTTCAGACGGATCCATGCTGTCTGCTTCTGGTTCAGGTTCAGATGGACCCAGTCTCCATTAGGTTCATATAGATCCACGCTGTCTGCTTCTGGTTCTGGCGGATCCACGCTGTCTCCAATACTTCTGGTTCCAAGCTCTCGCGTTGGTTTCCCAAACGCCCTTGAGCGTGCCGCGTTGGTCCTGATGCTGGGGGTCATCGCCGCACCACGCTGGGACCGGCGCATATGTTTCATTGATGAGCGACGCTAAAAACAACGACAGCGACAACGACGACGACGACGACAACAACAACAACAACAACAACAACAACAACAACAACAACAACAACGGCAGCACCGGCACCGGCACCGGCAGCACGGAGCACAGGGCGGTGGACGGGGGGGGGGAGCGCGGAGCCCGTTGTGAGCGCGTCCTTTCCGGGAGAGGTGCACCCCGGCACTTGTTGTGCCCCTGCTACGCCGGGCGCAGCCACGCACGCCGGGCGTCGCGGGCGGATGACCCCGCGCGCGGCGACACGCACAAGGTCACGCGCCGATGTCCGTTACCGTGCCGGCACGCGCGCGCGCGGGTGCGTTCGGTCCGAACGGGGAGCAGCAGGTGCATTTCACACCCCAGTGACGTTACACGGATACCGTGTAGTGAGTACATACAAAAAAAAAATAATAATAATCTGTAGAGATATAGACAATCACGTCATTCAAGATACAGTATGTCTAATTCACTGTAAAGTGCATTATCTAAATGGATATAAAGGTAAGACAAAGGCAAGCCTCTCCACCTGCCAGTTCAGTAGAGCAATAAGCTATGGTCGTAAGTGTCACGTTGAAGCTTAATTGACCAAAACGCCATGAGAGTGTGTGTGTGTGTGTGTGTCAAGTCTTGTCATTTTAAAGAACACACCCAAAGTTTCTCAATCTATATATCAACCGAGTCATTATGGGTTTATGCACAACAATGGCAACAACAACAGCAACATTTATCAACATCAAGATCAGACTTAAAACAGCACCTTTAGGAGATAGCATTATGGTGAGTAAACGTAAACGCAACAGTTGTTATTCATGCAATATTACAACAATCTGCCAATCTGTTTTTTTCAGATGTTTTACATTTTCTACAATGTATTGTTTCTTTCAGCTGCTGCAATCGGTCAGGACTCAGGAGTCTTTTGTTTGGTCGTGCATTGTTTAGTCCTTGCAAACTGTTGTGTGTGCGCGGCTCATGAGGCATAGTTACGAGAAATTACCATTAATATGGCCCCAGCTTCTACAGGTTAGTTTTGTAGAGTACAAAGTCATCTAAAATGACAAAAAAATATCTGCACTAACCAAAATAGCAAAACAAAATAATGTATTTAAAGGAAAATGGTGAAATGCACCCCGAGTGCGCTCCCACGCAAATAGCGGGCGGTGCGCCGAGATACGTTTGGCGCAAAATTGGCCCCTTTCTATGCAAATGACCTCTTCACAAAAAACGTCCAATTCACAAACATCAGCGCTAGAAGCCACACGCAGTTTGAGTGAAATTATTACTGTCTGCACAGAGCTGGTGGTAACTGAGCGGAGACCAAAAAATACATTTAAAAAAGGCAGCGCTGCACTTTAGCTGGTGCAATTTAAGCACATTTGTAAAGGGTGTCACCCAGACTTTCCAGTGATCTGTTAAAAATATTTTGACATTATAATTATAATTATTATTACTGTCACGGCATCCTATGGTAGCGATGACAGACTGCGGTGGTTTTCAAAACGCACTCCGAAAAGCAACTTGTTGACACTTTGAATCATTTATTCCAGAAAAAGTGTGTTACAAACGTTAACAAAACTGGTTCAATAATTCCTATTCAACTCAAAATATATTGAAACAGATTAAAGTTATGGGGAATAGTGATAAAGTGGTCCCTCCAACACTGCTGCTGCAATGTCCTAAAGCCTCAGGACCATAGACAGCTCCTCGCAAACGAGTATTAAGGCCAAATATTGGGTAAAAAATACCCCTGTGTTTAAGGAATAAACCCGGAATTCAATGCTGGGGGAGGCCCCATATCGCTCCCCCTCCCTTATGCATTTGGTTGCAGGGCACAAGATGCCCTATGGGGGGGGCAAATGCGTAATGGAAAGGGAGCGGTCGGTGCGAAGCGCAGAGAGTGGCGTGCTTTGCTCCACACACTCCCAATTATGCATTTGGGCTTTCCCAGTTTCTCCATTTTCCAAACAAGACAAAAGAAAAGCGGCGTGTTTTTATTTTTGTATTATTTTCTATTTCCTATTTCCTAATTTACAAAAACAAAAAAAGCTCTGCGTCCTGTGCCATATCCGCAGAGCCATTCATACCAATTTTTCTCCTTCTCTCTGACATTGTCCTGCCGCCTGGGTCCTTGGTGCAAAGCCATTACAGTATTTATACTTTGCAACATTGATATCGGAGCGATCCGGCGCAAAACAAGGGCAAATTGCACCCAGCAGCAAAACCTTATGGCCCTGTTTGTGCTGGTATATAATTTGCACAATATCTTTTGTGATTTGGACGCTAATACGGCGCAGATAGCAAGGGAATTGATACACAATTCATGGTGCTATTAGTGGCCGAAATATATTCTGTGAATTCGTACTACATTTTGCAATGTCTTTCTGTAATAAAATATATATATATATATATAAAATATATATATAATATATTCTGTGAATTCGTACTACATTTTGCAATGTCTTTCTGTAATAAAAGCTATTTTAGAAAATCCTAGATTAAGATATATATTTTTTGCTGTATAAAACTATGTAACTTGTGTCTTGATGGCAAACCTGGTCAAATTAAAGTTAAATAAAAAAGGTAATTTATACATCTGAAGCCTGGTTTATATCGACTGCTTACATTACTCCATTGCCAGTCTCTGCTGAGGTGCTTAAAAGCTGCAACAGATGTCTACACCTCTAAAAGTTGATTAAAGTAGTTTAATGTGTATCTCTATAGGGACCATCAGATAGCACTCTGTGTAGTTAGAATAATGAACACTACACAGCCCTCTTGACTCATCTGTCATCCTGGCCTCATTATCTACTTGGAAGACAGGCAAAGCAGTCCATTCAACACTGTGAAGCAAACTCTTTGTAACACCTCCACTGCACCTAGTTCGCCTACTTATTTCTTTGGATAAAAGCTTAATTTTCCGATTAGTATTACTTTTTCAATGGTCTAGCACAAGACCATCAATATTTGTTAAGTTGAAAATTGAGATAAAAATGATATGACAAAAGAAAAATAGGATGGAAGAAAGGTGCTCTGTAATTGTAGTTAGAAAACAATTTCAAGAGCAACAATCGCTGTTTTAAAAGGCACACAATCAGTTTTAGGAATCTCCCACATATTTATTAGTGCTCCTGCGCCAAGGGTCAATATTTTTTGTGTGAATATGCAATGCAAAGGGAATGGTGTGCTGAAATGTTTGCACTCCATGGCCATGAAATCTACAATTCTGCATACCTATGGTGTAAAATTGTAAATCAAAGTTGGGTGTCCCCGCTATGTGCACCAACATTTTCCTCAACATCTGTCTCAATCCAAAGTTATTTTGCATAGAAGCGTGTTAAAATTGAACAGCCATGGGAGTAGGTAGGTGGTGGTGGTGTAGGCCTGCTTGTCATTCTCTGCTTGTGGTCTCTCCTTCGTGGCATAAACTTCAAAAATCTTTTTCTGGTTGTTTATTTTCAATTGTGTTTTGTGGACTGTTTGCTTAAGTGATTTGATATGGGGACGTAAAAAAAAAGGCAATAGGCAACCTAAATATGCTCAGAATGTTGTCTGCGATGTCAGTCCTCCATTGCTATTTTTTTCACGTCATTCAGTTGATTAAATTATTTATTTTATAAAGCTATCATGCACATATTTTTGTGCAATGTTTGAATTATTTTGGATAATTAGAGTACACACTTGTTATCCTAGGTTAGGGTTCACAGTTTTCTGTGAAAAATGTTATTGCATTCTTTCAGTCCTCACATATAGCTCCTTTAAAGGCAGCGTGAGATTTTGCCCCGTTTATAAATCATTCAGCTGCCAATTTTCAATCTTTATCATATTACACAGGCAGTCTATGCTAATGAAGCGCAACTATTCCCTAGCAGCTACTCTGCCATTTAGAGACTAAAATGAACCATTTTGTCACAGCGTTGTGGTAAGTGTGGAAACTTTGGCCAAAACCAATGTAAGTGCTAATTTAGTGTGAAAGATTGGCTTTCTGCTGGGGAGAAGACAAAGTGATGCAGAGTTGCTGCAGTGCTCTCGGGAGGTGGAGTTAAAGGGCTTGTTCAGAGTTTCTACGCGTGGTAGTGGGGAGTGGTTTTGGCGCCACCTGCAGGTGCAGAGAGCCAGCACTGGCAACCGAGAGGGGAGGCAGCCGCAGGAGATTGAGATAAATAGCAGGGTCCTTGAAAGCTGCGGTCGAGCGCTAGGCAGAGATGGACTGGGAGGCGGCCGGCACAGAAAACCAGACCGTGCCGTGCTAATGTCAGAAACCTGGGCAATACAACCCATCGACCCAGCCTCGCTGTCAGGAGAGGGCGAGAGGAGTGAAACAACCGCAGCTTTTGAAGACTCCGCTGATTACTCAATCTCCCGCAGGTGCATCCCCTTTTGGTCGCCAGTGCTGGCTGTCTCCACCTGCAGATGGTGCCAAAACCACTCCCCACTACAGAACCATGTTCATCCTTATTTTCTGTTCTCCATGATGTGATGACTTTTCACATCAATCAGACAGCCACCAGGCTAGAGAGGAAATGTTTTTTCACTGAAATATAGGAGGAGTGGTATTGACGGGGAGCTGTCCTTTACTGTATGTGCCGTTGTTCCCTTACTGGAAGAAAAAATCAACCCCTCCCCCCAGACCACAGTATGAAACAGCATGCCACCAATCAGTCGAAAAGCAGCTTTAGGATCCAGAAAATCCTTTTAGGGTTATACAGTATGACTCACTACACCATTAGGAGGGTCATACATTTGAATAGGGGATGCCAAAAATGATCCAACCGAAGAGCTCTTAGACCAAAGTGAGCTTTTTGTGTATAAATCTTGGATGAATCCATGAACAAATACAAGAGCCAGTATGAATTTTGAAGTGAACCCTGGTTGTGTTTTGTCTGCGACGATGTGATTTTGGCCAAATTCCTGTGTGTTGAAGTGTGGCTGACGTGATGTATGCAACGCCAAAACTCTTGCATTTCTTTAAGTCTCAACACGCTTTCTCTCCGTCTCGGTGCAGATGGAGCGTTTTTTACGGTTGTTACGGCAGTGTAACAGTGACGAAAAGCTTGCATGTCAAAGCAGTCAACCTACACATAATGTATAGATCGTCAAATTTCTCTCCTATGCAGGATTTGTTATTTCACTATTTGCTAAATGCGACAACCGGTGAACCGGCTCAATCTCAAATTGAGTGGAGAGAAAGGAAGGCACTCGTGTTAAAATAGAGCAGTAATTATGTTTACACTACACTGTAAACAAACAATGTACTGTATCAGCTCATTAACATCACAGCAGCAAAGGTCTAGGATCGGGCTCTGCACAGCGGGGATTCCTGCAGGTGATCATGATGACCAGAGGATGACTTTGGTGTGAAGGGAGATTAACAAAGGGAGATCAAGAGATTAACAAATAAAAATGGATCAAATATAGCATAAACAAATACAGCCGACAAAGGTGTGAGAAAATGTATTGTAATCTTTAAGTCGCCAATAGTCCTGGGTGGTCCATGACATTATAATTAATTATTACATTTATGTTCACTTTATTATCGCTATGTTTTCACTTTATTGCTGTTAAAATTATTTTTCTTATTCTTTAGTATATAACAAATAATGTTGTATATAATGTAGCAATATGTGTGTAAGTTATCATTTTAAGGAGGTATCTCATTAAATTGAGTACAGCAATCCTTCTATTGGTTTACAGGTGTAGAAGAAGAGCTACAGTACTGTACAGGTACTCCACCCTTAACGACCAAGTTCCGTTCCTAGGACCAGGTTGCGAGGACCCGTGTTATTTCACGGTAAGGGGGCGTGGCCATTGCGAACGCTAGTGTAGTGAATGCTGACATACTGTGGGAACGGTGATGAGATGACATGTATACAGTGTATATAGTGTATATAGTGTAAATGGTCTATATAGTGTATATAGTGTATATAGTGTATATAGTGTATATAGTGTATAGACGCTGCTATGTATTGTACACAGCGCACAACACAGACTGGTTGGAGAGCTGGTCGTAAGTCGTTAAACAGGAAGGTCGTTAAGTGAGGAGTCCCTGTAGATCATTTGGAGCGGTCCTTATCAAGCCTGTTGCATTGTCTCCAAAGAGTCTCGTAATACACTGTGTCCAGAGTGAAACGTGTAAAGAAGCCACACTGTACTTTATATCCTTGCATGTTTTCAAGTGTAAATGGCCGTTATTAGGAGCACAGACGCACATTCACAAATTCACTGTGAAATTAGTCTGGTTATCTACTACAGTTACAAATAATAGGCTGCAATTATGAATGGTTTGACCGAGAGAAAGTGAAACCGTGTGTGTGGCTACAGTATGTGTGTGTGAGCGCGAGAGAGAGAGAGCGAGGGGGGGGGGGTAAGAGAAAAACAGAAAGCATGTGAGGGAAAGAGAGATGGGGCACCTATCTAGTGCTTGCATCTGAGACAAATGTAGTTTTGGCCCAACTCGGACCGAGTCAGAAGGTGGAGACACAAGCCTCTCAGATTAACATGGTCAACGAGGCAAAAAACCCAAACTGTAATATGTTCCGCTATTTACCTGCACATACACATCATTTTAAATTGATTGATTTGGGGGTCTCGAGGTGGTGGAGATACTTTTCTTTTCTTTTTTGCGAATATTCATTAGGGATGTCACAATTCTCCATTCTGATTCAATTCGATTTTCCATTTAAACATAATATGTTTAAATGGAAAATCGAATCAAATCGAAACGTGGATTCTGGATTCTGTAAAAAAAATACATATAATGTATTTTTTTTCCAGCACTGAAAACTCACCGCAGCGCACAAAAAATGCCATTGCCATTGTCAGGCCCCTTTCCACATAGTTCCCGATAAATAACAGGTAACCTTTCCGGCACTGCTAGTGAGTTTCACTATTCACACATGCAGGGAATTTTCCGTCATGCACCTTTTCACACATGCCATGATAATGCCGGAATACAGTCGATGGGGCAAGGGACAGTCCGGCAGAAGTCGCCTGGCGCGGTCCCGGTCTGCACCCCCTGCGCCGTAGAACAACAGACGGAGTAGGAGTGCACTCATCTCATTCACTTGCGTGCACAAAAAGGATGTATGTGAACGTAGCACCCAAATAAAAATAAATATGCCTATGAAATGAATTCCGAAATACATAAACGAGGCAATAAAAATATAAATAAATGTAAATATAAATATATAAATGAGTGAATATACGGACCGAGCGGAGAGGGTGGTTCTCCCGAGCCCCCGCCTCGGCTGACGCGCCTGGCTGGGGTGGGATCTTTAATTTCGATTCAGGTGATCTTTCACCACTTTTTTTTGAGACCCTCCGAATCTTATGCCATTTTCCAGCACACAAAGTGAGAAAGCGAAGCTCATCGCAGCGCACAAAAATACGGGGAGAATCGTGAACCTGCTTGTGATTTCAAAGTTCGAAAACCAAATGCTCATTTGGATCAATTTTCGATTTTCTACCAATGGAGACAGCAGATAGAGCAGCACATGCATAATAGAAATACACAAATGGCTGTTGCAGGTGACTGAATGAAGTATCAAATATGAGAGGTTTCAACAAATGAATAACTAAATAGGCTTATCTTGTGGATAACCACTTTAAATTCTACAATACTTTATTTTCCTTTAGTTCGCCTCCTATGTGCTAACTTCATATATAACTTTGCCCTTTTTTTATTACTCATAGGTGAATGGTTCACCACAGACAGGTGAGAGAATGTAGAATTCCTTCAGGCCTCTGTGGAAAAACTTGCGTTCAACTAGCATGGTTAAAAATAATGCCAGCAAGAAAAGAGAGCAATGGAGAAATATGGAAATAGATGCAGCGGCAGAGATTAGAAGAAGCAGAAGCAGTCTAATCTGTGAGAAGCAGCTAGTAAATGCTTTTGAAAATTAGATTGATGTTTGCTTTTTAATTGGTGATCCAGCAGTACAATGTAGAATAAACAGAGTAGAGGAGGGAGGCAATGTGTGTTTTTGCATTTTTATTTATTGTTATGCATCTGAATATTTACGGTCTTCAACACCTTCTGTTTGGTTCAAACACTGGAAAGAATGAAACCACTAGATTTAGCTTTATCTTTATCTATCTATCTATCTGTCATTATGGGGGTTTCCAACCCACACCAAATTCTCTCAAATATCAGTAGCTTATTATATACTGTGTAGTTTCAATATTTTGGGGAAAAAAAAGACCAGGCCATGATGATTTGTGATTTTTGCAAATGAGGTGTATTGTGTGACTCAGTGTGGGATCAAGATCAGTGTTTCTCAAATGGGGGTACTCGTACCCCTAGGGGTACTGGTCTTTCAGAAAAGTGTTAAAAAAAATATTGGTTATATACAATGCACAACACATACGACACACATACAGTACATTATTGATGTTGAATTTCTTTTTTTTTCTCCCATTGTCAGTGAAGGGGGTACTCAGCTGAAAAAAAGGTCTTAGGTACGCTATGAAAAAAGAGTTTGAGAACCGCTGATCTCGATGTAGAATAGAAGTTTGTTCTTCTGTCCATATCAGACACTACACAGAGAGAGAAACTAAAAGTATGAATATGGGTGTGAGCTGCTGTCTTCCATCCACACACAGTGCAGTACATAGAGATCACCAGCTGGCACCGAGGATGATGGATTAATGGAGGGATAAATGATGGGATGGAGGGAGAGATGGTTTTACTCATGGACATGGAAGAGAATAGGTAGAACTGGGTACAACAGCCTTCCCAGGAACAGATGGTGGGACAGGTCAACCAACAGACAGACTCTTACTGCCAAAACAGGCCGGACAGAGACCAGTACCACACACACACACACACACACACACACACACACACACATACACACACTCTCACACTCACACTCACGCACACCCACGCGCACGTGCGCATGCACGCACACACACACACGCACACACACACGCACCCACACACACACACACACACACACACACACACACACACACACACACACACACACACACACACACACACACACACACCCCTGAAAGGCAATTGGCCACAAGCAACAACATTTGTAGATGGATGGCATCATCTGTTACACCATCAAGATTCATTAGGTGTCCATTTGCGTCACAGTAAGAATCGTGATTCTGCAATTCTTTTACTAAGTAGTGGAATTAGATATAAAAATAACAGGAAAAAGTTATTTTGCATACCAACTTGATCTTGATGGTGTTTGATTACTTGTCTTATAAATGGACCAGTATATGAGTTGCTGGTGTATGCAGTTATGGAATGAAAAATAATGGAATTGATTAAAAAAAAACCTGCTGTGGTGTTTTAGTCAAGGCAAGTTTATTTGTTCAGCACATTTAAACAAAAAGGCAATTCAAAGTGCTTCACATAAAACATAATAAGCATTAAGACAAAGTGAAAAGAAACACATTATAAAAGGACATAGACTGCATGAAGTTAAAAAAACAGGATACATAGAACGCATAGACGTTATAGTGCAGTGAAAGAAATTAATCAAAAAAACCTTGTTTTACTCTTTGTTAACAATTATTTCGCCTATTCTATATAGAATAACGTTTTACCTTGTCAAGGCGATATCCTAGCCCCGGAGAACCGGTCTGGAGTATTTTTCTTTGTTAACAACTATCTTTCTTAGCAACAGCATCCATGTGAATTGTATAACTGCAACAACTAGATGGATATATTATTCGCTTGAGCGTCTGGCGCAGACCTAGTTGCGAAGCCGTAAAGCAAACTGGTGCAGTTTCGCGTTTATTGTGTGGTATTTTATCCAATTTGGGAAATCCACAAAGTTCATTTTTGTCCCCGACTGTCTAGTGTGAACTGAGCCAGCTGGGATCCTGGGACAAGAAAACGCTCCCCTTTCTAGCTTGTTACTAAGAACATGAGAAGAACGCTGCCATTGCATATCAATGGTGTTTGGATGATTGTGGGAAGGTAACAGTCACAGTCGCAGAAGCGGCAGAAGTTTGGATCAGTTTGTCATGATATTAGCAGCATAATCCACTCCCAAATACTGAATTCACTTCATTTCAGTACACTCG
>NC_137190.1:21864565-21887065 GCF_960531495.2 Zeus faber | reverse complement strand
CCCACCGGTGAGTGTATGAGGTCGGTATTATATCATAGCGCCCCCAAGGAGCAGAAAAGGCCCCGAGCCACCCCTGCGTCCTGTAGCTGCATAGACACCCCATGGCCACAGGAAAGCCCCGAGGACCCCGCCCTACAGCCACAGAAGAGAAGACTTCCGGCTTCTCTGGCCCCCAGAGAAGCCAGAAACCCGCGGAGCAACCCCCCCCATGGCCCCGAGGTGGACCCTGCACCCCTGAGGTGCACACATACAACCCACCCCCATGTGCAGGCACAAGACACAGCCGCAGGCACAGAACCCGGGCCGTGGGCGCCAGTTACAGACCGCAGGCCTGGAGCCTGGTCCTGAGCCGACAGAACCACCCAGACTGCCCGCCCCGAAGGTGAGCCAGCGGCCTGAGGCCTGCCCCACCACAGCCGACCAGACGCCCCATCCAGCCACGAGCTATGTGGTTGGATGGGGCATAGCCGAGTGTGCTCAGCACAGGGCACCTGGATGTCAGCCTGTTCTTAAAATTTCAGGACATATCTCATATCTCTCTCCGCCCTGACGCCCCATCCAGCCAGCCCAAAAAGCCGCTCCGATCGCCCATCAGGCCTTTGACCAGCCCCTGGCCGTCGCACATGTGAACCACAGAACAGAGGGTGGCAGGCGGCCCCCCCCACCCACAGCCCGGCCCCCAAGCGACAAGTGTCCTGTGCATCGAGAGTGCCAGAGAACAGGTACCGAGGCAGCCCGGTGCAACGACAGGAGTGCAATCATCTGCAGAGAGCTGGTGCAGTTGAAGCACATTTATGGGGTGTCATGCCCAGACTTTCCTGTGATCTGTAAATAATATTTTGACATCGTTATCATTGTTACAATTAAAATTACTGTCACAGCATCCAAAGGTAGCGATGCCTTGAATGGGGCAGTCTGTGGGGGTTTTCAAAACTCACTCCAAAAGCAACGCTTTGAATAATATATTGCACAAAAAATGCATTACAAATGTTGACAAAAAGGTTTTCATAATTCCTCTTAAATTCAAAATGTATCGAAAAAAACAACTAAAGGCTATAGCGATAAAGTGATGAAGTCATCAAAATTGGCATTGCAGCACAGATGGAATCGAACCTCATAGGATGATGGCACTGTCCATGTGGGGGGTGGGGGGGTATACAGTATATTTATATATACATATATATATATATATTTATATATACAGTGGTACTTTGACTTACGAGTTGAATTCGTTCCGTGACAGAGCTCGTAATTCAATCTGCTCGTATAGCAAATAAATTTTCCCCACTGAAATTAATTGAAATGCCATTAATTGTAATGCCATCCAGCCCCCAAAAAAACACCCCAATTTTTTTTTGTTACGTGTTTTTAAATAAGAAGAATGTATTTATAAGCAACAAATATTGTATAAAAACATAATAAACATAATAAAAGAGAATGTGTAGATCATTTTTGCCTTCTTGCAGATGAAACCCTCTGTCACGCTATCTCCTGCGAGCTGCTTCTCCGTCAACCACACCAACAGCAGATTCTCCATCTTTTCATGGACAGCGGTCCGCAGCTTAGACATTATTTTAACTCACTTGGCTGCCGTAATACCCTTTATCCTCTCCTTCTGCTTCAGTATGGTACATATTGTAGAAGTACTACACTCGTACTGCCTCGCCAATTCCATCACACGCACACCTCGCTCATGTTTTTCTAATATTTTGCGCTTTAAGTCAATGGACATCATCCGCTTCTTCTTCTCAGCACTTTCGGACCCATGGTTCTAAAAAAAAAAATTGGCAAAATAACTGCACAAAAAGCACAAATCGCGAGCACAAAACACAAAAGAGATGCTTCCACGCTCAGGTAACCACGCGAAGTGAAGGAGTGAGACGCGGGATGCTGGCCGCATTCGCGCGCCACGCCAACTAGCGGCGGCGTACCTGAAGCTCGCTTCTCCTAACTCACATTTTTGCTCGGAAATCAATACAAAAAATCGACGGAACGACGGCTCGTAACTCGGAAAACTCGTATGTTAGTGCACTCGTAACTCAAGGTACCACTGTATATATATAGTGATAAATAGTGATAATAGGGAATAGAGATAAAATGGTCAAAATTAGAATCTAACCTCATAGGACCGTTATATTTCAACCCTGTGTCACGCTTTTTCCTGCTCATAGTCATTTTTATGGCTGTGTTTGCGCTGGCATATCATCTTTTGTGAAACACTAAGACGGCACAGACAGCGGGCGTAATTGATATGTAATTCATGGTGCTATTAGCGGCCACAATCCATTATTTGTGAATTTGCCCCTGTATTCAGTAACTATTGATTTATCTTGTCTCAACCCTTCCCCTGCCCTTTGGCATGTGTTAGACTCCTCCAGAGTGGCTTGATGAGTCACCTTGCATGTCCAAGTGATTATACACACTCACAGGCATGCAGATCCACAGAGACAAAGAAAAGGCCAAAAATAAACAACTTTTATTTGATATGCATGATATGCACATGTCTTGAGCACAGGAGAACCCGTTTGCAGCTACACATGATGCATTATGGCCGATCTTTGTAGGCTGGTTGTCCATCTTTCAATCATTTCATATTTCACAAAGTCGTGCACATGGCTATCTGTCCACACATTGCAGTGTTTTTTTTCTCTCAGAATACATCTATTTATTCATTTGAATAAGTTTGACAATTTCCCTCTGCCTTGGGCTTACTGAAGAAACAGCGTGACCCTGTTTTCATTTCATATACAAACATTGTTTCAGGAGAGTATTTTTTTTTTGTATTTTTTGTTCAGATAACCTTGCGTTGTCCAGTGAAACGCAACGTTTGTGTTTTTATACCACAAGTTATGTTGTTGCCTGCAAGCTTGCTTATGATGTGAATGATTTGAATGTTTGGCTTTTACAGTTTTTCTCGATTGCTTAAACACAAAAACATGTTCCTGTAGCGCAAAAACCCACACCCTTACAACAGCGGTTCCCAACCTCTTTCGGACTCACGGCCGACTTGAAAATGTAAAAATGGACAGGTGCACGTCGATCGTGGTCCAGCTTGAACGTAGTACACCCTAACATAAGTTCCTATCTATCAATGATGATGCATTTTTGAAGATTTAAAAAAAAAAATAGCATGAAATATATATATATTTTTGTATGTTGGTTTTTATATTTATTTTTTCAATAAAATCTGTGTTTTTCCGGTGATTTGGTGGCCCACTTGCAATACCCACTGGTGGGCTGCGGCCCATAGTTTGGGAATTGCTGCCTTACAGCATTCCCAACAACACACACATTTCCCATCAGCATAAACCCTATTCACCTGTTTCCACACATGTTTCAATATTTAAATCTCTTTCTGCAAAACCTTACACAAAAGTGGCCAAATAAATCATTTATTGCACTGTACTGTGTATTCATTCAGCAAACACATGCTCTAAATATAATTAACTCAAGTCATCAAAAGCTAAACTCAAAGACCACACCTTTTTCCAGCTGCAAACACTAAGCCTCTAAATTGTTTACACACCAATCAGAATTACAGGGTCAATAAATAGGGCCCAGAGGCAAGTCCATGTGCTTTGGAACAATAGACCCTAACAATGCCAAACTTGCAAGATTGCTGCATTTAGAAATAAAGCTTTTATTGGTATTTTACTGTGCATGGATCCTTGCCAGTGTGTTCCTGAAAGGTTTATCTGGGTAGTCAGTGCTGTGATTTTACAAAGTTCCAAATGATTTCTCTGAATACCTGTGTGTAACAGTCATTTAGTCTGTGTTTTTGACAGCTTGTGCGTGTTGTCTGAGGGCAAAGTTTGAATTGGGACACAGAAGTGAGTTGTTAGGACCATTGGGTGTGAGGTTTTTAAAATTGTGTGTGAAGATTTGAGAAAATGGTGGGTTGTTCCAGGAATTGTGTCTAAGCAATTAGACACTCAACAGCTATAGTATGTAGTTCATCTCCCCTGAAATAATCCAAAATATATAAATAATATGAATAAATGATCTTCCTCTGTCAAGAAGAGTACTCATTTTACATTACGTAAGGAATCCTTCCAGCTGCATTGCAACTGCTTGAGAAAATCCCTCTATTAAAACACTTGCTTTACAGTATGTCCATGAAATACACTGTGGGAGTCTCTGCCCACAGGTAGGGCTTTAGGGAGGGAGACGTGCGCCAACATGGTGCACCAACATGGTGCACCAACATGGTGCACCAACATGGCGAGAGTTTTTATTATGCAGAGGAACAAAAGGCTCACTGGCCACAAGTATAAATAATAATAATAATAATAATAATGATGAGGATGGTGGTGGTGGTGGTGGTGATGATGGTTGCTGTCGCTGTTTCGGGCGCAGGCGGAGCGGTGGTCCGCTCTGGCTCCTGGTGGGTTGACGAGCCTGTGGGCCGATCCCCTCTGCAAGACAAACGTTAAGAAATCTCCCTGCGCCGAGTCAGACCAATCAGCGCCGCGTGGGCGCTGATTAGGTCGATTCGAGGCAGCTTGGCAGCCACGGGAAAGTCATCTGTCGTCTGCAGCCGGTGCTTGACCACACCCCTTGAGCCGTCACATACACATTACAGTCACATTATATTATTGATTTGGTACAATCATCTGGTAAAGCATCTCTAAGCACCTCTGGAGGTGGTTTGGGTGAATGCAACAGAACAACCTCAAAATGTAAAGATGTAAGATATAACCGTGTTTCTCCCATAATATAGTGAGATTCATGTGCTTCTGTGTTACTGTATTTAGCACCAATGGGGCCTAAATAATTAAGTAGTTCAATGATGTTCACGAGTAAAGAATTCGGAACATATGAACGTGTCAAAAGCGCTAAAAGCTACAGCAGTTAAATGGGGAAGAAGTGAAAGGAAGGGGGAGGAAGAGAAAGAAAGAAAGAAAAAACGAAAGAAAGAAAGAAAGAAAGAAAGAAAAAGAAAGAAAGAAAGCAGTAAGGCCGGCGGTCTGATGATGGGAAGATGACACATTCAAATGGATCCTATTTGCACGCAGTCGCCGAGCTTTATCTGACCTCCTACTTGGTCCAAGCCTCCAAGACCTTCAAAGTAGCCTGTCGACCACAGTCCTGGGCTACAGGCACCCACTTGTTTTCTAAAAATACTCTGAATTGGCAGAAATTTTGAGGCACATCTGAACCTCGCTGTTTACTTCGAGACATTTGCTGGTGCACAGATCTGATGAAACAATTCCCCATTCCGTAAAATAGAGTAGGCACTTGTGCCCATAGACACCACAAAGCTGTAGATGAAAGGATCAGTGGGTGAGTGCAGGGATGTCATCAAAGCCCCGGTGTGCTGGGCACCTTGCAAGCGCTCATTTGGCATTGATCTGGGCCTAAAATACTTTACGAAGGCTCAACAAAGTCTCGTACCCCTGCCTACACTCCCATGTGGAACACTTGAAATACTTCTTGCCAACAGCATTTGAGACTTTCAAGCCCCACATTGATGCTGACAAAGGCAGTAGGCTGTTGTAGCGCTAAGTAGGTCAGAAGCTGCATAATCATCTTGATCATGCAAGATGTGTGAAAGAATTGCGGCTGCAGTGGCTTGCACCAGGATGCGGTGAACCGGTTGCCTACGGTGCGCTCGCCAATCACCTGATCACTGGACCTTTATGCTGGACTCGGACTACACGACTTCAGACCCGATTTGGCTGTGGCAGATTGACTTTTTTAACATGTTTGAACATGTGCAATGTCTGTGACTAGCGGCGATCAGCATTAGAAGAAACCAGGGGAAGCAGGAGTTATCTATCACTGTATACATTTAATGTTTATTTAAAGAAAGGAATATTCGGTAATATTTTCATTGCTCTATTTAGGACCCGATAAATTACCTCCAACGCTCTATGCAGAATTGACAACCATCCACTCTCTCCACCAAATTCTGCTCCTTGCCCCCACAAATGAGCAAAAACTGTGTATACTACGGTGTAATGCTCGACACAAAAACCTTCAGAGACATTAGGGATATAGAAATCTAGATACCACATATCTAAACCTATTTAAATGGGATTTTTTATCAAAGAAAGAATGACATAATGTCCATGTCTCCATGGATTGACCTTTTACAAAATGGATGATTTTCCTCATTACACCTGATTCTGTCTTTGACAGTGGGTTCCGCCTTTAATCATCATCTTACGTAAAAGGTACTTCTGGTGAGATGGGTGATCAGGGCACTCTGCATACATAATTAATCAGTGCAAAGTTAAACGGACGACGGCAGTGCGCCGCTTTTATAACTAATACTATTTCTTATCGGACAGACGAGACATAGTTTGATTATGATATGGCTGGGCCAGGGGCCGAAGGGCCACTTTGCCCGGCCTGGTCCCTGCAGGACGATGCTTGAAGTGAAAAGAAATAAGTGACAGTACTCTGCTGGGGGAGAAAAAAGTAGGCAAAGTCACGGTGGCCACACACACACACACACACACACACACACACACACACACACACACACACACACACACACTGCATGAACATCACCCTTCCCATACACACACACACACACACACACACACACACACACACACACACACACACACACACACACACACACACACATAAATTATTTATTGTCATTGTTGTTCTTGTTACAATATTAAATATTCTGTGTTTTTGGATTCCACAGTCTGACCTTGTTTATTTACCACTCATGCACTTTGTGCTCGTACAGTGGCAATAGTTTGAGGTGCATATTGACAGATGCCAGAAGGCCAAAAGCGGCGGCAAAAGAGGAAGGTCAATCCATGGAAATGCAACACCACGCAGCGACTCTAACGACTCCGGTGGCTCTAGCGGCTCTAGCAGGCAAATGTGGCGTGTTTGACTACTTGAAACCAGCTGCTGTGTGTGACAGCGTCTGATAGAGTGTTCTCTTGTGCTGGAAATCCAATCAGCCAAGAGAGAGCCAAGAGGACTGGCAGAACAGGCAGATATGTTGCTATTCCTTCAGAATAACTGCTCTGTAATCTTGTGTTGTTGTTGTTGTGTGTGTGTGTGTGTGTGTGTGTGTGTGTGTGTGTGTGTGTGTGTGTGTGTGTGTGTGTGTGTGTGTTGTGTTGTGTTGTGTTGTGTTTTGTGGAGGCAGCAGCAGAGCTACAGGGCTATAAGGTGAATTCACTATTCGGCACGAGGTTGGAACCATTTCAAAGTCTCTTTTATCAGCCTTTGACGAAACAAGAGATGCAACAGGTGATCAAGTCACAGAGACCCAAATGTACACCCATCTAATTGGTAACAAAGAGAAAGACGGCGACAGTGACGGAAATGAAGATGGGTTGAAAGTCACATTCTAATAATGTATCCAAATAGAATAAGAAATCAACAGGTTCAGGGATGCCATAGAGCCATTCAGCCACACCCACAGCCCCAAGTGAGAAACTCTGTGGACCCAGACATATGGACAGAGGGAGGTGTGTCCGTGGGGGGGTTAGATTTAATGGACTCCTGTGCCACATCCACTCAGCCTGGCAGTCCATCATGGTGCTATGTGGGGCAGGGGCAACGCTGCTCCCAGGTCTAAGTGCCAGTAATGAAGCCATAAAAGACTGACCGAACACACAGTTCCTAAAATGATGATGACATCACCGGACTCACCACCTGGCCCGGTCATGCTTTTGTGCTGAGCTCATCGGACCTTCCTCGCACATCCCCGAAGTCTACGCTGCTGTCTGGATGTGTTTCCGTGGAGACTATTACCCACTCCATTCGGAAATTCCTTTTATTCAGGGGGAATCCATTCTGGTTTGAATCCTGGAACCCTTGCCCCTTTAATTACCTAAGTATACTTGTGTACGTTGACTCTGTGATGTCGCAGACGGAATGTGCATCATCGGTATAATGTCCCCGCACGGTCAGCTTTGGGTCCAATTTAAGACTGACTTTATGGAATGTTTTGGCCCCAGGTGGGGGCTTTGTTTGTCCGTCTCTTCCTGGATCACTCAGCGTGTCTATGTTGCTGCCCTTGTATTGTGTACATGTAATTAGGATGACATTTAAACTGGGTTTGTGGCAAATGCAAGTTATGCTGCTCCAGGGCTGACGCAATGGTGAGGCGTGCAGGTAGAGTTCCTATAGATTACACCATATGCAGGTCCCTAGAGTTTCATTTTCTTTTGTGTACTGGGCAATATTCTGCATATTTGAAGTGTGATTTGTTGTGATATCTTCATGCTTTTACAATACAGTAGTTAAAGATTTTTTTTTTTCTCTAGAAGATCAACACCACAAGACTTGAATACTACAGTCATTTCATAAATAGTTCACAGTGGAAATGATAAAAAATATGAAGATAAAACACCTCATCAGAGTGGAATAAAGCACTGGCTGTAACATGCTATTATGCCATGAAAAGGGAGTAACTGTCTGTGATTTATAGACAGGTACAACTGCCACTATACCGTTTAAATTGTATCGTAAAATAAATGTATCCTGCTTGACAGCAGAAATAGCTTAATCTTTCATTCGGATTTCAAATTAATATCTAGTCGCTGAGTCATAAGAAAATTACATTATAATCAAATCCTAACATGTCCACATTTAATAAGCCATAAACGAATTTGCAATATAAAAATAATCATTTTGATTACCTATTATTGTTTTTTTAAATTACAATAACAACTACTGAAAATTGAATTATGGACAATGTTATTGGAATTATATCATTATACCAAAGAAATCAATAATTCATTGGTGAACTGTTAATAAACAGTTTTTAAATGTTATTTTCCAGACTTAGACTTAGCCTCCTATTTTAGATTGTGGCAGTTAGAATAAGCAGCAGCATTTTTCACCTTTTTCACTGGCTTGGAAGGGTTAAATATTCTGAACTTGGGGTGGAGTGCGTTATGTAGCCCATGGGTACATATAACATTCTCTGGTTAATTAATGAAAATCTAAGTCCAACACACACAACACCTGGACATCATATTCCTATAATAATTTAATAATTAGCCAAATATTGATGTTACATCAGAAAATGAGGCTATATTGTGATTGATTACTTTTAATTGCCTTTTTGCTTCTATTCAGGTCCGTTTGTGCCCCAACCCTCATTTGTGATGTAAGCGACTTGCAAAGCCGAGTGTGGAAGCCACCAAGGATTCTTTCTCAAGGCTAATGTGAACAGAATTTGCAACCAGTGCTCGTGCGGTAGAATCGATTGGACAGAATATGCTTACAGGTGAAGAGGGGTGATCTTTCAAATCTATGAGGGTTATGCAGTATTTTTGTATATATTGGTTATAGTACAAGGGATGTCACTCAACTTTTGTATCCATTGGATGTCAAAATTGCCAAAAGTGACAAGTAGGACTTCTAGTTTTCCTACAGCATGGGCACTAGTGAGTTGATACTGCACTGCTAGCAAATTGACCACAAGCTGTGGACACTGAAAGCGAATGAATGCCCCCCAAACTTGGCAGAATAACACTTGAAGATGCCAAATGTAGTGCGGCTTATGCTGTCACAAGTGACGGCTCCAGCACACAACTCTTTGAAAAAAAATAAACAGCGTGAGTCGCTCACGAAATACTTTGCATTTGAGGCAGATGATCAAGGGATGAAAGGAGCAACGGCCAGACAGCAAAACGTCTCCTACTCAAGAGCCTCCGTCTCAATAAGCGAGTGGTTCAGCTGATGGGAATTTAAGTTTTAGGGAAACAAGTAGCAGAATGGGCTGCGCCTTCCTAATCTTCTTACACTGAAACTGCTCATGTGCTCACATTGTTCGCATCAATCTTAGGATTGAGTGGCTGGTTCAGCTGAGGTGCAACTAGCACGTGAGCGGCAACAAGCACATGCGTTTACGTGACAGTAAAAAGGTCTTTCTCAAGGTGGTGACCACACAAACTTAGCTTTACCTTTTTTTTTTTATTTAAGTCTATGAAGGATCAATACCACTGTGGAAAGGGTCTCCGCTCCTTCACCACCCCTGGGCGCCTAGTGATCACTACGGACTCTTGTCATCCCTTGAACCACAGTGGTGGAATGAGCTCTCCCTTAGTCTCAAGGTGGTCGAATCACCATCCATTCAAAACCCAGCTCTTCAGGTCAGGGTTAGTCTGGAGCATACCTGCCCTGATCTCTCCACCTCCAAAGGATTCTCACATATTTACTGTACCCTCAACAAAACATTAACAAAGAAAATATATATTTATGACGTGACAAATGAACTTCTTGTGGAGTCTATGCTAAAATACATAATGTAAATGTTCTAACGAAAGCTTTTATAATAGACAATGTGGCCGACCAAGGGGCTGCTGTCAAGCCGCCGCTGCAGACAGGCGGTGCAGGCTCCCATCCCGGGTCGCTCAGCTGCTGCACATCGGGCGAATCAACGGAGGGACTCCGCTGATTCGTCCGGTCCCCAAACCGAGGAATAATAAATGTCTGGTTGGTTCCCGCAGTGGGGATCGGCGTGCTTGCGGGACATGTTGGACTGGGCGAGACGAACCCGATACACAAGCCGCCGGACACGACACGGCACGTCACGGTGGGAGCGCACTTACGCGCCGAACTACGGACTATATTCATATTGGCCTGTGAGCCGTTGATTGATCATTTTGGCCCATGAGCCACCTTTTGTTTAAAACTTAAATTAAACACAGGCCAACCTGCGCTGTTTCGCCTCCACCTGCCTCCTCTTCCTCATTCCCTGGCCATGTGCCACAACACACCTCCACAACCAACTATACACAAATAGCACAAATTCCTTCTAAGTTGTTGGAGTGAGATGCTCAGTGTTGCCTAATTTTGGCGAGGCTGACAATGAGCCAGGTAGGGTGTCCAGGCGTCCCTCTGTATGTTGTACCGCACAGCATTTCTATCCCTGGTCCCCCATCCCACATAATTATTGAGACAACGTTCCACGTTTTGATTATCTCTTGTTTTCAGAAGTCAAACCACTGCGGGAGAGACGTTTCCCCAAAATCTGGCTTTTATCCAATGGCTGTGAAGAAAGCCGGGACGACTGTAGTCACAGGGCGGCGTTGGATGTCAATCACACTGCGCAAACGTGGGGAAATTGCAAAACACCAAAGTCACTATGCAACTATGCAGATTTAGGTGAAATATGAAGGAAACTACCAGAAAGAAAAGGAAATGCAGCTACAACCAAAACATGGAAAGCGAATTGAGAAAAATGCGCATAGAGATGATACGAGCTAAGGGGAAGAATAAGAGCCCAAAGCCGGTTACCAAGAGTCAACATATCATCCATGTATACACAGCACTTCAAGTCCGAGCCCACCCGTTTGATCAGGTGCTGAAGATTTCTATTTCTTTAGCCAAAACTCATGACCTGATAGAAACACGAACTAGAAGCGGTGATAAAAGCTGACTATTTCTTTGGCCTGTGGGTCAAATGAATTTGCCACTAACAATCAATGCAATTCTCCAAATCCTTGAAAAGTGACAGACGGTCATCTAAAATCTTACCCTCCTGGACTCGAAACAAAATACTGTATATTGTATCTACTCTTCCTAGACCCAAGTCTTTTCTTTCTTAAGCTTTATTCTCAAACATTGAAATGTAATTGTTTCCTGTTCCAACTGAAACGTCAGTTTACAGGCATATTCAAAGGCTTGCTCTGAAATTTTAATCAATGGCTCTTTTTTATATTTCTACAGCAATTCCCTGCAATTTTAATCAATTGCCCTTTTGTATATTCCTCCAGCAAAGTGAAATCAGGAGAACTAAAAGTCCTCCTCTTTTCCTTCATTATAAGCGCTTACTGAATGGGTACTTTACAGTCAGCTATAACAATGGCAGACCAATGACACAACATAACATTTGTTTTAAAGGAACTTTAACCCCCTCAAGTCTGAGCTCTACCTCGCCAAAAATGCCAGAACTGCCCAACCAGGAACAAACTATTCTTTAGTCTTCGGTGTTGTACTGGCGGTGGTTACTCACACACCCAAACCCTCTTGTACTGGTAGCAGCTGGTTGCCACATCAACACTACAGATTTATGCCCAAGACAACTGCTTGCAACCATGCCAACCTAGCCTGGTTCCACCGGTCTTTATTTTTGGTGAGTTCCACATTCCCTTTTACAAGAGAGGCTGGCCCTTCACAGCGAGCATTTGATTTGAATCCATGCCTCGACAGACAACACATTCAGCCAATCAGATTAACCAAACGCATGACGCTATCACAGCGCACCGCATGCATATCCGCCGAAAACAGGATTCTTGTTCTTGCAAATCTTCTCCGTCACCAACGGTGCAAGCTGATGAGTGAAGGTCGTTCTGCATCCATTCGGAATAACAGCGGAAAAGGTGTTTTCCTCTGATAAAATCCAACAGTGCACACTTTTGTTCGTGTTTTATTGCTGTTATAACATCTATTTCTGCTAAAACTGATGCTGCAGCCGCTATCGGCACGATCGTCTTCGGGGAGCCGCCATTGCTGTTGTTCTGAAATGCAGCGCGCTCTGTACTGCGTCACCAACTAACCTGCCTCCGATTCCAAATTCCAAACCCCCATAAAATACTTACAGGTAGTTACTGGCGCCCATAAAGTCATGGCCTTGTTTAAAGCCATAACAAACACTGGATTGCATTGTGATAATGCTACATTTGCTACGATCCCAATCAACAATGGTGACGGGGTCGGTCTAAATTGGCAGACTCTACTGATTGAGGAAGAGCTGTCATCAACCCATAAAGTGCTGAAGGGCCGTGGCGCAGCTTTACGGCGAGGTGGTAGGTTCAAAAGTATTACGGTGTACGTTGGACGATGCGTGTGATTTTGAATACAGCACAAGAGAATCATGGCATGGCCACAAAGCCTCACCAGGGGAGAGCAGCAAATTAGCAGGGGAAGAGTGCAGGCCCAGAGGCCTCATGGGCGTTTGAAATCAGCCCAAAGTTGTTTTTATGATGAGCAACCACTGAGTGCACTCATGAAGGAGCTAGAAAATAGCACATATACAGTACACTTCCCACTGACTTACATGCAATTTGGTTCAAAATTGTTCTGCCAATCGGCAGGAAAGGGCCACAGTGATAAGTACTTTGAATATGACACCAGCCATACTCCCCTGCTGAAGCCCCAACTGTGCTGCTAACATGAGCCGGTGTGAACGCCAGTGACTGACACCGGCTCACACCCTCCTGCTCCGCAGTCTGTCTGACTGGTCAAATGTCAGAGCCACAGTGGAGCTACGGTAGTGTGTGTTGCTGATAGAATCTGACAATTTATTAAAATCATTTATGTTTATCTGACCAGGGATCACTTTTGAGGAATTCCGAAAATATTGTGTGCTAAAGTCTAAATTCACCACAGAAAAGGAAACACTACGCCAATGACAATATATGGATAGATGGATAGATTAGATTTCATTCTAAATAATAATTATTTTATAATAATTATTTTAAATAAGAATAAAGATAAGATAAAGTAATAGAATTAAAACAGAAGAATTGTCAATATCCTATAAACCTAAAACAACAAACTATAAAAACAACAACAAACAAAAATAACCAAGAAAAATGATATTATAGTACATATAGTTTGATGGTACCAGTTTGCCATTCACTCTCAATAGAGCACTAGAAATAGAAAATAGTCTTTTGTCATCAAACAATGACATCACACCCAAACTCCGGCTGACGGCTTCCATAGGATTTTGAAATGTAGAGTTATTAAACGAGTTAAACCATAAAGCCCATGAGGTGAATAAGCTGATCTGACCAAGCGGTCTGGAACTGACTGCTGATAGAAACCATGACAATGGTGTGGCCTTGAGCCAAGCGCTGAATACCTAATTGCACACCTTCATGCTATGGCTCTATGTCTACAGTTTATACTCTGCATCATGAATACGGTGGGAGATCATATTGTTATTATTTGTGTGTGTGTGTGTGTGCGTGTGTGTGTGTGTGTGTGTGTGTGTGTGCGTGTGTGTGTGCGTGTGTGTGTGTGTCTTTGAGACAAAGAAAGAAGAGGCATTGCTACAGAGGCACAGACCGATAAGATGTCCGTGCAGACAGTGGAAAGGCCGGGCTGGGAAGGGTGATTGTATCGATGCCGTGATGTTACACCCAGAACATCTGAATATGAATCTCCGCCAAGACCCACGGCCGATGCGCCGACGTGATGAGTAGGCCTTTCATCGGTGTAATAACGTTTCCTTCATGTTTTTCATGGATCTTTTTTACTGATTAGGATGCAGTTGCTCATATACACAATGCATACGAACAAAGCAATAGCAAAAGGAGCTTCATACTGTATGTTCGTTAAATTCGTTTGATATAATGATTGTGTTGGCTCGGCAAGAAAAGATGACCAGCGGATCACACCCTCCATCTCTTTCATCTTCTGGTTGTATCTTTTCTTTCGTTAGACATCTGACCCCCGTCGCTTTTTGCGGGTCCTCAAGGTTTTCTTTTGCATTTTAAAAATGTGCCATTTCTTACTTTTAGTCTGCAAAATGCGATATAATACATTATGTCATTTGGGTCTTTGAGCTTTTTCTCCCTCTCTCACACTTGCCACCAATGTCTTTTATAACCAAGGGACGACAAGTGGAATATTTTTTCACAGAAAAAATGTGTCGTAAACCATGCTTTTCACTAGTCTTCCGAAACAGTCTAATGATGAGGTCAGAGGTGAAATATATTTATTTATTTATTTATTTTATTTACAGTATAAACCCTTTTTAGGATAACGGGGAAATTCGCAATTTCTCTGCATTTTACCCATCCTAGTATCTGACGTATCCAGGAGCGGGGGGGCTGTCGTGTAGAGGCGCCCGGGGGGCAGTTAGGGGGTGAAGTGTCTTGCTCAAGGACACATCAGCACTCAACCACTCGATTATGACTTTTAATAATAAATAACGGCCCCATATATGATGATATATATGATATAATTTAATCGCCTGATCTTGTGCTATACGGTATACCATGTGTGTGATCAGGGCTTCTAAAGCTACTGGTGCTACTTTACCTTCCTTTCCTTCCTACCTTCATTGCCACATCTTTGTAAGAACCATTTTTACCTCTTTTTATCTCCCGCCTACCTATTTAGAAAGATAACCTCTTTCTTTCGGCACTCCCAGTCAGTGTTTGTATTTAAGCCTTAGTGACCCTTTAGTTTTGTCCACTCATGCAGAGAATGCCTCGATGCTGGTGGCGAGCCCCTGGATTCTCTCATTACGGGCAACACAGTTCTGAAACAGTCTTTGATGGCCGCGCCTGTGCTCCACATTAGATGTCTTGGCTGGATAAACACACCTGCCAGTCAAACAAATTAGGTTATAAGGCCCTGTGATGGGACTGCGGCTGGTGTGTTATCTGCATGGTCTCGTCAGAATGCCCGAGAGAGTGTCTTCATTACAGTTTTTTTCTTTTGTTTTGAGTGCTCTGCGCACGGCGGCTGCAGAAAGAGACAAAACTTCCGGCACTTTGTTTTCGGTGAAGTGTTTCCCTCCTCGCCGGCTCCCTGCATGCGCCTGTCAAAGATGGCAGCTGTTTTTTAGACATGTCACACAGCCAACCTGCAGCCGACCTGATAAAGCCACACATGCGCTATTAGAGCATGGTCCAAGGCTTTATTTTCTGATAGTGTCAATAAAGAAATGTGAAAGGCCTCCAGGGACCTCCAGCTGATTTGCCATTCAGGTTGAGCTATACACTGCAAGATGTGATTATCCAGCGGAATACAGTTTTTCATGCATTATAGTTCATTGAACTGTGACTTAAACAGCAAGGAAGACATTCACCTACTAGTTAACCTTACCGAATAAGTCACAAGACAGAAAGGCAGGAATGCTTAACACAACCCCTGATGATTTCAAAACAGACCCAGTTACCCCGCCTTCCCACAGAGGGAAGGAGAGGCTGAGATCATTCATGCGGAGGCACTGGAGGCCATTGGAAAAGAAGAGAAACTGAACACAAGGGCCGGTTTGCAATAAAATTAATTAGCAAGGGGATAAACAATTGCGAGTGAGAACACATTTTGGAACCTCCCGAAGCTCACTGAAACAGCTGTGAATGGCTCAGTGTGCCAGCAGATGTGCTCGGCGCATTGGAGCAGGCCAGTCCTTGCAGTGTTTGCAAAGACTGGCCTTGCAAGGACTGCAAGATTTAAAAGAGAACAATTGGGTGGACGTGCTGATTCAGACACTTGTGGTCTTGGCTTTTCCGGTTTATTTCACATGTAGGCCTGTTGTCAAGTTGTGGTTTTTGGCTTCCACTAGTCATGTGATAAGGATAAAATTGGAATGTTGTGCCCTCGGGCATCCTGGAAATGACTCCACCATATTCACACAATTATCTATTGCCACCAACAGTGATGCAGTGAACTGATTTTACGTACACTGTATGGGATGTATGAATTACGTCGCTTATGCACTAAACTGAAGACGGAGAGCATATAGCGCGACAGAGAGCAGAGACCAGCACGGAATTAAGATACTTGTGTGGAAGCCATTTCTCTGATCAGTAGTTTAAATCATTTCTGAAATAAATAATGCAATTGACAAGTGAAAATAATGTGGAAAATAATGATGCACCAACTGGAGCAGGACGTGGAAAGATGAGAATGATAATTGAGGAATTTCAATGCATTGAAATTGGGTGCTACAGAACTGTACTGTGAAGAGCACCTTTCTGGTTTTTCGGCTCGCAATTAAATATCACTGCATTCTCATAAACAATTGAATAACATTGTATTCATATAGTTGCAAAAATAAACAGAGCGTGGGGGTTTGAGTGATAGCCGCGTGCTGAGAAAGCCTCTTGTTTATGGTTGGAGCCATGGGAGGTGCTCAGTGTGAGGCCCAGCGCAGCACAGTGGGGGAATGAGTCTCCTCCACTCCTGGGAAGGAGCTGATGTGGCTTCCACGTTTATCTGGCCACAGACTGACCACCAGCAACATGCTGTAAGTGACAATAGATGAATATAAATGATGTCTATATTTATTAAAAGATTGATCCACTATTACAATTTTTTTTTCTTTTCAGTATTTATTGCAGTTCTAACTAATAGTAAATTACTTAAATTGTGTTGTTTGTTGTTGAAAGTATACTTTTATGCAAAGAGGAACAAGTTGTGTCCTCTTTAAATATTTTGGCATATATTGTATTGTATTTTGCTTTGGCGGCGTAGATTTAAAGAAAAAAAACGTTCTCCACTGGGGGGTAAAATGCTGGCAAGATGAATAATGAGGCTGGCATAGTCAAATAAATTCTTTGGGAGGCAAGTGGGAGTTGGCCAATTTCATTCTGGATCGCCTTGCCCCAATTAGGGGTGTTTTTGGACAGAGGCCCTCAGCAGGCCACCCCAAAGTGCCTGAACTCAAGATCCAAAATTGGAATTTAACCGAACAAATTGAATTGAAATTAACTGAATGATCTGGCCAAAGAGCTACAAAACAAAATGTTTTTGGGGATATTCATCTGAGGTGTTGATTCTTCACCTCGTTTATGAAAGTAGGACCTGCCCAAAAGGGCCCAAAGGGCCCGAAACTTGGACTAATAATTTGGGGAAGCCTGGGGAAGTTTCTCTCCAGTGGTGAACGACTAATCCAGCCACTGAAAGGCCGGCGATAGCAAACCAAAATCCTGCGCCGTCCAATGGGACGCCGGCGGTGCGGTCGACTATTCGCTCTCCTCAACTCCGCCATATGTGACTCACTCTCCTTCACCAGCAATCCGCTCCCCTTGCCCGCCAATTGATTTGTTTTACCACTTGGCAACAGAGAGAGTCTCCTCGGCTCCTCGACCGGTATAGACTTGTTTGACAACTCGTTTGGACACCGACTCGGTTCGGCTCAATGGCGTGTTTCAAAAGAAAATGCCCTGAGGGGAAACGCTACCGTCCACTGACGTCTGGAAAACATCAGTGGACGGCGGATGGAGGCCGGGATGCTGATACTGATACTGATACTGATGCTGATGCTGTTGCTATTGCTGTTGCAGTTGCTGTTGCTGTTGCTGTTGCTGTTGCCTTTCTCATGATGTGGAGATCACCCTCCTCCGGCTCGCTGGCTCACCGTGCTGTAGCAGTAGTCATTAATACTTGTAAAATAATGTTTGAAATCTGCAGATTTAGTCTCACACATAAATGCACACTATAAACGGCCTTAGGGTGAATCCTCCCGTAAGCATAAGTGTTTTCAAGGCACCGCGCAGCAGTCCACCTCACCCAAAAGTCATAACCTAGGCTTCCATTACTTAAAAAAGAAGAAAATGTCTGCAAGTATTTGAAGCGTTGTGCCCAGTAAATAGATGTGAAAATAATAGTCAAATGTTGAGTTCAGAGACTAGAATAAAATAAACATACAATACTATGTACGGTATATCAAATATACATACAATATTCCTCGTGATAATTAATGTTGCCATTTTCATTGTTAGGTATGAAAAACATACTGCAAGATACTTTTATGTGATCCCACGAGGCCTCCGAGTGTTTTTTTTTTTGTCTTCCCGGTGCTCTGCCTTTGTGTTGCAGAAGACGAAGATAAAGACCAAAAGCAGCGTGAAAACACAGCGGGCTTTCAAAACTCTGCGTAGACAGGTGTTTTAACAGAGCCAGTCATCTTTCCCTCTGTTTGTTTTCCGCGGGTATTTTAGTTCTTTGGCGCCATAATCAGAAGTCTTTTTTCTTGTGCTCTTTGGAAAATTGGCAAGGCACTATTGGTGAGATTGAAAACACTTATCGGCTTAGCATTCAAAAGCTCCACAATGCCACAACAGAAATGCTTCCCCTCCATTATCGGCCTCAAAGGCTCCTCTTCCTGATTTTTGTTGCAGTGGAAGTGTATTTGATGGCTCTATCGGATATCAACACAGTGCCGCTTTGATAATTAGTGGAATTCACGCCGCTAATTCCTTGGATACAATCCTTCGCCTATCATAGCTCTTTCACGGAAGTGCTTGTGGTAGACTTGTTAGGATGGGCTCAATATTGAAGCCATCCATCCGGGCTGCGGCAGAGCCAGCGGTGCACTGCCTCTGCCCTGTCAAATGACCTCTTTGGGGTTATTTACAGGGCCGTGGCAGAACTGCCCCATGGCTCCTTTGTTCCAGAATACAGCCTCAACAAGATTGTTCCCATCACAACAGCACCGATCCTGTCGTATGTGGCTTGAATGTGAAGAACAGAGTTGGACTTTATGAAGGGAGGCCCATGAAGAGACTTGATACGCAGTGTCTACGTGTTGTGCGTCTGTGCGCCTGTCAAACGCCGAAATCCTGGGTTTGTCATGAGCTCCGGGAACAGGTCCTAGAGGTGGCGAGGTGTCCCAGCGATGTTTCTTCAGCGGCTGTCGCAATGTATTAATAAATGCAGTAATCTGTCTTTCTCGCCCTCTTTCTCCCCCTCTCTCTCTCTCCCTCTCTCTCCCAGGCTCCGTGTCTCTCAGTGTTTTCCTGGTATCCGTTGCGCTGACAGTATGTGCAGTTTGGCTCATAGCGCTATGTGGTGTCTGCAACTGGTGTCAACGTAAATTGGTAAGTAGCAGTCGACGCTTGAACCGCAAGTTCATGGTGCTCCTCAGTCCTCACCAAAACAGACAAGCGTGCGGCATCCATGCACTATAATATATCTTACATAGAGCTTACGCACGCGTTGTCTGTCCCCTTTATCACAGAAGTATTATATTATGTTCCCCAGACTTCTACAGGTATTTTGCTTAATAAAGTTCACACCAGGCATTAAAAATACATCTCTTGTATCCAAATTTAGGTTGTATTTTCTGCGCAACAAAAACATGAAAAATGCTACATGGGTACAATTGGCAACCTGCGGCGTTTAAGTGTACATTATTTTTTAATGACTTTTTAAAACCAGGGAAGATCAGACATAACACACGAAAAAGGCCATCTGTTGCATTTCATTTGAGATTGGGAACACACACACATTGGATTTTCAATACTCTGTTGTTGTGGTAGAATGTGTCACATGGAGTCATGGAGGATGATCTCTTCAAAGCTTCTTAAATTAATTTACTGCGTTATCCAGTCGAACAGAACAGATGTTAAGGTATGCTGGACAAACCCACACTCAAGACCAAATTAGTATGAAGGTACACGATTACCAAAATACTTTGATCCAGGCTTTGGTTTTTTACTCCCCATGCTGATTTATGTGAGAATGTTAAAAAGGTGCATTTGCACACAGGCAGAGTCCGCCCCCTGAGAAATGGAACTGTATTTGTTTTGTTTTCCTTTTTTTCATATTGCAAACATTTGGTTTATGTAGCCCACAATTTACAAAGCACCCGGGAAATTGTAATTAAATGGAGCATTGGTTGTTTATATATATATATATATATATATATATATATATATATATATATATATATACATATAAGCATAATACCCTAAATGCATAATGAGTAGTGGCTTCAGGAGGTTACGATTAATATTCAAGTTAAATTTACCATGTTTTTAGGACAAACGCAGCTTTAGATTCTATGTTTTCATTGTAATTTAAAGTCACGATTCTCCATGACCCCTGACCATTTTCCTGGTGATAAATAACACGTTTACATTATTCATATCCTCTCTATTTTCAGGCTTTGAAAAGTCAACTGATATGGTGGAAAAGCCAATTAAAATAATTAACTGTGGTTAGCTGTATTTTTGTGATAGTTACTTCATTTTGCATTATTTTGTGCTTGTTAAAGCAATGGTGGCAATGGTTGGCTTTTTACAATGGAATTAACAAATACAAAATATGTCAGAATTCAGTAACTTGGACAAAAAATATGTGCTACCGTCGTTGTCAGCGTGACCAGAAGATCATTTTAGGGCTGAATTAGTGAAAGTGGTAATCCGTAAGATTATTTCCTTGAAAAATCTCATATTTTGATCTTTTTTTTAATCTGACACGCTTCATGAAAACAGTCCATTCAATGTATTTGTCTTATGCATGTGCTGTGTCCATCGCTGGTGGCGGGGTCCGCCTTTCCTGGCAACAAATTGAAGGGCGGGCTTGTGTCATTCAGCGGTCAGTGAACTTTGGATATGGATGAACCGGCCCTCAAGTGATCAAGAAAAACAAAGAAATCAATCGATCATGAGGAGGCCTACTTAAGATTTCCCACCATCTTTGAGAAATCCCGTTCAAAAATTTTCCCAAACCTGAAAATACAAACAACATCTCAAATCTATCATCTATGACCAGCTATCATCAGGAAATAGGTCTTGGGGTCATGTAAAATGTGTGTGCTGCCAAAACTCTAATTTGACACCTGTGTGGTGCCCAATAAATGGCGGCTTCTCCCTGCTTCGTATAAAGGTACGTTGAAATGCGGCTTTGTTTACCTGGTGTCTTGTGATGTGTCTCTGTGACCTTGTACATAATTGCTGACAGCTCCCCGCAGGGCAGATGTTGTATTCGCCAGGAAACGAGAGGACGCGAGGAGACGCTGTATATTTGGCCTTGATGGCAAACATGACCAGAATGCACCAGCGGGTTATGTAAACATGGCTTTGTGCCCCGAGTCGCCCGCCATGCGCAGGCTGCTCGCCGCCGGCCTCCCGCCCCATGTTAATGATTCATATGCTAATGGAAATCACACTCCGGACCCGGCCGCTGTAATTATTCCTGTACATTTCATCCCTTTGGTTTCTTCTTCAAATGCTTTGTTGTGCTTTCCACGCTCCCACCCCCGCCCTTCCCCACCATTCCTTCATTCATCCTGCTCTCTCTCTCTCTCTCTCTCTCTCTCTCTCTCTCCCTCCATCTCCATCTCACTGTCACTCTCCTGGTAACTCGCGCTCTCTGTTTTTTCCCCTCCTCGGTCGCCGTCTCCCAGACTCCCTCCGTCCTCGCTCGCTTCCCCTTCCCCCCGCGTCTGCGAGCATCTGAGGAGCGGGCCCAACGCGGCCGCTGATAAAAGATGCATAAATATGAGTGGAATGGTTGAGTGAGCATACATAATTCCCGGCTCTTATGGTCCTGATTGATATCGTATAGATTTCTCCGAAGCGTCTTAATTACACATGGAAATGTTTTAATGCCGCCTCTTATTATTGTTTCAAAATGACGGGACGCAGGGCCGGTGTGCTGCCGAGCAATTAGCCCGTCTGCCGATCGCTTATCTGCGTTTGCCCTCACCGCTATCTGCGTCCGTGTCTCTGTGGTTATGTCATCCTCCTCCTCCTCCTCCTCATCCTCCTCCTCCTCCTCCTCCTCTCATTATGCTGCATGCTCTGGTTTGCATTCGTCCTTTAGTTACTTTTCTCCGTCCTTGTCACAATGCCACCAGGTTTTTTCTTTTCATCCAGGTGTCTTCTTCTAGCTTCCGTAACGTCACTGTGGTTTCTTCCACGCCATCCGTTCTCCGTCCAAAGCTATTTTGATATCTGTATCCGTTTTCTTTCTTTTTTTTTTTTTTTTTTACCAAAACAAAATTTCGGTGTGTATTTTTTTATTTTTGGATTTATTTTTATTTTTTTACCAAAGCAAAATTTCGGTGTGTATTTAATTCACTGACTTGCATGG
>NC_137190.1:21837065-21862065 GCF_960531495.2 Zeus faber | reverse complement strand
ATCTCGTTTCAATGGCACCCGTCAAGGGGTGGGATATATGAACATATATATCATATATATCATATATATCATGTTCATTTGCTGCTCATAGATATATGAGCAGCAAATGAACAGTCAATCCTTGAAGTTGAAGTGTTGGAAGCAGTAAAAATAGGCAAGCGTAAAGATCTGAGCAACTTTGACAAGGACCAAATTGTGATGGCTAGACGACTGGGTCAGAGCATCTCTAAAACGGCAGCTCTTGTGGGGTGTTCCCAGTATGCAGTGGATACTACCTACCAAAAGTGGTCCAAGGAAGGACAATCGGTGAACCGGCGACTGTTTCATGGGCTTATTGATGCCTGTGGGGGAGTGAAGTCCAGCCCGTCTGGTTCGATCCCACAGAAGAGCTACTGTAGCACATTATAGCAGCATATTACTGAAAAAGTTAATGCTGCCATGATAGAAAGGTGTCAGAACACACAGTGCATCACAGCTTGCTGCGTACAGGGATGCGTAGCCGCAGACCGGTCAGAGTGCCCATGCTGACCGGTCTGCGGCCATCAAAAGCACCCACAATGGGCATGTGAGTGTCAGAACTGGACCATGGAGCAATGGAAGAAGGTTGCCTGGTCTGATGAATCACGTCTTCTTTTACATTATGTGGATGGCCGGGGTTCAGGTCCGATCCAATCGAGCATCTGTGGGAAGTGCTGGAACAACAAGCTTCTATTCTCTATAGCATACTTCTCACTAAAACATGAAGCACGTCGAAACGGAAGATGAAACGATATCCAAATAAAGGAGCTTTGGGTTCAGTGATAGAGGGCCAATTGTTCTCACCCTCTCCGCCTAATACAGTAGCACAAGAAACATGTGGCACGCCACTTCAGCCTCAAAGGCCTTCAGCCTCCGTTGCAGAGCCATGTTCTGCTCAGACCTCTGAATTCTCTTTTCTAGCTTATTCAGAAAATTGTCACATGTTCCTGGCTGCAGACGTTTTCTTCACAAAGCAGTCGTTTTGTTTCCCAAAGTTTACCACCTGACGTTGGGGATTTGAGTTATTGTTCATCACTGTCAGCCGCCCCCGGGTCAATGCAAACACGCCGCTGCAATTTCTACAGCAGCAGCAGCAACACGTACAGTAGTCGCAAGTGTTGAGTATTTTGTCCAAACCATTCTCCTCAACGGTAACGGTTCTCCACAGGACAATAGCTACAAACCTGCACCAAGGAAAAAGGTCGCGGGTCCTACATTTCTTTTTCTCTCACAACATGGTGCTGTTACAAAGGACGGGCCAGAGCTGTTGTTGACATCGCCAAGGTCTGCGGCATCTGACGTGACTGAAGAATGCAATGCTTTCAGTCGATGTGTGTGCTCGGGCCTAAAATATGAATAGAGTCATTTGCCAGTGGTGCATGAATACACTGTGTGGCTGCAACTGTGTGGTTGCAAGCCCGAAAGGTTTAACTCCACGGACCCTGGTTGTGTGGAAGTCAATGGGGGAGCGGAGAGAAACCACGGAAGCTACAGGTTCAAATGAGCCGCGCTATATACACTTATGTTGAAATAAGCAACATTTATAGTAACATTTAAAATGAAACTTCTTTTTTTTAAATTTAAGCAAAGTAAGGGAATTTGATCGTGAAGTCAGTAATGGGATTGGCCTTTCTATATTTACGTTAATAAACAGAAGCCCAGAGGGAAATAATGATGCAAATGGTCTTCCTCAAACTGAGATCATACATAAGAAAACCAGCTGTGGTTACAGAGTGGAAGGATAGCATTTAGAAAAGAAGAGAGCATTGTGTTATTTTTCAGTACAAAGAATACATTGTCATATAGATTTGATATTGACATTTTACCAGCTTATCTGGTTGAAATGATCTATATCTTTTTTTATATACACCTGACACTATAAATTCATTCATTAATTATGTCTGGTTTCATTTTGTGGACAATTTCATTTGGTTTTCATCTGATTAATGTTCCTTCTCCTTGCGCTTACCCTCACCTCATATCTTTTTTTTACCTTTTTCCCCCTCCTGACCTGTACGTCTATCTCAGTTTGTCTGTTTCACTAAGCATATTGGTTCTATATTGGTTCTAATATTATCTGTGTCATGTTGACTTTATCCTGTTACGGCAACCTCTGATCGTCTTTTCGAACAGAACAATTAGGTAGAAAGTGTATGATGAGAATAATGTCTTGATTGCTCAGAGTGCACAAGAGTATGTCGACTTGGTTCTGTGGTTCTTTCTTACCCTAACCAAGTGTGCCTCTCTCTTTGGCCACAGTGACCTAGACCGAGACTTTTGGAACAACAACGACAGCAGCAACGTGCAGCAGAGGTGGAGCTCGTACCCGCCCAAGGAGTTCCTCCTGAACATGTCTCCCTACGCACCGTACGGCGACCCTCGCCTCACGCCCAAGTGAGTTTCAGTTGCGGCCGGTAAGGGAGCCCTCTACCTCGGCAGGGCTGTGGCGAAGGGCATCTCGGACCACCGGCCCCGGAGACATTTTTGGGAGCGAGGCACGCGGGCTATTAAGACAAGAACGGCAAGAATCTCAAAACACACCTCACTTAAACATGATAATCAGCAGTTGGGATCGTTGAGTTGTGATAGGAATGGGACCATATTTGCCCAAAATAAAGGTTCAAAATAATAAAATAAAGTTCCTGATGATAGATCATATTTTTTGATTGTTTTTTTTATATAACTATGTATAATTTGTAAGTATATGGTAAGAAAACCTACCTTAAACACAAATTTCTTTGTCAAAAACACTTTGTTTTGACAATTCCATGAAAAGGCATAAGAACCATGGCTTTAACGTGGAATTATGAATTCTAAATTGGCTAAATTAAGCAACTGTGACAACAATTTGTATTTCTCAACATATACAACGAAGATTGAGACGATATTAAAAATCTATTTAAAATGTGAGCTATCGTCAGGAAAATGTCCAGGGGTGACGTGGAATGTGTGTGCTGAATTGTGAAGGCTCTAAAACGCTCTCATGCCGCTGTGCCTCTTCAAAATTGAGGCCGTTCGGATGCAGTGTAATTAAAAAGCTTAATTGACGCCTCAGTGCAAAAGCACTCGTGACAATGAAGAGCGTGGGTATTTATGTGTATGAAATAATAATGTCATAAATGTCTGAATAGTTGTAATGATTTTAGTTATTATACAATATCACCGCGGCGCCTAAAGTTCATATTTTATGAAGCAATATAAAACACAATGAGGTCTTCAGAATTCCACAGCATGCTTGACTTTCCCCCTCATCAAACTTGTTGATAACCGAAATAACTTTGATATATAAGGATATATATTGACATTGTAAAATTAGTTCAATACAATATAAACGTAAAATAATTCAGATAAAAAAAGATATATTATATGTCATATAAATATAGATTGGACACCAAACAATGATTCCAATTTTCTGCAACAATGGAAAGCTGTGGCTATTTGGGTGCACCGGTATCGAACAAACAGAAAGCAAAATAAGAACATGGTCGAGAATCTCCCAATGTGCTTAACAAAAGCCTTGCAGAGCAGGCAAAGCTGGATGCTTTAAAGGTCAAATAAGATAGCCTAAGGGGAGCAAATGCATTATTTTGTAACTATGGCTTAAGCACACATCATTTTGGAGGCTCGGTTCAATTCGCAGGGATCTTAATGTTTTGTGTCCAGGTCTGGCCAGCGCTAGACGGTGTTTAATATGCACTCCTGGCGATGCCAGACCGAATAGAGACGTGCAGAGCTGCCAGGAACGCTGCCAGAGAGGGTAGGGACAGGCTTGCAGGCCTCACAGGTCTTTGCTAGTTAGACATTTTCCACAAGATCCCTATTCAATTCATAAGAGCACACACACAAACGCAGGGAAAAAAAAACATTAAGGAGATTATGCTTAAAGAAATCCATTTCGAGACTCCTCCTAAAGGTCCCATTAGCTAATCTAATATGACGCTCAGAGACAAAGTAGCCACATAGATATATTCAAATTCAAAAACATGGCACCGAATGCTCTTTGTCTCCCTCGTGTGAAAGTCAAAGCTCAGATTGCTCCGTTCTCTACAGCCCTGCCGGCCTCATCCAACCCCCTGACTTTTAACCCCCACCTGCAGCCCATGGTGCGTTACCATGGAGACGGACAGCCCTCAGAGAGCATTACCCCCCCCCCCCAATTTCCCCGACGTGTCTCTGGGGGCCCTGGCCCTCATCCCTTTCCTCCTGATCCATAACCTCATCCTCCCGTCCTCCCTCCTTCCATGATTGACCGTTGCTTTTCATTTGGGACTGAATGTTTGTGTGAAGGTTTGCTTTATCTTTGCCTGCGTGGCGGCGTCTTCCCTTCTTGTTTGTCTTCCTGCTTCCTGCGATGGAGTTCACCAGAGAAGGGCTTTGTTTGGTTTTGTGTTTTCACCTCACTCCCCCCTTCTGTACTTAATGCTTTTGTGTATTGTGTGTCGTATTGTGTGTTTTTGGCGTGTGTGTGTGTGTGTGCCTGCGTGTGTGTGTGTGTGTGTGTGTGTGTGTGTGTGTGTGTGTGTGTGTGTGTGTGTGTGTGTGTGTGTGTGTGTGTGTGTGTGTGTGTGTCCGTCTCCCATAGTACTTTCCGTCGCCAGTTTAATCTACTGAGTCCTCCTCTAACAGGGCGATACTTCATCCCCGTTTGGATAGTAAAATATATTTTCCCTTCAAGCGGGATATTAGTATCCTTCGCTTTTTAACCTTTATGCGGTCGTTTTGATGTATTGTTGAGGGCACTAAGTTTCTTTAATGCCCTCTTGGCGTGATGCTCTTTTGGCTCAGTTTAATCATTTAGCCCAGGGTGTGTTGAGATGTTTTGGATGTCATCCTCGTGCGGTCGCGTGATGACACCTACGCCATGTTCTCCCGTGTCTCCATCTTATTGAAAAATATAATTTATTTTTTTGCACAGTGGCAGTGAAATGATCTTCTAACTCCATGTTATTACCCCATTAACTACTGCAGTTATAATGTTAGGGGCAGGTTTCTCTGGGCCTCCTGGTAAAAGTAATTACAACACCTACAAAGGGAATGTAAAACGCTGAACCTCTCCTTATCTCGTACCTCCAAATGTGTTAAGACCCTCGAGCCCGTAGACCGACTCCACGCGACTTAATTAGCCGGCGTCCCAGGTAACAAAAAGTCACGTTTAATGTACATCATCTATGATTTAATGTCACCCCACGTGTCGTGTCTGACTGTTTGCCATATGTTGTTGGAAAAAAACAAAACAAAAAAACAACACCCTGGTCTGCTGCCCTGTCTCGTGTGGTTTCCCCTCACTGGGTTGAGTGACTGTGGCTGTGGCTGTGGCTGTGGCTGTGGCTCTCTGTGTGGCGTCGCATCGGAGGTGTGGCCGCACGATGGGTATAAGGACGAGGGTTTGCCTGTAAAAAATGATTTGCATAATTCCTTGACAGTCATTTGAAGCGACACGGCTTCACCGCCGCTCACTCTTCAGGAGACAATGGAATTTGCTTTTGACAACCAGCTGCATGCCGGTCGCCGAGAGATAATCTTTCTTCCGAGAGCCGAGAACTCTCCCCTCGTTCGTACTGACTCCACAGGTGAAAAGATTCCTCTCTAACTTTTTCTCTCTACCTTCTTTTCTGTCAATGTTCTGTCTCCCTGGGTATCCCCGTCTGCCTCCCTCTCTCCCGTCCGTCCGTCTCTCTTTTTCTGTTTTGTGTCACGTACGGTCCGACCCCCGATGTTTCTCTTAGCGGGGCTCTGGATAAGGGAGGGCAGGGAGGCGCGGGGCCCTCACCTGGGACCAGTGAGAGTGGGGGCGTGGTGGGCTCGGGGGCTGGGGCGGGGCCCAGCCGCAGTGACAGCGTGCGGAGCATGGTGATGGGGGTCAGCAGAGCAGGGCGCTGGCAGACGATCCAGAGCCACATGCATGCCGGAGGCCTCCGGTCAAGCAAGTGAGTCGCATGGTGATGAATGACAGTGAAGGGCATGGGGGCCGTGACGCTGCGGGCCCCGTGTGGATGTCCAGGAGGAGCCCGAGCGTCCACACAGCATGACCGACATGCACATTATATTTCATTGTATTATATCACGTGCATGTGCTGCATGGCTCCCAGGTGGGAGTTCAGAAAAGAGATGGAGGCTTGAAAGAGAAGCTAAATAAATTTGGTACAGAGAGTCTCCCTAAAGAAGACATCTACATGTGGTTTGTTTAGAAGTGAGTAGCTCCAATCTTGAATGGTACTCAATCCAACTTGTCCTACATCCAGACTGTTCGCCAGTTGAAAACATGCTCTTACGCAGGATTTCTGAGCCTCTAAAGACCGTCTTCATCGAGGGACGTTTTTTTCCCTAAATCGTTCAAAGTTCCGTCGATAGTAATTGGAAGGATTGAGATTTAGAAAGGAATAAACGCGGATATGGCGTTTCCGAAAATGTTACAGGCTGTGATCAGATACAATATCCCTCCAAATAATAGCATTTAATAAGTCCCAAGGTTTCATTTCTCAGTGCGTAGTGTCATGTTTGCGCTTCATGCAGAGAGATAGTCGCAAAGAGCAATAATGATAAGTGAAATAAGTGAAAGTGAAAATACAGTTGAAAAGAAAATATACAAATGTAAGAAACTTTTTCAAAAACAGAGATGTAATTGATATCAATTCTGCTTTTGATGACGTTTTTCGGCCAACACGGCACAACAGCAAGTTGTTACTATGCAGAGCTCCGATCATTTAAGAACTTTCTCCGCTTTCTTTTCCATCGCGGCTGAATGTCAAGGAAAAACAAAATCTTCTCACTTTCAATCTAAAATTGAAGTTATCCATAAACAATCACTCTCTCTTTTTTCATTTTCTCAGATTATAAACTTGCAAACTCCAGAACGGGATCGTGTTTGCCTCCAATCTGTTTCGCACAAATGCCAAAAAGTTAATGAGACGGAAATCCGCCTTTTTTTCCCCCTTTCCTTGCGTGACGAGGGAAGAAGCCCGCGCAACGTCTTTCTTTGAGGACCCAGTTTTTAAATCTCAAATTCGATGCGGTCGCCCTCACAATCTTGAGTACGCTCGCTCCCCCGTTACCTTACTCCTCTTTCTTTTCCTTTCAGATCTGCATCTCCATTTCTCCTCTGGAATTGGTTTCTATTTTGGGTTATGCATCACTCTCTCAGCCCTCGTCTCTCACTGGAGGTGTTTGTTTCTCATTCCCGCCGCTATCTCATCTTTTGGTTTCCTCTCCTTAAGGCTCCTTAATTACAATTTACTCAAGGTATTTTAGTCGGATTTATTGACTTTCATGGCTGCGGAGACGCGCAGATCACACAGCCGGCGATACGGAAAATGCCACAGCCGATAATTAGGCTTTTTTTGGCGCGAGCGTCTTCGATACGGGACTCGGAAAACAATGTTTCCCCGAGCTTTTGTTCGGCGCTGACTTTGCGCCCGACCTTGAAGAGAGGGTGTTCGGGAAGCAGTGAAAGCTATCGTGTCGCGAAGGTTAGGCAGACCATTTCATACCGCGCCAGCACCAACTTTTTAAAAGAGGCAGTAAAATCCCTTGCCAAATCTTTTACACGGGGTAGAGCCGTAAAATGTATTAGCGCATGGAGCGGCTCCCAGATGTCTGGCACGCTGCCACGGTGAATTCATCTAGATTTATCGATTTCTCATGATGTCAGTTATGATGCTGGACGGAGAAATAACACTCAGCGTATTGCTTGAGGTGATGTTTGCGTTTGTAAATTTTCGATATTGTTCTTCAAGATTTTTTTAATTTTTTTTAAATTTTCGAACAATAATACCATAATATCCACTAAAAGAGGTGCAGTAGCTGGACATCGGTATGTGAAGCACCACACACAGTATGTTAGTGTGCGAACCTGCTGGAGTTTCTGGTCTGCGCATGTATTTGTACCACACGTGTTCGGGCGTCTCTGTACACATATCTGCACATGCACGAGTTAGTGTGTGTGTGTGTGTGTATTGGTGTGTGAGTGAGTGTGTGTGTGTGTGTGTGTGTGTGTGTGTGTGTGTGTGTGTGTGTGTGTGTGCGTGTGTGTGTGTGTGTGTGTGTTTGTGCATGCATGCGTGCATGCATGCGTGTGTGTGTGTGTGTGTGTGTGTTTGTGTGTGTGTGTGTTCGTGCGTGCATGCGTGCATGCGTGTGTGTGTGTGTGTGTGTGTGTGTGTGTGTGTGTGTGTGTCCTTGCTCGAGCGTCTCACATGCATGGTGTGTGCCCATGTTGAGTGTGTGCGTTCAAGGCTTGTTCGCCTCGAACGCGTTTGAGTGAAGCTCTTCTTGTTCCGATGAAAGAGTCACAGCAAGGAGCTGACACGACCTCAGAAGCTCCCAGCCGCCGCTCCGCCACCGGGCGGTAAATCCTCCGGACGCTTCCCCTCCGGACGGAGCTGTTTAGTAATCAGCCGGGGCCAGAGATCGAGGGGAGGATAAGGAGAGAACCACTTTTAAATAATTGTAAGAGTAGCAAATGGGCGATTAGAGACGCGTTGCCCCAGAATCGCCACCGGCTGCTGGAGCGCAGTTGGAGACGGATGGAGACGAGGACTCGACGTGAAGGTGGAGAGGAGAGATGAGATGATGAGAGGAACGCGGAGGCACACAGCGGGAGGGCGAAGAGAAGTCAGGGAAGCAATTTGTTATGGATAGCGGTTGGGTAAGGTACATTTTGGGGCTGCTGGAGGGAGATTATTTAGTGTTAGTGACTATATTGAACAGCCTCTGGATTTGATTCTGCTGGAGGAGGCGCAGTAGGAGGAGGAGCAGTAGGAGGAGGAGGTCATGGCGTGGCACTAAACTTCAGAATAATCGTCCCAAATTACAGTTTGATGCCGCTTTGAAACCTGCCTGCCAGCCCCATCTACCCACTCTCATGGACTTAATAAATACTTAAACGGGAAAAAGTTCAACGCTGTACACAGTTGTTTTCATTCTTTATCTGCTGCTTGTGACCTTACTATTGCCTACCTCCCTCCCTCTCTCTCTCCCTCTCTCTCTCTCTCTCTCTCTATCTCTCTGTTTTCTGTTCCACTGCATAATTTCTTCTCTCCTGATCCTTTCTCACCTCCTGTTTCCACATTGGGATATTATTCAACCTCCATGTGTATTAATGATGATGTGTCTCCATTGTTGCTATTTTAATCTCCCTTCAATTCTGTGTCAACCCAAACATACGTGATAAAATATTCTTTCTTTCACACACGCCACCCTCCCTTCGTTCCTCAACCACCATTTTAACCCCTTTGTCTTCCTTGCTGTGGCAACCCGTTTTTTCTCGGTGCTGCTACTGTGTGTTTCTGGTCAGTTTCGGGGACGCCTCGCTGTCGTCCGCCTCCACCCTGGAGCACATCCCGTCCTCGGCGGTGGCGCGCCCCCGGCCACTGGTGCGCCAGCAGAGCCTCCAGCAGCCTCTCACCCACCAGCCCCCACCGGGCCCCAACGACCCCCCGGCCACGTCCCAGAGCCTGGGCCAGCTGCACACGGGCCCGGGCGGTGGGGGCCACCGCGGGGGACCGCGGGGGGTCCGGGGGAGTCCGGCGGGGGCCTCCCGGTATAGAGGCGCAGGGGCGGGCCGATCCAGGTCCAACCCGGGCAGCTGGGACCACATGATGGGTCAAATCCGCAATAGAGGCATGGACGTCAAATCCTTCCTGTGAGTCTAAGCTTCTATTTTATTTATCTTGTAGAATGCTGCGTGTAGAGCTGGGTATAAAGAAATTAATGTGTCATGTAATTTTCTATTTGTTGAAAGGTATTCTTTGAAAAGCTAGCCAGGAAATGTTATTATATATATATATATTTTTTTTTTAATACAGTACATGACCTTTGAATTTGAATTTAGTTCATAAAATAAAATAAAGGTAAATTTGAATTCATTCAAGTACTGTTCTATGAGTCAATATGAAGGTATGCGTATCAATACCAGTATTGCACCTTTATCTGTCACTTCCCATGTTCACTTAAATGACTTATAGCTTCTTTTAACATTACATATACTTTGACCCTCAAACAAATGCCTCCTGTTATCAGTGGTACATTATGCGTCATTACCAAATCACATACGTTGATATATAGGAAATCAAATCTATTTCCTCTGCTGTCGGTACATTGAACACACCCTCCTCTGTTTGATAAGGAACACTGAGTTTCTTTGTATGCTGCACAATGAATTTTAAGGTTGCCTTTGTTTATGACCTCTGCTTATTTTCTGTTCATCTCTGCATGTCTGTAGGTTTGTTTGTCTGTGAGCAAAAGATAGAACACACAGATTTAAATACATTTTGTCGATGTGTTCAGGTTGTGCGGGTGAAATTGTTTGATTTTTGAAAGCGTTACATCGCTTGATCTGTATGTACTAGTTGTTTTATAACTATGGTGCATCCCATGGGCTTGGTCACAGGATGGCTCATGGAACTGGTGGTTTTAGTGGGTTTCTAGGTGGTTACTAGGGGTTTACTAAGGGGTTACTAGGGGGTTACTAGGTGGTTAAAGGCAAGCACTGGGATAGAAGAGCAAAAGACAAATTCATTACTCCTAAATGATGGTGAACACGCCTCAATGGAAAGTGTCCTTAAGATTATTTACAGTATGTGTTTTGCAGCGGTGAATACGAGCACCGGTGATGCTGTGTAAGATCAGTCCAGATGCAGATGATGTGTTATACTGTATATTGGCATTACTAAGGAAGATGGAATTTGACAAGTCTTACTACATCAATCTTACACTATTTCTAATGGGTGTAATTGTGTGTGTTGCTATTATGGTTTACTAATACACTAACTAATAACTAAAAACGAATTCCTAACATTTGTTTAATTTTATGGCTTTCTTCTTGCAAGCTTTTTTCCATTACAATTTACCATTAACCTTGTGACCTCGACCACAGATGATCACAAACGCAGACCTTCTAAACAAACAATGTGTTTCCATTGTACACATTACTCAGCATAAAAATATAGTAAGGTATAGGCGGAATAAGATAATATTTTGAGTAAAGTATTTACATAATTACGAGTCCTTCAACCAACCGTGTTTACAGGCTATTCTAAATATTCAACGGAAGTTAAGTCATGTTGGGAGCAGAGGAAGTGGCATTCTGTACATTCTTTATCATGCTTCTTGGTAGAAACTTTGTCAACGAAAATGTCACCATTGCTGATTTTTTTTTGCCCTGTCCAAAAATTTTTAAATATTCATATTTCATCTTATTGCGCACAAGCATTGTTTCATCACCGCTCCAAAAGTGTTCTCGATATAAACACGCTCTGGTTCAACCAGTTGAATCAGCTGTGTCCGGGTCAAATAATAATATTACTGTATATTATATTAAATTATATTATATTATATTATATTATTAAAATGTATTTTATAAATGTTTTTGAAATATTATTATTATTATTATTATTATTATTATTATTATTATTATTATTATTTTATAATCGCAGATTTTATATTATTTCTCCCTTATATCCCATATATTAATATTATAAATAATAATAATAATAATAATAATAATAATAATAATAATAATAATAATAATAATAATAATATCTTACAATGAAAGGCTGAGTTCATCTGTTGTTCAAACTGATACACACTGATCGACAATTGATTTGATTTCAGTACTGAGCACAGAAGCTCTGTTTTGTTTGAGAAACCTGCTCCTCCCCGCGTGGGGAATGATCTATTACAGATGACTCGCTCTGCAAAGCAGCTTGCCATTAAGGGCCCCTTCTCGCAAACCACCCACACAGAAACATACAAACACACACAAACGCACACACAGAACACACACAACTTCCACATCGCTTCTTTTAATGTCTGCCCCATTAACTGTATTCCCTAGGCCAATGGCCTCTCTCGCAAATGAATCATCACTCAATACGAGCGGCGCATAAAGGTGGCCTTGTCCATTGTCCCTGGTCTCATGAATCTCCCTGGACTCGTCCCCTTGTTAACCCGGTGCTTTACACTCGTCGAGGAGGGGGACTGACATTGACAATCCCCGGAGATAGAACGTCCAAAATTATAACTGTTGCGCGATTTTACCAGGATCGGTGGTCAGGCTGGTGTTATGGCAAGGGGGGCGGTGGGGAATCACCGAGTGACATCAACATAACTAGTGTAGGTGGTAATGATTCCACCACCCTCCAGCTGAAGTGCCCCCCTTTGTTTGAGTCACCCATACTAATGTATTCAGTCTCGATTAATGAGCCTTGTGTTCCCTGTGGGGTGGCGGTTTGCCAGGAAACTACCGTGTTACACCCCTGGTATTCATCTGAACAGCCTTTTGGAAAACTAGGTTAATGTCACAGGAGAGAGCGATAAACACATATTTTTGTAAAATAAGAAATAAGTTTGTATGGAGCGGAAATGAAATGGCTCAGATCAGAGAACCGTAGGAGAACCAACTAAGATGTTACAGAAAAAAAACAATGATGACAAAATAAAAAATAAAACACGCAACGGAAAGGAAACAGGAGACAGAACTTGAAATTGTCTGTTTCTTCGGAGCTGTGGAAGAAGACGAAAGAGCATCATAGAATGCCGGAATAGATTACACAAGATACACCTCAGTGCAACGCCTTCAGGGATTCATTTTTTTATACTTATATATTTTTATACATATGTATGTACGTACAGATGTATTTTTTTATGTATGTATGTATGTGTGTGTGTAAAGGGCTGTCTTTCTGAAGTGGTGTGCAAATGTTTAAAGTCACCATCTGCATGGCCTCCAAAAAGTTCATGGTGCAGCATATTTACTAATATTATTGAATTACCTTGGTGTTGTTTGGCATTGAAATTACTTCAAATCAGCTGCGTAGAAAGAATTTAATGATGAATAAGATGTAAAAAAATAAAGTTTGTTATCTTGTTATAGATATTTATAATTTTACAGCCAATCTAATAAAGTTGCTGCAAAATGTCTAAATCGTTGTCGACAAAGTAATTCAAGGAGTTATTGATGGGAAAAAAAAATGATAACCAGTCTATCTTGACATCAGAGTATATTTTTTATTACATCAATTTGACGTTATATTAACCCTGATAGGTGTCATCACTTATGATTTAATATGCAGGTTATATAACCACTTCATCATTAATGTTTGTTAAGAGTTATGAAGAGATGTGAGTCTAAACTCGCACCAACAACTTTTGCACACACAGAGATGCCTTTTTCACATGAAACAGTGGAATAAATGGTTATTCAATAATTTCCTCAGACATTTGACCACTTTTTATTACTTTCTTTACGTGCAATGCATGTGTGTACTAACGTCCATGTTTGTGTCCTACTCTGTACCTCTGTCTGCCTATCTGCGTGCATTTGTGTGTATTTCGGTGTGTGTGTGTGTGTTTGTCTATATGCTATGTTGTTATATATATATATGTGTGTCTTGTGTGTTGTTGTGCCCCAGTGAGGGGAAGATGGTTGTTTTGTCTCTAGCAATTGGACTGGCTGAACAGGATGACTTTGCCAATCTCCCAGATCTACAGGAAGCACCGGCATGCCAAGAAAATCAAACACCACCAGAAAAGAGGTACTAGCAGCAGCGCAACATGTCTAGTATGCAAGCAGAGAAAGAGAGAGTTGTCTATATAATTAACTGTTGCAAAGCGGTAATATTCTGTCGAACTTGGGACTGCTTGTTTCTGTATTGCAATACCAGTGCAAAAGACTGCAATGGACAGTCAACTGTCAATTCAATAAGGGAAATGAATATCATTTGCAAAAGCAAATGAATCAAAAGTCTGGTAACCTGCTTTCATCCATCTAATGGCCTTGGTTCAATCTCTTTGTCTCTATTTGCTTTCCTCTGCACTTGTACCTGTCAGCTGAGCTGCCCTGTTTATTTCTATAAATATAAAGGTTCCTTTTCGTAGCCTGTATGTCATCCATCTAGCTCCTTCATTAGTCTCTTTGGCTCTTGTTTTTCCCTCGCTGGCTCAAAGAGGGTTTGATCCGGGAGTCTGGCACTGGAGTATTGGTGCACTCATTATTCGAGAGTTTGGTTCCTCGCAAAGAAGACTCATCTAAAAATATGCTAACCTCTCATCCGCCGGCAGCCCACAGACACGCCGCACTTTAAGACGACTCCCCATTGGGGGGAAAACACGCACTCTCTCACTGTGAACAAATCACTGGTTATCCTGTTACCACAAAGGACGGGCTTGTTGGGCCCCTTGTTTCATGGAACGGTGGACTGAATACAGACCTGCAAAGTAAACCAGGGTCAGAATCCTCTGGAGAGTAAGGAGAGAACGGTTCTGGATACACATTTCTAAAGAGTGTCAACACTAAAGAAGAGTCCCTCTAACTAGGTCTGACATGAGTTTGAAGCACGCTGTGTTGGAGTTGTAAATATAATCTCATTTAAGGCAAAGTCCTAACCTGTCTCATGTTCTTGCGCCGGTCACGTCCCGCTGAGCCTCGAATTGCACCCGGTCGGGTCCCTTGGCGAGTTCTATCCCTGGTCCTCTCATCTGCCTCTTCTGGCTGGAAGCCTGGGAACCTGTCAAAATGGCTACCTTTAATCACAGCCAGTTGGTACAAGCCACTGCCCTCAGGGGTCGCATCAAACCGGGGCCCCCAGCATTCTTCCAAAACGAATCACAACTCTCCATCATCATTTCTGTCTTCCTCTCTGTCTCTCCAGTTCGCCCAGCGAGACTGCCTTGCTTGCCCCCTTGCTTTCTTGCGAGTGGCCTTTTGATGGAGCCCAGTAGACTGAAAATGATGGATCATGGTGATCCGTTTCAAGAATCTGTGAAAAAAAAAAAAAAAAGAGACCGCGAGAGAGGGAAAGAGAGAATCAGAGAAGGAAGAGAGAGATGAGGTCGATTGATCTAGCTTGTGGAGGATGCTATGAGGTTCATACAAACAGCCCTTCATGGGTTCTAAGTTGTATAACGTGATTCGGGAAAATGGGATCGCCATTATTGTTCTCAAACCTAATACTTCAACATTTCTAAAAGGTATCCCTAAAATTAACCAGCGCTCACTTGATACGGTCACCGGCGCTGCTGGCAGTGAGCGAGTCTGTGGCTCGCATGGCCGCTCCCAGTGGTAAGCTGGGAACTATCTGGTCATGCCTCCGGTGCTGTACCCCGTCGCCTTGTTGTTTAGCCTATTTCATTTTATTCACCTGTCTGTGTGACAGCCACTACTTTTACTCTGCCAGCTCTGTCGGGGACATTTGTTTGCTCTTTTGTTTCCCGCTCAAGTGCTTTATCATTAAAACCTGTGTTCCATGCCACTTTGAGAGCGCTGGGAAACGCTTCTGCACTTGGGTCCTGACTCAAAAACCGGTCAGAGAAATACTCAGTCAAAGAATGGACCCGGCACGGTGAGACCGTCGCGAACAAATTAACCCGGGCGAGAGAACGGCTGAGCTCACTCCCCGCTGTGCAACGACTCCTCGCTGATCGCCACGCCTCACGCCTCTAACCGCCTCTGTAGACAGAGACGCAGCTCTGCACCTCCGATCTTCTCCTGTGGCTAGAGGAGTGGAAAATAGCGCCATGCTTTATGGGAGCCTTGATGTTCAAAAGGATCAGCTCGGTGGCCTACCAGCTCCGCAATGTGTATAAATCCACAAGTGCCCACTAAAGCCTGTCTCCCCAATTCCTTTGCCCCCTTTGGTTCTCGCACCACCTCCTCCCCGTCTCCTGGATGGCCAGCCCATCCGCACTGTCCGGTGGATCCTGAACTCCAGGTGAGGCTGGTCGACTGCGAGGCCTACAATCCAGAGGAATGGTCCTGGATATTGGTCATGAGACATCCTGGATCCTGAACTCATCGGCCACTTTAAATGGTTCCTCCCAGCCTGGGTTCCTGAAGCATCATGAGCTCCTTAGAAATCACTATTTTTGCCACAACCGTGTGCGCCAGTATATTAACTGGCGCCACTTGATCTTGGAGTCAGTTTAGGCAGTTTTGGAGCGTTGCATTTCCGACTTATTCTGTGATGATTATATGTTACCTTATTGTCTTGTTTTGTAGCCTGTTATTTTATGGTATTTTAAAGATGATAATTTTCCCGCTGTCGGTGTGATGCATAGCAGTCTTACTCACTCTTCCCTATTGCCTCCTACGCTTGTTTTGTTTTCCCTGGTTAAACACTTAAACTTGTGTTAACCTGGTGTCAGAGACTTATCTGTCATTTCCCTGCGCTTACATCCTGACTCCAAATTGCATTTTAAAAAGTTCCTCTGCTGGTAATCACGCCCAGGAACATTTGTTGAGAAATATAACCAAAACCATAACCTACTTGTGCGCATAACATTATGGATTCTATGATGTGATTATATAGTCATCTTTAATTCAATGATTTAGTGGATTATTATAGTACCCTTTTTTCACCGGACATCGTAAAGTCGGAGCAATATATAAGTAGTAAAATGAACTCAACATGGCATTTAAAATCAAGAATGTTTCTTCAGTCTATAAAAATATGGCCAAAAAACAAACAGACCAGATAACGCCACGTTTTATGCACCAGCTCCATCCCTCCTCTTCACATTTGCCACCTAACAGTGATACACTTTTAGACTAAAGTACTTTTGAAAACCTGATGGATTATGCAATTTGGATTAAAACATCTTTCATTGATGTGTATTGACGCTGTCTAGAAGGTCTCGTTCATATAAAAAAGGTGTTATAAACCAGAGTTTGGGTAAAGTGTTATTGGGCAGCTTTGCGCTCTCTCTCTCTCTCTTTCGATTACAGGGCTAATTGCATACTATGATAAATAAAGATATATATGCCCTTTGCATGCTATCAGAGATACGACAGTGATGCGCACTCAGATTTTCAAAGCAGTTCATTAAAACTGCATGAGTTGCTCAACATGGAGAAATCGTCTTTTTTTTCCTCTTCTTGCTCACAGGGGTTGCAGCACAATCATTTTAGTCAGTGATAGCTGAGCTCTGTCTATTTACAGATACAATATACAGTGCAGTGAGAAAACTGGCGATGAGAGCCCTCCTTGAATAAATATGGACAGTGTTCATTCTCACCAGCGCACTGGTTTAAGCTTAACATTAAAGCTTAACATTAATCAGGGATCAGCGATCCACCATCGTCTGTACCTGAGGCGCACGAAAACTCATCCCTTCGTGTCTGCATGCCAATGTGAATTCCAGATTTCTCTCGCAGCTGTTATTTCCAACATATTTATTGTTGTGAGTGAGCGTTTTCCCCTGGGTAATCAGTTATTCACTGAAAAGGAAAGTCTGCTTATTACTGTGTTCGAGGTGAACGCATTTTCAATCTGTGGTGTTGAGCCCACACTGAACAAGTCATGTCGGTTACCGTGTTCCTTGGTCAACTACGACCCCTCAAAGAGATAAATGAAGGGAGCTCTGAAGATAACGGTATCATCATTATCTCAGGCCTGCTCCTGGTGCACGGTGAAGCCCAGACGGAGCCTTTTACTGTCCCTACACATAGAGGCCATAGAGAGAAATGACCATAAATAATAGAGCTCACGTGGACTTCTTACTGGCAGCAGCCTCCCTTGTTGGGAAAAGCGTGGGGATTGTACCTTAGGGGTGGATCCAATGGCATTTGTTTTGGTTTTGTTTTTAACCTTTTTAGCAGATTTTATGTACGATTACCAGTCCATTTATTTTATGAAACAATATAATTAGGCCGTTAGTTTGCGGATATCGTCACAGAATGATTGACATATAATATATATAATTTTTTTTTTTCAACAGTTTCTTTTTTCCTTTCTACAAATCTCACTCGAATGTGTTCAAAATCAGGAGAAATTCAGTTCACTTTTCTTTCATTTCTGGTATGTTTGAGTCGGCTATTGGTATGATATCGTATTGGGGATTTTTTCCAATTACAATACCCTACAGGATTTTAGTCTGGTATTGGGCAAGTGTTCCGTATCGCTATCTGCATTGGTAGGCCCAGCCCACACAGGCATGTGAATGATGGATTAGTGCTGCGATGATGGAAAGGCAGAAGTATAAGTCTCTAGAAACATTTTGCATATTTCTCTGCCCCCTTAAATTGAAAATGCCTCGGCGTACCTTGAATGCAGACATTGTATGATAAATCACATGGGTTGAATCACACACGCTGCCGTACTCAATCCAGCGGGAAGTAGGTGCCAGTGTTTTTCGGCTGACAGAACCAACCCTTAAAGTTGTGTGTCTGAGAGAGCAACATCGAACACATCGAGTTGAGCTTTTTAATGACTCCTCTGGTCGGCCACTAGTCCCACGGTGGCCCATAGAGCAGGCAGTGGTACAGCTGGAGAGACGATTGGAAAGGAACAGGGATGTAGGTCAGCACAAACAAGCCCTCTTTTTTTTTTTTTTTCTTTTTTGAGAACTGTCAGACCTTTGTCTGGAGCTTATTCACTATTTCCCCCAGCTAAGGCCCGTGCTTTCAGACAGAGGGCTGATTAAAGACAGCCAGTCAATGAAAAGTGAGGCGGACACAAGGGAAACATTGACCAGTTTTGACACCTTGTGTTTTGTAACTCTTATTTATCGACTCGACTTTATTGAAGACCGAAAGAGGGTGTGACAAGTATGCCGTCTTTCTTGGCCCAGAATTGTTTTGACCAATTTAATAGGGGATATTAATACGTCAAGAGCACAAGGTTGAAGAAGGGTATTCTGAAAGCTGCCTTTTATCTTCAAATTCCGATGGCTCCATTATGGTTTGTGTTGACGAAGGTGGCGGATTGAAGGGGGTGCTATGACTGGGTGATCTGTCCCTTGGTGTGGAGTACACAGTGGGTGGAAATAGAGCGTTTTTGCACTGCAGGAACTTTTATAAGGTTCTAAGAACATTCGAAGGAACCTTCCCTTTTTTTTGTGTCTCCACTGGAGGAACTAGGAACGATGAACATTCTAAGAAGTCCATTTTGAGGGACTTTTTTAGCTCCTACTTCAGAGCAGGTACACACAACTAATTGAATAAAAGGAAAAAATCCCTGTGCTTGCTTCATGAAAGTCGTAGCAAATTCTTTGAATTGCATCTTGTAGATCGAATACGAGTGAAGATTCAGCAACTGGATTAATTATTTCTCGCCTCAAATTTGTTCAGAAACAGGTTTTGGTGAACTGATAAGGTGAAACACCTGAAGTTTACAGATTAAATGTAACAATGAACCCGGAACTCGTGCTGAAACCCCATCGGCTGAAGTCACTTCAGAGTTCCAGTGCGATGCGAATGCAATGATAAAAAAAAGCCCTTGAAGGTATTTAGTTCTCGGGGGGCGCTCCCCAGTTCCCCAGTTCCAAGCTCCCCTCGGGGAGTCCCCAGAACTGTTTGGTCCGAAAATGCCTATAGAGACCAGGGCCTCATCCATCATCTCACTGGAAGACTATATTGTGTGTTTGGTCTCCTGCGGCAGTGCGTGATTCATGTGGGTTTCTCATATGTTAATGGTGCAAGCTGAAAGCCAGGACATGCCCTCCACCCCCATCCCTCATGTTCTTGCCACTCCTCTTCCATCTCTTCCGTCTCTACCTCTGAGCCCTCATCATCTGTTCCCATTCTCGGCAAACATCCCTCATCTTTTTTGCAATTCACTCTTCATTTCTCCTTAATTTATGTTCTACTCCTACCCACTCCCGACATCTGCCCTCCATGTCTCGGCCATCAATTAAACAATTGCTTTCTTTCTTACCGCTTCCTTGTGACAGCCCCCTTTTTCACTCTGTTTACTGTCCTCTGTTTCTCTATCTGTGTATTCATCTAATCTTGCCTGCCGCCCCAGGGGGGTTGACTGGCGTTGTGATGGGATGATGCCAGAGCGGTACTCCTCTGTCAGTGTAGATGACTGTCAGCCCCGTCAGGCTGGGATACGTCTGCATCGCTGCTGAATATCAGGACCAGGGACCGGGAAAGGGACTCTGTCCCTGGTTTGTGCACGCGCATACGTACTGTATGCTAACTCTATATGTGCCCTGTGTCAAGACACATGCACACACTTAAGTGCATAGGCTCCTATGGTATGTACATAACAGCACAGTGAAACGTAAATCGTTAGAGAGAACATTTTTTTTGTGCGCATACTCACAGGCACGTCATCTTTGATTTTCAATGAACCGCCCACAGCACAGTGTGTGTGTGTGTGTGTGTGTGTGTGTGTGTGTGTGTGTGTGTGTGTGTGTGTGTGTGTGTGTGTGTGTGTGTGTGTGTGTGTGTGTGTGTGTGTGTGTGTGTGTGTGCGCGTGTGTGCGTGTGTGTGTGTGTGTCTGTGTCTCTAGCAAACGGATGGCTAACCCAAGCCCTGCTAAGGTCGTCCACCAACTGATCCCTGTCCAGCCCGACATGTCTGGTGTCCTTCTGCGTGATACTGAGCCCTCGTGGTTCTGCGGGTGCTTACCACCACTCACTGACTGCCCTCGTGCACAATACAGAGGGCAAAGAGGGGATTTTATGAGATAGGTGCATTCATTAGATACTATGAATAGGTCAGATAGTAACTAGTATGTTGCTAACTACCTGATGGTTATACAAAAACTAGGTAAAGAAGTATTACAGTACAGTCATATACCGGGGTAGGTCGATGAATAGAAGGGTTGGGAGTAGTTTATACAATATGTATCGGGCTTTCTATGCAAAGAAAGGAATAGTGTGCAGGCTTATATTTCGCAATAAGGAAGCTGACAGATGTAGCTCGTCACACTACCAGCCTGGGTCAAGGCACTTTTGGAGGAGAATTATTATAAATGTGCTTCTCTGCCAATTTGACATGGCCATGAGGAAAAATCATTTGCATTCACAAAGAACAATTTTCAATGCCGTTATGAATGACTTTTCCAAAGCGTGGAAAATGTTTGACCTGGAAAATGGAACCTCTTTTTAATTACATTCGCACACTTGTGCATGTGGGTTTTACGGTGCACGGGCCCTGATTTATTGCTTCGGCTGAACTGGAAATGATTTCCCCAACATATATGAAAGGGTTGTCAATTGTGACAATCGGTAATTTGCAATGGGGCAGGTGTGAGGGGAGAGAACGGCCAGAATGCTGCTTGGTGAGGCTTGTTTCTGTTAACCCAAATACGTGGCCTTCAATTACCAGAATGCTTCTTCTGTCTTACTGGACAGTAAACGCAGCGCTATTGAAGCATGGTGAAAAGTACTAATCTACTTATCTCTGCGCGTCTGATTCCAAAGTGTACTGATTCCAACCAGTAGCTGGCGTGCTGAGGTGCCACCGATTTAACCGCATTTGTACAGAAGCGTTAATATTACGTCCAGGATCGACGTGTTTCACAAGAGAACAGTCAAAACGCAGGGGTGGACGTGCAGCCGCATGTAGGCAGGACGTTGTTAAGTCAGACTGGAGGTGTTTCTCCGGGGCTGCCATGATCCCCGGCTCCTTGCCCTTTTTTTTTCTCCATATCCGTGCTCGAATTGTAATTTTCCTAATCCTGCCTCCTCTCCGGTAATCACTCATACAACACACCTTCATCACGGCTCTGTAAAAATGAAGCTGTTTTTTCACTTATTCAACATTTTTTTAATGAAATGCTAAACCCAAGGAGAACACAACCCCACCCTCATGCTCCCTCTCTCTCACTCTATTTCTCCTCTCTCTCTGTCTCTCTCTCTCTCCCTCTATATATATATATATATATATATATATATATATATATATATATACAGTATATATATCGCATGACATATAAGGTGAGAAACTGTCTGGGTTTTTGTCTCCAGGGATGTGTGCCACCGCTTTTGTTCAATATGTATAAACATGATTTACATCTTTTATTTGCATTGTTCTAGAGCCAAAGGTCAGAGGTCAGCGCCCCCCCCCCGTGTGTGTGTGTGTGCGTTCGTGCGCATTTCAGTGTCAGCGTGCATATCGTACCTCGACATTTCCTTGTCATTGGAAAGTGAAGTAAGCGTGGCTCCCTCCCAGCAGAGAGTCAGGAACTGCTGGCTTGGCAGGGTGGCCGCGGGGGAAAAGGGAAAGCACACAAGTTTGCTTCTGCCTTTGTCTGTTTTGTGTTTTGTTTTTCCTTGTTTTGTTATTGGGTTTTTTTATGATGACATAGCATGGCTGGAGGTTGTTGTGCACTCCTTTGGCATTTATGCATAGTGAATCAGCATGTTTCGGCAGGAGCTCACACATGTCGGAGGTGGTTTGTAGTCACAGGGGGGGAGCGCGGGGAGAGAATTTCACTCTAGTAGTCACGTTACCACATGGTTACTACCCCTCGAGAATAAATGATGTAACAGGAGTTTTGGACAGGGTAGTCGCCGGCAGAAGCAAAAGGGCAAGTTGTCTGCAGACGCAGGCCATCCCTGTTTGAAGAAGAACTCCATCGATTGTCGCTGACTTCGTCGCCGAATGCCGGAGAGGGATCCCTGTTTTTGCAATTCTTTATTTGTATGATGGATTCGCTGTGTGTACCATGGGTTGTGTCTGTACAGTGTGCATGTATATTGATAAGTGAGGTTGGCGGATTTTCGCCGGCTAGTGTGCTTGTGCATTAATACCATTGTGTGGATGCAGTGTGAATATGATGTCGACCTGCTAGTATTTTACCGACTTTGCAACTAAACAGTCAATGTTTGCAGTCAAATCGGAACAGTGACAACGTGAATCATCCTTAGTCTGACGTTTGGCAAATGGGAGGAAAACTGTTCTTCTTGTGCTCTCTCCAGCTCTGCAGAAGAGAATGTCACAACACTTTCCTTTCAGTTGCTGGACTGGAATAAGGTAACTTAAGGACACCTGCATTTAGCTCTAGACGAGATACTGAGCCGTCATCATCCTCGACCCCCGGGGCCACGCTAGTGCGAGCGCTGCATGTGTGTGTGTGTGTGTGTGTGTGTGTGTGTGTGTGTGTGTGTGTGTGTGTGTGTGTGTGTGTGTGGGCTTTGTCATGGCTTTGCATGGATGAAATAGCCTGAACATGATCTGTATCACCATACATTTATGTCTTGCTGCTACAGTGTCGATTTTAAATTTTCAATGCATCGTGAACCCCTCCCTGACCTCCCATTCGCACACCGTCGCCCGTCCAATCCATCTCTGCCCCTCAGGTCACCGCAAAGACAGTGCTCCACATTCCACATGGCTATGCGTCTGCTTAATGTCCCTATATGAAGGTCACGTCCTGTGTATTTGTATATCATTTTGATCAGAACAGATTTTAAAGGATAAAAGCAAAGCCTAATCCTAAACCCAGGGCAAGGAAAAGCCCAAAAAACCCAGAGGGCCAAAGATCAACTTTGATAAGGGGGATAAGGGACGGGCCCGGCGCCACAAGGGGGAATGAGGGGGCTTTGCCCCCTCTGTTGTATTTTCTGCCCCCCCGTTTAAGTTTTATGTACCCTAGAGAAAAATAGCAAAAACAAGAAAAATATTGGCTGAGATGACAGACGACAGTCATGAAACACCTTGTTTGAAGCTTGTTATTTGATCCAGTCTCTTTTCCAAGTGCACAGCCAGCATTCAGTGCTGTTCAGCAGACACCAATTCCACCAATATAGACTCGTTTGGACTCGACCAATGAGGATGCATTCAGAACGCGTGCATCATGAAAATTCACATCTTGCCAAGAAAATAAATCCGCTCGTCGTCTGGACTTTCTCGTCTCCCTTTTCCTACCGACTAAATAAAGAAATTTATTCTGGAATACACGACTCATTAAAACACGAGAGTGGGAGTGTTATTCTTCTGCCATGATTCTAAATTTTTACCTTCCCCTTCCGTCACTTCATCCTGGCGCCGGGCCTGTGAGGGACAAGGTGATCAATATGGCTGAGAAGGCATAAAGTATATATATATATACAGTACATATATATAAATAACTGAGGAAAAAGAACTACTACTTTGACCTGAATATTTGATTAAAATCTTTTAAATGAGAATATCATTTTGATAAGTTCATTAAAGAAATTTCTCCTTTAATCCAATGTATGAGGAGACAGCCAGCAAGCCGGATATTTAAACATTCACTGTGTGTCATCCTCTCTCTGCCTGACATGCAATTTATTCACCAGTTATTTATTTTATTTTATTGCCCCTGCCGCCAGTTCTCATCGTCCAGTGCTGTCTGCCTGATCTGACCTGGAAAAGATAGGATGGATTTACTAAGCAGATATTTCTCATTCAGCCTTGTCCATTTCTTGCCATTCTTATATGAAAGGATTTTTTCAGCCCGATACATATTGTATAAACTACTCCCAATCCTTCTATTCATCGACTTACCCCGGTATATATATGTACTGTAATACTTATTTACCTAGTTTTTATATAACCACCAGGTAGTTAGCAACTTACTAGTTACTATCTGACCTATTCATAGTATATAATGAATGAATCTATCTAATAAAATCCCCTCTTTGCCCTCTGTATTGTGCAGGACACGAATATTCGAAAAACAGACAGAAGTTAAGCCTGCTCAATCAGTTTGAAATAGGAAAATAAGCACTAGATAAGAGATAAGATGGTAACTGGGTCAATAACAATTTTAAATGCAATATGCAAACAAAAAGGTCTTCATGCTTCCAGCCTTAAAGGTGGCCTTAGTGAGGTTTCCACCACAGATATTTCCGTCATCGTCAGCAAAGCTCGCCTCATGCTAAGCATGCCTCTGCTTTCCAACTGCTTTGTTTCCAAAATAAGCATATGGACTGGACTGCCGGTTCCCAAGCCAGGTATCACCACCGCAATATAAATCACATACGTCTCGCGTCAAAAAACCAAACAAACATTATAGTGTTTTTTTCTGTTTGAAACGGGCCAAACTTTAGCTTAGATATGATCAATTATTTAGTTTTTAATCAGAACAAGGGTCAGTTGCTTTTTGCTCCATTGCGAATAATAAAGACATTGCCAGGATGTGTTTATACAGGATTAAAAAGGAAAAGCCTCTCATACAGTACAGTACAGTGTATCTCTAGGACAGCCACACACGGAAGCATTGAAAGAGAGAAGGAAAGAGTGAGAGAGACCCTTGCCATGTTGTGATCAGTTGTTTATTTGGATCA